>NC_073638.1:45169090-45472121 GCF_029407905.1 Bubalus kerabau
AGATTACTTAACCTCTCTGAGCCTCAACTGTCTCATCTATAAAATCAGTATAAAACTGACACCACTGTTATGGGCAAAAGTAAATAAGAGGCAGAGCTCAGAAAAATACAGGAGATTGAAGTCAAACATCTAATTTAGCTACCACTGAAACAATAGTAGAGGAATTTATTCTGAAAGACATAAGCCCACAAGGACATGGAGAATGTGATAAGAGACACAAGGGAGATGCCAGGGCAATAGCTATGCAGCAAGCAGGAAAGGGCAGTTGGTCCATGTGGGAGGGCTTCTAAAAGCTCTGAAAGATTTCTTTAGTAATAAGAAATTAATGAAGTATCTAATGCATCTAAACAGCTTAAGAAATTTATAAACTTGAAGAATTTAATTCCATGATAAGAAAATGCAAACCAAGCAATGACAAAAGAACTCCGAGAAAACCAAAAAGTAAAAATAGTCCTTGCAACAAAACACCGCATACACATGGATTTAACAGAAATGGCACTGACAGGATGTGGGGATAGAAAAGTGCTTGTGAGTGATGGGAGCAAGATTGGAGGGACAGCTGATTCATCTTCCAGGGTGGGAATTAAAGTCACCAGATAATGACAACCGAAAAAAGAATAAAGTAGCAGAACAAGCATTTTTTTCTAGTAACATGGATAAAAATACTAAGAGTTTGAAGTGGCTCCATCTCAGGAAGAGCAAGAGGGGTGTGCAGATGGGGAGATGGCCACTTTAACAAATCGTATACGATTATTTGAGCCTTCACATTGTGCATATATAGTGATTAAAAAAAAAATCAGAAGGATTAAAAGAGATAACGTGTGTGGTGTGCCTGGCACAGAGTCGAGATTTGATTGATTACTGGGTACTCATATCTCCTTGTAGCTACTGTATATCAGGCAAGTGTCTGTAGCTGCCTAAGAGTTTATCCAACATTCTGACTCAATCCCCATGTGCCACTTAGGAATTATTCTCCCCCTTTACAGACAGATAAAGCAAAGTGCCTGAGGATTCGCCCTGTTTTCCCTCCCTTCCTTCCACTTTTACTTTGAAGCAAGAACCCACCTAATAGAGGGCTTTGAGCACAGGAGGGTCTAACTTACCTTTTAAAAGGATTATTTTGGCTGCTGCTTGAACTGGGGGTAGCGGGGTGAAGGGGTGGGGGAGGGGTACAGCAGTGAATGCAAGAAAACCAGGCAAGAGATAAAGGTAGCTTGGACCAGAATGCCTGTGGTAGATGTTCTGATCCTTAATATATGTTGAGGACAAAGCTTGTAAGCTCTACTGATAGGCTGGGTGTGGGCAGGAGAAAGTGAAACCCCAGGCTTTTGCCCTGAGCTTCTGAGAGAGTGGGGAGAACTGTGGGAGCAACAATGCTGGAGAGGGTGGGGTGGGAAGGGTGTGAAATTAGGAGGTTGGTTTTGGAAATATTCAGTTAAAGATGCCCAGGGATACCTAGAGAGAGATTCTGAGTACAGTAGCCATTTGGAAATTCAAGATATTTGGAGAAATCTGGACTGGAGATATTTTGGGAACCATTTGCATAAAGGCAGTATTTAAACAACCACAGGAAGTAACTTAAAAAGTAGTGTAAGACAAAAAAAAAAAAAAAAAAAGGCTCCAGGACTCTTTGAAACACTCCAAATGTGCTGTCAGGGAGGAGAATCAATGAAAGGGACGGAGGAGGAACAGCCAGGAGAACTGAGACAGGGGTGCACCATAAACCATGTGAAAAGTTCGCGGCCGAGGATAAAACCAGGGGTGCCACGTGCTGCTGAGTCAGCCCAGAGGCCATCTTCTCTCCAGCGACTCGCTGGGGGTGACCTCACCTGCTCCACAACCTCACCTGCCCCGGCCTTACCGCACCCTGGGCGGCAAGAGCCTGACTGACTGCCCTGCCTCCAGACAGCCTCTCCATGCGCCGTGCACTGAAGGCTTTACTGACTCAACGCTCCTCAAACCTTCGTGTTAGAAGCACCTGGAGAGGTAATGGCGCAAGAGGCTCAGGTGGTCCTGAGACTGACCAAAGTTGATGGAATGCAAACACAGCTCCCAACCGGGCACTCAACTGCTTGTGGAGAGTTTCAGGGTCCCACCACCAGCCAGGGTAGAATTATGCTTCTTACCAAATTGACTCAACCTACTCAGCTGCAGCTCTACGTGTCCATCATACACCATGGCAAACCTCAGCCCCATCCCAACCAATGTCTTACCATCAGCAGGCAGATTCTAAGCATTAACTGTCTGAATCCAGGAGCTTTCCAGCTTTTATGCCCATGCTGGCTAACTTTCCATCTTCTCTTTGAGCCAATTCTTCCAGAAAACCCTGTGTACAGTCAGGTCACTTGAGATGGCTGTTCTCTTGCTCTCTGTATGTCCTCTGCCCAACCAGTGCCTGCTTCACCCTTATCTTAAGTACATGACTGACCTTCCTGTGTACTTGCCCCAGGTAATGATAGCGTATCAAAGGGATGGTGAGGGGCGTGTCCCTCTAGTGGTTTCCCGGTAACTAATGAGCCCACCTGACATCAATTCCCCCTATAATTAGTAATCTCTCTTTCTCCCGGGAGCAAAGACTGCCACCACGTCCTGCCTGCTGTCTGCTGTACAGGGTAGGGAGTCGCTCCAGGACCTTGCTTCAGACATGTAAGCTACTCCATTAAACTACTCATGTTTGTATCTCTATTATTGACTCTGGGCTCTTTCTTTGGTCTTGAAGCTGGGCAAGCACAGCCTTACAGGCTTACAAAATGCACCATGCTCAACCTGCTCACCTAAATGTGATCACCCCATCTTTGATCTTGCAGGAAAAGGCTGAGAGCAGCTGTGCGCAGCCATCTCCCTGCAAGCCTTCCATGTGACTGGGCCCCTGAGAGCATCCCCCCTCCTGGCCTGGGAAATCCCATGGACAGCTGAGCCTGGTGGACTATAGTCCATGGGGTTGCAAAGAGTCGGACACGACTTAGCAACTGAACAACAAACATAAAACAGCGGGAAACTAAAGCCTGGGAGGTTGTGGGGGCTTGGAGGAGGAGTGGCAGCAGGTGGCCCACCCCTTTCCCCACGCCTGACACCCACCTCCCCCCTTCTTGGCCTCACAGCAGGCCCCAATACATAGGGTCTTCCCCAAACCACCTCAGTGATGCCACCACAGTCTCCAAGCCAGAAACCCAGGGGTCAGCCCTAGCCTTCCTGCCCCTCACCCACATCCAGTTGGTCACCGTGCCCAGTAAAGTCTCCTTCCTCACCCACTCTCTGATCTGTCCTCTCATCCTCACCTGTCTGGCTTCAGGCCACATCGTCTCCCATCAGAACGGCTGCAATGGCTTCCTGGCTGGTTTTCCTGCCTGCAGGAAAACCCACGCCCAACTCATCCTCCACATTGGGTCTTGCACAAATCTAACCATAGTACCTCAGCTCTTGTACAATAATTCACCTGCTTCCTGTCACCCAGGAAACCACCCAGAGAGGAAGTTAAGGACCCAGGAGATAGTCAAGAGTGTGTGCTCTGTAGCCAGGCTTCCATTTGAAGCCACTTTTTTCCCATCAGGGGCCAAACCTTGGACAAGTTCCTAGCACACTGAGCTTATTTCCCTATTACAAAATGTAGGTGGAAACATACATGGGGTAGGATTGTGGACATTCCATGAGACAATGCATGTGGAAGCCCTTTGCATATAACTGGGTGAGAGTTTATAACCACAGCAGTTAAAATTCCTTAGATACAACAGCCAAAGTGGTTTTATCCCCACTGCCTTTACTCTAAGGCTTGCTCAGGATGCAATGTTTTTGGCCAAGACCCCCTTCCCACCTGCTCCATTCTCTCTCCTCTTTCAAGGCCCAATTCCAGCATCACTGATTCCAGTATCCTCTCCTTCCCCCAGATAGAAGTGACTGCCCAGGCTCGGTCCCCCTCTCCTTGCTCATGCCAGACTCCCTCACAGAACTCTCTAGAGCACTAGCCATGTAGGGTCCTTTGTCTGAGCAGTAGCTCCCAGTGGGCAGAGCTGTGTCTCTGAGCCCAGAGTGGGGCCCAGCACCTGGCCCATAGCAGCCAGTCAGCTACACTTGTTGGATGGATGAAGAGAACCACACATCTGCCCGAGGAAGGCAGCTGGAGGCTGACCAGGAGCAAAATTCCTTTCTGTCTGTGTATCAGTGAAACAAGTTGTCTCCTTCCAAAATACAGCTGGACAGGGACAGGATAGACATTCCCATTCCAGAAGGGAAAAAATGGAAGAATAAAGGTCACTAGTCTTGACTGGTGGAGAAGGCAATGGCAACCCACTCCAGTACTCTTGCCTGGAAAATCCCATGGATGGAGGAGCCTGGTAAGCTGCAGCCCATGGGGTCGCTAGGAGTCGGACAAGACTGAGCGACTTCACTTTCACTTTTCACTTTCATGCACTGGAGAAGGAAATGGCAACCCACTCCAGTATTCTTGCCTGGAGAATCCCAGGGACGAGGGAGCCTGGTGGGGTGCTGCCTATGGGGGTCACACAGAGTCGAACACGACTGAAGTGACTTAGCAGCAGCAGCAGTCTTGACTAGAAGCTGAGAGGCTCCAGGGATGGCAGGCAAGTCTGCACACGGGCCCCTGAGGCTGGCTGAGGTCCTGTCCAGCCTTGAGGTCTTTGTCCCCAAGGGGATGGGCCTGATGGTGCAGAAAAGCATCACACCTGGCCGCAGGGCCATGGCAGGGCCCACAGACACTCATGCAGTATCAGGACCCAAGGACAAGGCCACGGCCATTATTTTTCCACCAGGACAGAGGAGCCAGACACAGAGAGACATCCTGTCAGGACACTCCAGAGGAGTTAGAGCAGGGTAGAGGGACCTGGATACTGAGAAAGCTACCATCAGAATTGGTGACTGCCTTTCTGAGTCTAATAAAAGCAAAGAGGTGGAGCCTTGATTTCTTTAGTTAGTGAATAGAAGCTTAAACAGCCTAAGAAAAACTGCACAGGAGAAAATAAAAGAATGCCACTTAAGGTGAACAAGCATGTTTAACTTGTCCTCGTCTAATCATGGTATCAGTCACTCTAATAACAAGCATTTGTTTAAAGCTTTTGGCTGCAGAAATGTTTTTCACACACAAAGCTTTTCATTCCCACCTAAACATCCCAGATCAGACTTTTCAGATTAGTGAGACAGTTAAGCTGAGCCCAGTGGGTGCCAAGATCCATCAGACTCACTGAAGGGTCCAAAACCTTGGTGCAGGCTGGAGTTGCCAACTGACAACAGTGGACAGATGCAATATTTCTTGCCTGGTGTCTTTTTCCTGCTGTACCAGGTTAGTGAGTTATGTGCACTGGGCATTCCCAGCCACTCCTGTTGGGCGAGTTCCAAAAGATCCCTAAGGATATCTGCGCTGGAGCCCGGCTCTGCTGAACCCACAGGAAGGAGTCCTTTTGCTTTCTGGCCCTTCCATTTAAAGCCCTGCCCAGCTCCTGTCACGTCACTGCTCCTCCAACAGCCTCCTTTGGCACGTCTGAACCCAGATGCTTCCACTTAGTATTTACCCAAAAGCACTCACCCTTCTCACCAAACCACAGCCCTTTAAATAGGGCTGCATGATCCCAAACAGCTCTTCCACCAATGTGTCATAGGGGATTCAGTCCCCAAACTGAACATTATTCTCTGAAGAAAGGAACGAACAGCACCGGGTACTGAACCTCACCTCCAGACACCAGAGTCTGACACCCCTCGGCTTAGCTGTTCCCCAGATGCAGGACTGGCATGCTTCTCTTCCTTGGAATGGCAGGCTTCTTCAGAGAAACGCCACCCCAAAGACAGGAGCATGAGACACAAGCCCCACCCACAAGGAGGAGCAAGGGGACTGGTTGGGAAATGGGTGTGAGAAGGTGCGAGGTTGTTGGGCTCACACCCAGACAGCACAGCAGACATCCGGGCTAAGGGAGAGGGAGAGCCGACATTGAGTTTCCTTCACTGCTTCTGCTTTACCTGCCTGACTGTTCTCACTTACCATTTTCTGCTCTTGACTTTCCGCCCCCAAGCTGGTCTTTTCCCCCAATTCAAGGATTTATTATTGTGTAAAGAGGCCACAACAATCTCAGTGATCAAGGCCATGGACCTTAAAGTGAGCCTGTCAACGAATGGCTTGGGCAGATCTCAAAGGACAAAGGATACAGGTGCTCCATCAAGGAGAGGAATTGGGAGACCAGGTGATGAGGCAGGAATCTGAGCTTTTGGGAGGAGTGGGATGCGGAGCTGGACAGTGTCCAGGGGGCAGAGCATCACCAAGCCCCCCATCAGTTTGCTGCTCAACACCGTGCTTACGACAAGTACATCCGTATCCTCACTACAGCCACCCAGAGAAGTCGGGATGGGAGGTTCTTCTCCTTCCTGCTGAGTCTCAGAAGAGTCTGTCTGAGGGTGTCCCCATCAAGGCTGGGATGTGAAGGACCAGACCAGACAACAAACATCTCCCCCACTGGAAGATGTAACTGAGACCGTGGTAACCCCCACGGCTGGCCAGCAACCGTCCATCAAATGATGGCAGTTCCCACCACGCTAGTGCAGTCTCCATCTAGCTGTAAAAGCCACCTGTCTTGAAGGTCACAGAGGGTTTCCTCCCTCCCTCTTACAGAGGCAACAGCCCCTGTAAATCGACTTTGTCGTCATTATCTCATTTAATCTTCTTGGTAATATAGAATCCTGTGAGGGATGTAGTGCAGTTATCAGCCCCACCAACAAAAGAGGCACCTGAAATACAAAGATATTAAAACAGTGCCAAGGTCCCATGGCTGAAGTTTACCCACAAGGTCCTGTTTTTCACCTAAGTCCG
The DNA here is from genome assembly GCF_029407905.1 of Bubalus kerabau. Taxonomy (NCBI): domain Eukaryota; kingdom Metazoa; phylum Chordata; class Mammalia; order Artiodactyla; family Bovidae; genus Bubalus; species Bubalus kerabau. The sequence goes on from NC_073638.1 coordinate 45,175,899, forward strand.
CACCTGCTCTCCCAGCCACACTGCCCTAACCTGCTGATTTGCTCAATGCAGTTAAAGAGCTGGAAGATGGCAGAGTTGGTTTCCATGTCCAAACCAAAAGAGCTCAAACCGCCTACAGACATGAAACTAATCACTGCTCTGCGATTCTTCATGGGGACTCGGCCCATTGCCCGCCTCCAACTCGGTTACAAGACAGTATCTTACCTGAGAAAAGACACACAGAAAACAGTTCTCATAAAAATGTACGACCCCCCACAAATCAATATATTATTTCTTTTGGATTATCTATTTAACAAATACTATTTGCCCCCCTTTCATCAGTGAAACACTGTGGTAGATGCTATGAGAGGAAAAAAAATAGTGAATTTAAGACTGTGATTTCTCTCCCCCCGACCATGAATCTTTCATCTCTCATCCATGTCAATTAGACTATGAAGGCTTCGTGTAGAATTTGGCCTCTATCTAGGATCTGTGAGCCAAAGCTAACAAATCTTGTCTTTTGCCAGCTTAGACTTCAGAAATTCATAAATTAATGGTCTAATTTTAAAGCAGCCATGGTATGCTTTTGTGAAAAGAAAAACATCATTTCCCTGAAATTCCCATCCTCTCTAAAATTAAGTTCAGATGGCAATTAACTGTGAAATGTCAATTCTCCGATGTCACTAGCTCAACAAGCAAGTTTGTATTAGTTTCAGAAAAGTGGAATTGCGAAAATCAGCCATTTCCTGAGCATCTTATGGACAATGAGGTTCACCTTGTCATCCATTCATTCAAGCTGATCAACATCCAAGGGGAAGCTCCTGGGTGCCTGGCACCATGGAGACCCTGGGGATTTCCAGGGAGAAAGACAGACAGACAGACACACACACACACACACACACAAAGCAACAACACAGCAGGAGGTGTGCTCCTGGGAGAGGGAAGTTCAGCAGACTCAGAGCAGGGCAGCAGCAGGAGGAAGGAAGGACCAGTGCAGTGTGGGAAATCCTAGAAGGCTTCATGGAGGAAGTGAGATTTCTCCAGGTGGACTGCAGTCATTGGTGCAAATACATTGCAAGACTAAAGAGCATACGCTCAAGTTATGGGGAGAGGTGGGTGTACATAGAGCCCCGTGTGGCCAGAGAACAACTGGGAAAGAGTGGCAGCAAATGAGCCCAGGACTAGCCTGTGAAGGGCCTCTCACAGGATCTCACCCTTAGAACTTGGCCTTTATCCATCAGACACGGGGAACTACTGACAGGAGCTACCTAGAAGCTGCCTGTTCTTCTCCAGCAATAATGCAGAAGCAAGGAAAGGCGTACACCAAGACTGTATATTGCGATCCTGCTTATTTAACTCATATGCAGAGTACATCATGCAAAATGTCAGGCTGGATGAAGCACAAGCTGGAATCAAGAATGCTGGGAGAAATATCGATAACCTCAGATATGCAGATGACACCACCCTAAATGGCAGAAAGCGAAGAGGAACTAAAGAACCTCTTGATGAGAATGAAAAAGGAGAGTGAAAAAGCTGGCTTAAAACTCAACATTAAAAAAACGAAGATCATGGCATATGGTCCCATCACTTCATGGCAAATAGATGGGGAAACAATTGAAACAGTGACAGATTTTATTTTCTTGGGCTCCAAAATCACCGCAGATGGTAACTGCAGCCGTGAAATTAAAAGACATTTGCTCCTTGGGAGAAAAGCTATGACAAACCTAGAGAGTGTATTAAAAAGTAGAGACATCATTTTGCTGACAAAGGTGAGTATAGTCAAAGCTATGGTTTTTCCAGTAGTCATGTATACCTGTAAGAGTTGGACCATAAAGAAGACTTAGCACCGAAGAATTGATGCTTTCGAATTACGGTGCTGGAAAAGACTCCTGAAAGTCCCTTGGACAGCAAGGAGATCATCAAACCAGTCAATCCTAAAGGAAATCAACCCTGAATATTCACTGGAAGGACTGATGCTGAAGCTGAAGCTCCAATACTTTGACCACCTGAAGTGAAGGGCCAACTCATTGGAAAAGACCCTAATGCTGGGAAAGATTGAGGGCAGGAGGAGAAGCGGATGACAGAGGGCGAGATGGTTGGATGGTATCACCGACTTAATGGATATGAACTTGAGCAAGGCCTGGGAGATAGTGAAGGACAGGGGAGCCTGGTGTGCTGCAGTCCATGGGGTCACAAAGAGTGGGACACGACTGAGTGACTGAACAACAACAATGAAAGCAAGGACCTGGGGGAAGGGTCCTTCTCAGAGAAGCTCTCAAGGCTCAATGGAAGCCTCCTCCCGGAGTAAACCAGGATGTGGCAGCCTGTTCCTTCCCCATCCCCACCTCAGGAATCCTCCAACACTCTCCCCAGCTTCTCTGACTCACCTTCGCCTTTCACCACACCCTCATTTTGGACATTGAGGATGGAGGCCTCTTACTCCAGGCCGTTTGCAGTCAGCATACAGGACCATCCCCTAAATCTCTGCCTGCCTCTCTCCTCCCACACCCCCAGCTGCACCAAACCTGCTCCAGGGTTCACTCTGCCTCCCAGATATGAGGCGGGGTCGGTGGGGGGGGGGGGGGGGCGGAGTCAGGACAAGTCGTGGTCAGAAAGGCAGAGTGAGCTGGAGAGCAGGTGTCTCCCCTTCCTCCTGCTCACTGACATGAAACCACGCATATAGCTCCATCAGACACTCTTGCACCCAATCTTTAACCTTGAATTTCCTCCCTCTCAGACTCCTCTTGAGCAAATGCCCATGCATCTTTAGGAATGGGATCCCTCAATTCCCTTTCCACCTCAAACCTCCCCTGCACCCCCTCTGACCCCCTAATCTGTCACCCCTGAGGCCCAACCTCTTAATTATTACCTCTCTGGGCTTTTTATTATTTAATTATTCCCTCTCTACCCCGCTTCTGCTCTTTCCTCCTAAACCCTACAGACATCAAAGCCTCTGCCACCCTAAAACACTTCCTTGGGCCTGCATCCCACAGCTACCATTTCATGCTCCTTCTCTGCCAAAGACCTCACCTCCCACTCCCTCCTTGATGAGATTTCCACTTTCACGCCTGAGGGGCTCTCTCATCAGAGCTTTTTCAGTTCTGATTTCCCTGAGGGGCAGCACGTGCAGGGTGAGTTTAAAGCACAAGCTGGAGAACCAGACTGCCTGGGTCAGAATACCCGCTCCCTACCCTCACTGGCTATGCACAAGTCCTAGGGTAGGACGCCTGCTCTCTGGGCCTCCGCTTCCTCATACAGAAGATGAGAATAATAAAAGTACTTCCTCAAAGGTGGTTGTGAAGGTTAAATGAGACCAGTGATCAGTCAGCATCAGCTGGGATTGCCTTCCTTGGCAAACCCCAGGGACTCTCCTCCTCTGGCATTTGGGAACAAGTGTTCTCGGGGTCCTTCCTTCACTGAATGCCCTGCACTTGAGCTACTCTCACTGCCTGGGTGAGAGGGCTGATTCTTGTTTCCTTCTATGGTTTCCCCCTTGGACAGACCATATTCCATCTCCGTGGTTATAACTCATATAACACTAGAATGTTCCTATATGCTCCAGACCCAAATACCCAAAGACTCACCAGCTTTCTGGCTACATTTTAGCAGTCCCTGAGATTCAGTGTGATCGGAAACACTCAGCATGACCCTGCCCCGACTTGAGAGCTCCAAGCCTCCTGGAACTGCATACCCTGAACTTCTTGGGGTTCTCCCCTCCGCCTCCCGCACCTTCAAACAGAGGCCACATCCCTGGGCCTTGCTTTCTGAAGGGTGCGCTTCTCGGTCTCAACCTTCCCACTCCAGCTGGGGTTCAGGTATTCAGAACTAGACACTGAAGGGCCTCCTCTCACCTGAGCAATACCTGGCCTCTCCCATGACAGTCCAAGCTCAGAAGTCTGGCATCCAAGCCTGATCCCAAATTATCCTAGACATAGGACAGTAATAATAATGGCTGCCATTTGTTGAGCACTCACCCTGCTTTGAGTTAAGCAAGTATATGTTATTTCCTATCTCAATAGTCAGAACTGTTACTCTCCAAATTTTATAGACAAGGAAACTGAAGCTTGGAGACACTAACCGCGATGGGAGAATCACACAACCAGGGAGTAGATGAAATGGGATGTGAACCCAGGCAGTCTGATCCCAAGGTCATTTTCTTTTTTTTTTGGCCGTGACATGTGGTATGCAGGATCTTAGTTCCCCAACCAGTGACTGAACCCACACCCCCTGTACTGGAAGCACAGAGTCCTATCCACTGGACTGCCAGAGAGTTCCCTCCAAGGTCATGTTCTTAATCATTCTGCAGCACTTCTTTTCCAAGCCTGGTCACTTCCAACTACATCTTTCTGAATTCCTGATACTCCAGCCACAGGAGAGCACTCTCATTTTGCCATGCCCTTTCATGTTGTCCCCTCAAGCTAACGGTCCTTTCTCCAGTCTGCCCAACAGGACTAATTTTTTAAGGTCCAGATGAGTCTCCTTCCTCTAAGATAGCATTCCCACCATTACCTGTGCAAGAGAACTTCTGCTGAGACCCAGAGCACATGCTCACACCTTCATTCCGTTTCCATTTCGTGTTGCCACTGGGGACAGCCAGTGGGAGGACCGTGCCAGTCTATCTTTCCTGATCGTTTTCACTGAGGGCTACTGAGTATCTGGTTGGTGGGAATGTGAGAGGGCACTGAGCCATGCAGCCCAGCCTTATCCTTCCCTCTGTTTCCAGGGCTGCCTTGCCAGAGGGAGGTGGTCCAGGAAGATCCCACATGCTGCGGAGCAACTAAGCCCGTGTGCCACAGCTACTGAAACCCGTATGCCCTAGAGCCTACACTTCGCAATGAAGAGCAGCTCCCACCCTGCCACCACACAGCAACAAAGACCCAGCACAGCCAAAAATGAATAAATAAATAAACTAACATTAAAAAAAAAAAAAGGATACACTGAGAGTGCTATTAGCCACATTCTCTAAACACCTTTATTAGCCCTGGAACTGATATCTTGGTCTCCACTTGTCTGACTCTTGGTCTTATTTTTCAATTAATGCCAAACTCAGAGGGCATTTAAGTGGTACACTTACCACACACACCTCCACCCTGACAACCAGGGTCACTTTCAGTGAAGGATGAAGCAACAGTGCCCACAGAAGGACTGGTCAGGGTTGGTCTGTGGCACAAATACACCACCTCTGGGGGTACGAGCAGTGATCACTATAAGGCAGCCCCATGGCAGCCTGGGGTGACATGCCCCCATCCACAGGGTGCCTTCTCTCGGGAGCCTGGCTCCCCAGCCACCTGCAGATGACCTTGCAATTCACTTTCCCAGCTGTGGTCATGCCAGGAAGGCGGTGTGGGAAAACAGGCATTCGTAGTAGCCACTGGATGACATTGGCCAAAGCAAATAAGTCTGTTGGTGTCTGGTTTATAGCCCAGCCCTGTCAGTCTAGTCAGCATGAATCAGACCCCAGGCCACAAGGCACCTCCGATGAATGGAAGATGAGGGTGTCTGACCCAGCACACCAACCTCCACATCATCCTCACCTCTGTCCTCTCCCCATCCACACCCACCTGTCCCCGGGGCAGACAGAACTCTACCCCACTGACAGGAGCCTCTGGTGGCAGGGGGGGTGGGGGTGGGGTGTTTCCTTAGCCCCAGCACACACCGTTCAAAGGCAGCTACCCTCTCAGTTCCTCTCATGGCAGAGAAAATGGACACACACACACACGTGCACACAACTTTAGGCCCCGGGAAGAACAAATGGACATCAAGTCATTTCACCACCTGGACCTGATGGTAGACAGATTCAGAGACATGCTGCAATGCAGCCTCAGCTTGAATACTTTCAAAAGCCTTATCTCAAAGATCACCCCATAAAAAAACAGAACCAGTGAGAAGTTAGTGTGGAAGCTGCGTTCTGGGTAAGCAGATTCATTAAACTATTCCTTCCACTTGTATGTATGTTTGAAGCTTTTTAAAAAACAACACAAGTTTGCTTATTTCTTTAATCCACCACTTAGGGATCTAGACTTTTCCAGAGAGTGACATTAGATTCTACCTTCCCTTGCTGGGGACCAACAGAACTGAGATATGAACCTAAGTTCCTGACAATGCAGACGGTGCTCCTTCTGCAGGGCCGTTCAGCCTCCCTGAAAGTCCTCACATCTGAGCAAACTCTCACCCACCACCATCCAGACCCTCACTGTCTCTCGTCTTGATTTCCAAAGCTGTTTCCCTCAACTTCCTGCTTCTAGTTCACCCTTCTTCAACCCATCTTTCCCAGAGAAGGCAGGGTAAGTTTCCTGAAGCTCCTGACATTCCTCCTCCGCTCCCAGCCCCTCATGGCTCTCCACTGTTTCAGAACAAAGCTGCATGCTGAAGCTCTGCCATCAAAGTTCTCAGGAAAGACTTGCCTCCTCAGCTGCACTTTTCACCGTGCTCTCCATCACCTGCTGTTGTTCAGTCACTCAGTCATGTCCGACTCCTTTGCAAACCCCATGGACTGTGGTCCATCCAACCAGCTCCTCTGTCCATGGGATTTTCCTGGCAAGAATACTGGAGTGGGTTGCCATTTCCTTCTCCAGGGGATCTTCCCAGATCCAGGGATCAAACCTGCATCTCCTGCATTGGCAGGAGAATTCTTTACCACTGAGCCGCCTCTCAGTCACTTCCTACTCCCTCAATACAGAATGGTTTTCCTGTTTCTCTATTTCCTCTGTTTGGGATGCTTTTCTCCATCTGTACTTTCAAAACTCACCCATTCTAAGTCTTTATACAAATGCACCAGCCTGAAGAAGCATTTCCTGACACCCCTCCCCCGGGGCCCCAAGGTGCTAACTGCCTCCACTCTGCTCCTGACACACTTGCACTCCCCTTTATTGTCTCCCTTCCAGCTCTATTTATATGATTTCTCAATATATCTGGCTCCCCTTCCAAATTAAGATGCTTGAGAGCAAGGAGGATGTGCTATTCACTTGTCCCCTCTCAGACAACCACAACCAGTATCCACTTCGGTACTTTTACCACACCTGAAGCCCCTCTCTTTGTGGTCTGATACTCAGAGGCGAAAGCAGCTCTGCCATAAGAGGAACCTGGCCACGGTTGGTGTTGGCGTGAGCTAACTGATGAATGCAATTATAGTTACAAAGCACCAATGGGAGAAGAAGATGTAACTTCCCTTAATGGATGATAAAACCAGGCATTTCTCTTGATTATATTATTTGAGAGTGCTAAGCAACAAGGAAATAAACAGATCTGAATTGGCAAGTTTTCTCTATCATCTAGAGTTTCGGGGCCTCGTGCATAACTTTCGCCTTCAGCCAGCTACCTCCTACGAGCCTCCCAAGCTGCCTGGGGAGGAGCACAGGCCCCAGAATTTTGGCAGGCTCCTGGTAAATACTAATTGAATTAATCAACATTTATTCTGTATTTTGAACCTTCATTTCAACATGTGTTAAAGAGTTTAGTTTTGAAACAATGCAAAAGCTTTCCTTTTGTATATAAAAAGGTTTAAACCAGTAGGAGACAACCAAAGATTTCCTTAAAGACAGGATGTGTGCACCAGCAACAGCCTGGCTCCTGCCTCGGTCAGCGGAGAAGGGTGCTCTCTCTGTAGGCCCAGCTAGAGTGTTAGTGGAGGATTAGCAACTCTGTCTTCCCTGGAGGTCTGAGGTGGCATGAAAATTGGGTGAAGACACCATGTAGAACCCACTGCTGCCAGAGAGAATATAGGGAATAGTTTGGCCTAGATTATTCTGGGCTGAGCCTTTGGATGAAGCCAATCACACTTCCTCCACTAGCTGGGCTGAGTCTACCTGCCTCTTCTGGTCCCTTGGCAGAACTGGCGGTGATGCCTCTCCAACCCTCATCATGACACCTGGCCTTGTTCCCTGAGAATCTGGGAAACACCCTGTTATTGGGGACACCCTGGATTGTGCCCCCCTCTCCCAAACTCAGATGTTCAAGTCCTAACCCCTAGGATCTCAGAATGTGACTGTATTTAGAAATAAGATCTCTAAAGGGGTAATTAAGTTAAAATGACATGATTAGGGTGAGCTCTAATCCAATATAACTGTGTCCTTATAAGGACACAGACGGATACGGAGGGAAGACCTCATGAAGACACATGGAGGAGATAACCATTCACAAGCCAAAGAGTGGGGCCTCAGAAGAGACCAATCTTGCCGACTCCTTGATCTTGGACTCCTAGCTTCCAGAATCACGAGAAGAAAAAGTTCTCTTGCTTAACCCACTTAGTCTGTGGTTATTTTGTTAAGGCAGCCCTAACAAACTGACACACTCCCCCATCTGATCTTGGGTACATAACACACGCCCCCATCTGATCTGGGAAGCATGCTGGGCAAAGCTATGGGAAGAAGGCAGTCTCCTCTCCAGAGACAAGGGTTTCTATTCTCATCCACTGGTTTTCTCTTCCCTCTCAGTCTAAGAGAGATGGCTTTGCATCTCCAGACCTTAAACAACATCCAGGTAAGGACAGTTTCTAGCAGTCCTTTCTCTCTTTTCTTTGTAAGTCAGCTCTGAGTCAAGTCATGCCTGGGAACGAAGACCATTCAATGAGGCCATTGGTATGTTATAGGTAGGAAACCCAAAGACCTCACAGCTTGACCAGCTGTCAAGCTGCATTCAAGGAGCCACGAGTCCTGAGCCCAGCCCTCTTCACTTCAAGGCAATTCAACAATCCAGCGTTTGATGGGTGAAGGGAGGGGCTAAGCCAGTCCCCTTAACCTCAGCTCACCAGTCACAAGACACTTGCCACTCAGATTGTTTCCCTCCTTTAAGGGCACTTAGGCCAGAGTGGCTCAGGGACTTTCCTAAGAAAAGCGATCCAGGAATCCCCCATTTGCACACACACTCACAGGCCAGCCGGCTGGGGACTGCCCTGCTCGAGGTGTCGCCTCCCTGGGCATCCATGAGGTCTGGCTCCTGGCAGTCTGTCTGATGGCAGGGGAGTGGGAGCACCTATAAGAGCTCCAGGGGGCCTCTCTTCCATCTTTCTCAACCGTTCTTTTCCATCAAGCAGGGCCATTACTTCCCCATGGGAGACACTCGAAAAGTTCCCCGGTCTCAAAGTGGAAGGTGTGGAAGCTTGTGTGTTGTAAAGTGGCCACAGAAGGGGAAGGCAGTCCTGACACTAGAGGCCCAGCGCCCAGCCCAATACGGGCTCCAGGTCTCTGTGGCTCCTTCCTCCTTCACCTGAAGGAGCAGAGCACAATGCAAGAGTCCAGGCTTTGGAGTCAGACCGACCTGGGGTTCAATCCTGGCTCTACTACTTAGAGCTGGGCTAGTTTCTAACCTTGGGCAACACAGATTAACCTCTAGGTCACTGTGTACTGGAGGTATTACCATCTGTCTCACACAGGGCTGGTCAGAGGGTTAGGAGTGGGCGCAGAGTCGACCACCTGGCTCAGAGCCTGGCCCCTCTTGGAGACCGTCTCCCCACTGCACTGTTCTGTTAGCCAAGACTCCTTAGCAGGGCCTAAATGTTGGGATCCAGAAAAAATACATATGCAACATTGACTCCCTTTAAGAAACCGCCAAATCTCCTGAGGCCAGCCTGCAATTAATTAGGGGGACCCTGGGGTACAACGTAGCGCACATGCTCTGGGCTTTCTAGTCTCTCTAGCAAGGCCTTCAGAAGGTAAGGTTCCTATTGATGACATGCTCACTCTTATGGCACCTCGGCGCCGTCCTCAGCCATTCTGCCAGTCCCACCCAGCACTCAGCTTAGGGAGGGGGAGAGGCAGAGTTTACGATGCTCAAGGGCCATCTGGAGGTAGGCACCTGCCAGAGAAGTCATAGCTGGGGAGATGGACTTGGGGATCCCAAACACAGAGGCTGAATTCCAGGGGTCGAGAAAAGGAAAGACCAAATCCTGACCATATCCATGGAGCTGGAGGTCCCCAGCCCTGGGCACTGATGTCGGGCAAGCCCTTAGTAACTCAGAAATGGCCTTGCAAGGAGACAGCCAACTTGTATTGGTGTCCCAGAGAGGCCCACGATTGCTCCCAGTGGACATCACACTCTCACAGACACCTAGAGTCAAACAGGCAACACTCCCAAGTCATTAAGGAACAGTTTCCATACACGTGTGTGACAGGGATGCAATGAGACGCGTGCTTCGTGTGGCCTGTAGAATCCTCTTGGGAATGCCATTCCTCATTGATTGTAACCAGGTTTATTTGAAATTCTCTTTCAAGAGTTCCCTGGTGGCCTAGTGGTTAGGATTCCAGGCTTTCACTGCTGGGACCCAGGTTCAATCCCTGGTCTGAGAACCAAGACCCTGCAAACTGCACGGTATGGCCAAAAAAATTAAAAGTAAACTTTTCTTTGAAATGTAAGTAATCATGACATATGAGGCCTGGATTTGTGACCCTGGAGCAGCCCCTAACAGTTTCCCAAGTGTTCAGGATGAGCAGACAGGACATGAAGGTAGAGCGCTGTCCCCCCCTTAAGTGCCCTGTTAATGCGAGATCCCAAGACACTGCAGCCAAAGTACACCCTCCTTAGCACATCAGCCTTCTTAGGCAGTCTTCTCTGGCTTCCTCCCTGGGCTGAGGGAAGCCTTCCGATTAGAAGCCTGAAGGACTCCAGGACTGCCCTGAGGACAAAAGCTGGGTGTGGCTGCCAGGGCTGGGTCTGGGTTCTCAGCTCCAGGAGGGAGGCTGAACTGAACAAGAGCGGCCCTGTGTAAGCCTGATTGATCAGCAGTGAGGATGGCAGACTCCACAGGACACAGGAGAAGAAAGAGCTCCCAACTGCAGCAGGCAGCCACCAGCAGCACCCACCTGCTGAGACCCTGAACACGACACTAGGGGAACAATGCGAACAATGCCCTCCCTTCACGCAGGTATCCCAGTGCGCTCTCCACACCCCTGCACAGGTAGGCTTCCGGCAAACGCTTCAAGAATAGTCGGTCTCTCCTCTCTACCTCCACACCTCCACCTAGGCTGCCACCCAGGTTTCTCTCTCACCCTCACCCCACTCTTCCAACCCACCATCTTGTTTAACATCCCTTGACAGCCGACAGCATAGGGGTCCTAACAGGTGGGGTATATGGAACCTGTTACTAATGATAAGGCAGCTAAAGTCAAGAATCTTTTTGTATAAATTAGAAAGGATTTTGGCTTATCTTGGATTATATTTTGAGTGGGAGAGAAAATAGAGGAATTCAGCCAGGAAATCAGCAAGTGCTGATAGCGCTCAGGAAACATCAGTTTCTGTGACACCATGTACAACTGTGCAACCTCCTGCTATTTTAGAGATTTAGTTTATAAATGTGTGTGGGCATGCAAGCGTGTGCATATATTATGTTGGAGCCAGTATACATCACGTCAATCTGGCCCTGTCCGCCAAGTGCTTCTAACAAGCTAATGCCGTCTGACCACCTTCCTGCCTCAACATGAAGAGCTGATCTTCCTGATAAACCTAAGACTGAATAATCTGAACCCTCAATGCGGTGGCACAATACAGCGGAAAGATCACGGGTTTGAGGATCAGGTACACTGGGCATCAGTCTTATTTCAGCCACTCGTCAGCCAGGGAACCGTGGGAAAGTCACTTACCTGAGTCAGTGTCCTCCTCAGCTAGAGCCCTGACAGGCTCCTGTGCGATGTAAGTGAGCCCACCTGATGCACGCTGCATGCTTAGTAAATGACAGTCTCCAGTCCCCGGATCCCTCACTAACCTCCTTCACTCCTCCAGCTCTAGCCAAACCAAACCACTGGCTGTTTTCCACACATGCCCCTTAACTCACCATCCATGCCTTTCTTTGTACATCGTCTTTCCCTCTGCTAGAAATGCCCCCCATACCTCCATAGAAAGGGGTGTCTCTGGCTCAACCTTCCTTCAAGACACACCTCAAATGCCCTCTCCTTGGCAAGCCAGGTGCCCCAACCTCTCTTTTCTCTTGAGCATCCATTGTGCTTTCTTTGAGGTTATTACTGTCTACATGGAGTGGGGGGTACATTCCTTAAATTCCATCCAGGCGGGGTACATGTTCTTACTCATCTTGTGTTCCCACCATAACAGTTTTCCACATGGAAGATGATTTTAAAAAAAAATCATAAAAATGACTGAAATAATAAATGGTCACAAGTCTATTGACTCTAGGATACTTAGGAATTATGTTCCATCTCTGCAGCTAAGAGAGTTTTCCTAGATCTAGTGGGACAATGCTCATTTGGGGGCTTCCTTGGCCTCCTACCAGCCTTACCAGGCTCCCCTCCCTGCCACCCTGGCCAGGACTGTGTGCCTGTCAGGCATCCACGTTGCTTAACCACAGCACTCTCCATCGTCCCACCGCATGTCCCACCCAAAACCTCAGCCTACATGAATAAGGCCCTGCTGCCCACAGCCCTTCCCTGCCTCCTCTCGGAGCTGGGAGCTGGCTCTGTGGCCCAGGCTGCAGACAGTCGGTCAGAATTCCTGGTGTTGTGCCCACCGCCCTCCTGGACCTCTCCCTTCTACACCCGCCATTCCCTCTAGGATGCTATGAGCTCAGTGTCTCAGACCACGCGGCCCTGGTCCTCCAGGTACCAGGACTCTGTGTTCTCAAAACCTTCAAGGAAGGGCCCATGAGTCTGTAAGAGCCTTTGTGCCCCAGCCGGGTGGTCAGGCCAAAGCATCAGCAGGGAATACATGCAGTGCAATCACATTGGGATCATGGCCTCGAAAGTTCAGCCCACAAAGGCACATCCTCAGAGCCTTTCCAGTCTCCCAACTCTTGCACTGGGTGGGACTTCAGCCTCTGACCTTCAGCCTATGGAGAAGCTTCTTCACAGCTTCATGGCCACCCTTCCCCAGCCTTCCACCCCGGTTCCCCACCACCTACACTGGCTGCAAGTCACTGCTTCTCTGTTCAGAAGACACCATTCATCCCTCCAGACGTACAGCACTTTTAGGAAGACCTCCAACTTTACTGAGCGACTTCCCTTTCACGTTTCACTTTCATGCATTGGAGAAGGAAATGGCAACCCACTCCAGTGTTCTTGCCTGGAGAATCCCAGGGATGCGGGAGCCTGGTGGGCTGCCATCTATGGGGTCACACAGAGTCGGACATGACTGAAGTGACTTAGCAACAACAACAACAACCAACTTTACAGCAAAGTCTGCCTCCTCTGTTATTTTACGAATTCCTCTCTAGTCAATACTGGCTGGACAATACCCTCTACAGGTAGATTTCAATACATGCTCTAAAACAGTCACCTGGCCCTAGAGAGAAGCTTGAGTTATTTGGAATTTCTTACATCATGTCAAACTGAAACCTGCCTCTTCTGTAATCCTCTCTACCGTCACCACCGTGACTCCTCAAGTCCTGCCCTCTGAGCAACACAGAAGATGGCAGCTGAAATTCAGTCACAACCCTTGTATTTTCTGTCTGTCCCAGGACCTTACAGGACTTACAAGACAGGGATTCCAGTTTTGATGCAGTAAGGGGCTCTCTTCTACCTGCTCCCAAAGAGTGGTTCCCAGGGTACCACCTCCAGGTGTGGTCTGCCTTGGCCACTTCAGGGAAAAATAGGACGACCCCCTCCCCAGCAAGGTCTAAAGCCAGGACTTCTATTAATGCAGCCAAGCTAAGCCAAGTTCTGTGGGCTTTTCTACGAGGCTGGGTAGAAAATGCACGAATTGATTTTGGGAGCCTAAGGGCAGGACTTTGCCTTTACCCTGCCAAGTCCCATCGCGCTGGTTTGAGTTCTGAACTCTGTTTGTGGTCCTTGTCCCGCACGTTGGTGACTGGCCATCAGCAATCAGCCTGTCCCCTCACCCTGCCATGGACTCTTGCCTCCTGGACCTCCTGCTCACCTCCACTGTAGGAGTTACACCTGGAGGCCCAGATGATACTACTTGCCCCCTGAAATTTCATTATAAACCCTCTGGGTGATGGAACCCACTCCTCTTGACAGAGTCTATTTGCCAGGCTTCCTGAGCCAAGGAGGCTAATAATGCCATTTAGTACTTATGATGAGCCAAACACTGTAGCCAACATTTAATACACATCATCATCTCATAACATCCAAATGAAATCGACCTATTATTGTTCCCATATGACAGGTGAGGAATTTCAAGCTCAGAGAGGGAGAGGCTGGCTCAAAGGAACAACAGCAGGTCTGAGAAGAGCCAGGATTTAAATGAAGGACTGTCTGAGCTGGCAGAGCCCTCAGAGACGAGATAAGCCAAGTCCCCGGGGTGGCAGACACCCGCCACCCGCCATACCCTTGTCTGGGGGGTGGGTTAAGAGTCAGTTTCCTCATCTCCAGCAGCAGGGCAACACCTCTGTCAGAGGCTTTGTGCAGCTCCAGTGAGCCATGCAGTGAAAACGTAGCTGGCCGCGCAGGGCAGTGGTGTCTGCTGTTACCAGGAGAGTGGCATTGCATCGAAGAACCAGATGTCTTGGCTGGTTGCGGGAAGAGCTTATGTAATAAAACTTTCTCATGACAAGCAGCCGAGGTCAGGTGTCAGAGCCAAGAACTACTCCTCTGCTTTGGTAAAATGTCGAATTAAAAGAATCCTCCTTTCTCACCCGAATTTGAGGTCTAACTTCTCCCTGCCCCCACCCTACACTAACCCTCATTTCCCCAGCCCCTCTCCCAGTTATTTACTGAATTTGGAGTTTGAGACCACACGTCCCAGGATGTCTGAGACAGTCTGGTCATCCCAGGATCCCATCCAGCTGAGCATCTTCCTCCTCCTTTCACTCTCAGAAGTGTCCCAGTTTGGACAATAAATTAAATTGAATATTCTGGAAAGTTACACACACACACTTTCCTTCCCTGGCACCTGTTCCCCTCGCATAAATGGGAATAACACTGCCCGCCTCAGGAGACTGCTACTGCTGCTAAGTTGCTTCAGTCGTGTCCGACTCTGCGCGACCCCATAGATGGCAGCCCAACAGGCTCCCCCATTTCTGGGATTCTCCAGGCAAGAACACTGGAGTGGGTTGCCATTTCCTTCTCCGATGCATGAAAGTGAAAAGTGAAAGTGAAGTCGCTCAGTCGTGTCCGACTCTGTGCGACCCCTGGACTGCAGCCTACCAGGCTCTTCCGTCCATGGGATTTTCCAGGCAAGAGTACTGGAGTGGGGTGCCATTGCCTTCTCCTGCCTCAGGAGACTAGCCCTTTGTAAAACCCACCAAAGCCAGAAGTTCCTCTCTGCCTTCCCTCTGGAGGCAGCTTTCTGAGGCCAGTCTACATACAGCTGTTTCATCCAGGAAGCAGTTCAGTGTCAAGCTAGCTGTTCATGCAGAAACCTCTGATTTGGGGAAACAGCCTATTGCGGGAAGGAAACAGTTGCCCTGAAGAGAGGAGTTGTCACGTGTGCATGCAAGGAACAAAAGTAACCTGTTCTTGGTCTTCCAAACCTGAGCTGTGGCTTTGCCCTTCTCTGCTCCCTTAGTCCCTACAGCAGATCCCCTGGCTCCTACACAACTCTCTCTCTCTCACACATACACACACATACTGTCAACACAAGGAGTTCCTTCTGGTGGGCTCTCTGGACCTTTCTATCAGGAGCAGTTTGGAGACGTTTGCTCAGAAGACCTCTTAGGACACCCCAGTGCAGTCATAGGAATGGTCCTCTGAGTGGGCCATTCCAACCATGCTCACAAGGCCCTGTGGATTTATGTCTTTAGCTGGGGTCTGGGCGGGGGTTCTGACTCTGCCCACCAAAAATGCCCAGCGACCAGCAGACACTCGCGTCCCTGAGCCAGCAGAGCAATCCTGGGATTTGGGTCACTTCCTTGCCTACACCTGTCCTCATCCTGGGAGGAAACAGAGGTGTTCAAGAGCACAGCCCTGAAGGTGAGGGAGTGGCTGTGACAGGATCAGCTCCCCATAGCCTCACTTAGCTTGACAACCTCTTCCTGGAGGCTTGTTAGCAGGCCTGCCACCCACTTGACTCTGAATAAGCTGTTTCAGAGACAGGGACAACTCAAATCTCCAGTCTGCAATCTAGGGCTTCACTGATACTTTACCATGGGTGAGCAGGCTCATGCACACACTGGTCTCAGTAAAATACACACACACTCAAAACAAGATGAATTAGAAACTTGTCAGACCCAGCTACATAACTCAAAAGAACCAAGAGGCTTGCAAGTTTGACTCAAAGTTGAATCCCAGCATTTCTTGTGTCTTTGTTTTTATTGGGCAAGTATCATATGCCAGGCAATCATCTAAAGGCTTCACACGTGTTAACCCAGCTCTGCCTTAGCAAACCAAGGTAACCACTGTGTCAGGGCCAAGGTAGGACTCATCCTGAAAGGCTGGGGAGCCTGGCCAGGTAGAGAGGTGTGGAAGGGAAAGATAAGGAGGGGAGGAAATCCAACCTCAGGGCCACTGAGTCTCTTGGCAGCAGTGTAGATTCTAGAAAAGGCATTCCCTCCTTAACGGACAGCTCTGTCCCTCACTCAACCATCTAAATCCCTGACACTGGCCCTACACATAGGTCTTTGCCCAGAAAAGGTTCTCAAGGTTGACCACCTTCCCCAGATAGGCATCCCCACCACCCTCACTCCAATACTATACAGGCAACTTCTCATAACTGTTTGGATGTGTCCTTAAAACTTCCTGGCGGTAAGGAGGGGGCAGGGTGGGGGATATTTGGGTCCTTAGAATACATCTTTCCATGGAACTGACGGATTGATGCTTGCATTCCCAGAAAAACCATTTAATACCCATGTACTTGCACTAAGCACTAACAAGTATAAGAGTGCTGATACCATAAAGCACTCCCTACTTCCCATCACCACAAAACAGAAAGATCTTATGAGCCTTCATACCCCCAGTGGCTTTGGCTGCTACACACACTTCGCTCTGAGTCTTTGACCTTTAAGTCTCCAGCCTTAGCTGTTCTGCAGGCTGAATTTGCCCCAAACCTGGTCTCTTTCTCATTTTTCATTGCCTAATGGAGTCTCCATCTGGACTTTCCGATAGCGCTCATCTGTTCAAACCCACTGAACTACATAGGACAGAACCCAGGGCCAGAGGGCCAGAAGGCCTGATTTCTGCCACCAGCAGCTGGGTGACCCTGGGTAGGTGTCTTTGGATGTCATCATCCTCATGGGTAAAAATATAGGGAGCATGCGAGAAACTACCCAAGGCTCCCTCCTGACTCCAAAGGGAGTCAACCACCCTCATCTCCCTTCCCCCTTCCAAGGAGCTCCTCCATGCTTTCATGCTGCTAACAATTGCTTCATTCTTCTCCCAGCAAACTAGCACAAAATGTCAGTGTCCAGTTTGACTATTTTCTCTCTCCCTCAAATCCAATCAGTCACCAAATCCTGCAGGATTTCTTGGCAAGCTCATTCACCTCTGTTCACTCCTCTCCACCCATTGACTTGGTTTAGGTCCTAATCTACCGCAATGGGTTATTCCAACAGCACATTCTCATAAACCCCTCCCTGGCTCTCCAACCTGCCCTTCTTAGTTTGGAATCCTCCTGAAAGCACAGCTTTCACCTAGTCTCAAGGTCACCGACATTACATTTAAATTCTTTAACCTCAGCTTTCAAGACCTTCCAGGATCTCTCCCCAGCCTGAGACTCCAGCCTCACTTCTCCCAGAGTCCTCTCCCCATCTCACCCTATGACTCCAGCCCTGCAGGCCACTCATCAGGCTTGTCCTAGTCTTTCAGGTTCTGCTCTTGTTCCTTGCCTTATCTCCAGCACAAAACCATCTGCCTTTCCCCCTTTTACTGAAGGCAACATGGTAACACCACCCAGCTCAAGGCCCTCCTCTGCCACAAACTCTTCCTCAACATCTGCTGAGAGTTGGGTGGAACATAAGGGCTGACGCAGCCCCAGGGCAGCTCAGAGTTTGGAGAGGGTGTGGACAGAGAGACATGCAAAAGATGTGCATTATGTACCACAGCAGAGATAGGAACCGGATGCTACAACAAAAATGACTTGGGGGTTGGGGAGGGAGAGATGTTTCAAGACTTTGATCTGCCTCCTGAAGGATTAGCAAGAGTTCATGCATCTTGCAGAGCAGAGACAAAAGGACTTCCCAGGAAGAGAAAATAGTGTATGTAAAGGCAGAGAGGCACAAAATGTAGAAATTGTTAAGCTACTAGGTTTGGGGAACAGTGGAGATGCAGCTGATGAGTCAAATTATTGCCAACCTCTGTGGAACTCTGAATGCCAAACAAGGATGGTATACTTTATCCCTTTCAGGGGCAAGCCTATCCCATCTTGTCTATACCTTCCATCTACAAATGTGTTACAGAAGCCAAGATTGCTACACAACATGGAACATGATGACTGAAAGCGCTGTGCACAGTGAAAGCCGTGTTCTCGTGTGCATAAATGTGTTTGTGACTGAGAGAGGAAATCAAAGTCAGAATTACAAGGAAGCACCATAGTAAGGACTACCTAGGAGCACTAAATAGAAATCATAAATTTCCCAAAGATAAAGCTGAGAGTGAGCAGCACCTTGGAACTCTCAAAGCCTTGAGGAGATCTAGGTCTAACAGACGCTCTGAGATGGCATCTAGCAGAGTACTCACTGCTTGAGAGATAAGAACGGCCCTCATGAAGATCTGCAAGACCTGGCTTTCAGAGTCTATAAAGGATACAGCCTGCCCTTCTGGGACCAGCAGTGGATTCTGCAGAAACGGAGACACAAAGGTGTCATCAAGTGTTGAAACCGAAGAATGATGCTAGGAAAACAAGTGGAACTGCTCTGAGGAAGGAGGAAGCAGGAAAAATAGTGACTCAGGAAAACACAAAGCTGCCAAGAGTTTCAGCCTAGTTGTGCCCACACCAAGTGATGATAGTGTGACATCTTTTTTTTTTCCTGAGTGATACTTCTTGAATGAGGGTGTTCAGTCTGGGAACTTAATAAACCTTTACGTTTATTGCCTCAACATTTAAATGCCTCAATGGTGCTGTTCATATTAGCTATTCCTTCCCATGTTTTGCAAAAGGGGATCCAGCAGAAGATTTCAAGCAGAAGTGTCATGAATAAATCTATGTATCAGGAAGGAAATGTTTTTGATAGCCAAGTGAAAAACAGCTTCCAAATATTACCGCAAATCTGACAGCCGAAAGGCTACGCAATTCCTTGTCCAAAGCGCAATTCTTTCAGGACTGTTCCTCCCTCCTCACTTCTCCATCTGGCCCCCGAGCCCACAGATGCTGTCTCTCTAGTGTCTCCTACCTGTATCCTCTCTGGGATCCAGCACAGGCCCTAGTCACTTCTATCTTAATTGATCTTCCACTGGGCTTCTCCAACCCCAGGGTCTCTCACCCAGCAGTTTCCATTTGGCCTTCATCAGAATCACAGAGGAATTTGGTAAAAACATGCCAGACCTACTTAATTTGAGTAATTTAAAAGCTCCCTAGGCAATTCTGAGGCTCAGCCAGGTTTGCAAACTTTTTTTTTTAATCCTTGCTGTGGATAAGGGGCTGCACTGCTGAGAACTTCCGAGAAATGCAGAATGTCAGGTTCCACCCCGACCTAGGAATCAGAATTTGCATTTGAACAGGATCCCCAGGTGACTCTTAAGCTTGTTAAAGGTTGACAAGCACTGCTACCAAGTGTTGCCAGATCATTCATTCCACAAATATTTACCGGATTTTCTCCACTGGGCTAGAGGTTTGGGAGGCTGAAAGGGTCAAGGGCCAAGGTCCCAGACTTTAAATTCAGAGAACCATCAATCAATCTCCTGCTTAAAAGCCATTATTGAGGCTCATGATTTCAAAGCCCAGACTTCTCCACCTGGCCTTCATGGGCCGCTGGGAAAAGGTTTCCTCCTCATCACCAGCTTTATTGTCTCTCACTTGCCACTGCAGCCAAGCTGGGCCACTTGCTACTTCTCAGGCTATGAAGTGCTTGCCTGCGTACACAGTTCTCACAGGGCAGGTCACACTCTACCTACCTCTGTCCGGAGAAATCCTTCAAGGTCCACCATGCACTTGTCACCCCCTTCCCGAAATTATCCCAGGTTTTACACAGTCAGATGAAAGATAAATTCCCACAACGCTTTGCTCTTAGCTCCTTCATAGCGTTTATTTCCTTCTACTTGTCAGGCACCTGTAGCACATAGCTGACCCAGTAAAGAGACCATGATGCTGTTTATCTCTGTAGTAGCAATATGCTAATAACTGGCACATCACTGAATCTCAAGTTCAGTGAGATACTGAACTTGAGATTAATAATGTATTATTAATCTAACAATATGTATTATTGTTAGATTACTAACAATAATGTATTATTAAGTATACTAACAATACTAATAATGTAGTATTAACACTAACTATACTAACAATAATGTATTATTGTTACTAACAATACTAACAATGTATTATTAAGTAAAAATTATGAATGAGTGTAGTAAAAGTTCACCAGTCCCCCTCATCTCCCACTTCAAAGTCACCTAAATATGAATTTAAGCAGATTACATACAGACTACCTAAGCCTCAAGTAAAAAAGAAATAACCCCTAAATCAAGTATTTTTTCATGTAGTACAAATAACAATCAAAGACTGAACACGCAGAAGACGAATTTTGTGTACAGCTAACTGCCTTTGTTGGGCATTAAACGTCATAGAATGCAACATAAAATTTGGTAACATTGCAGATTTGTAGTATAATTGATTAAGGAACTGGGAGAAAGAGATATGAGACAGGAACTGAACGAAAATATACAAAGGGAGACAAATAAACATCCAGCTGCTCTAAAAGTAAAAATGCTCTGGATTTGTTTTTTAAGAGGACTAAATGCTGGCTAGAGTGCCTGTTTTGATCTTATGCACACTTTGGAAGCCCTGGTCTTTAAATATATAATCTTATTTTCATCTGAGGAACAACTGAAGGTCTGGAGTCAGGCTGTCATGAAGGAGAGGAACCCTCTTTCAAACAGAACCATCCCCGTCTTGCCGTCTTTTGGGACGCAGTGGCTTGAGGTTTGGAAAAGCATGTTGCATTTTCCCAGATACAGTACAGAGTTGATTTCTGCTAAGGCGTTGCAGCTGGACGCACGCTCTGGGGAACACCGATTTGCTTGGGCAAAACGGACCGTAAGCTTCCCGAACACCTTGGGCTATCTCTCTAGACTACGCCGCTGCTCCAACCGACTGAGCAGAGCTCTGACACACTACACACAGCTGGGATGACCGGCCACCCTGCGCATCTCCAGGGCCATCCCGGCACCTGTAGGGGCGCGGACAGTCCGTAGACTTCGAACAGGACTGGGAGGAGACGCGAAGCAAATCCCCAGGAGTCATATTCTCCTCCCAATCTGGCAAGAGAAGGGGAGGAGGGTCCCCGCCCTCGCGTCTGGGACACACTCGGGGATCTCGGTTCCTAAGGCAATTCCCCTGCGGGGGCTCCCAGTTCAGCCTGCGCAGTGGGCCCGAGGGGCGTGGGGAGAACCCACTGACCTGAGTGCGGGGCTCCTCTCCGGACAGCTCAGGTGTGCGGGCCTTTCACTTGTCCCCCCCACCTCCGAACATAAGAGCCGAGAAACGAGCAGCAGGCCACTGACCCACCGACCAACTAACCGACCAACCAGCGGACCGACCGGCAGCGGCCGCGTTCGGAGCCCACGTGACGGGGGCGGGGACCCACGGGAGACTCGGGAGGCTCGTCCCGAAGCGCCCGCTCTCAGACCGTCCCATCTTCCCCCGGGACCGCCCCTCTGCCACGCCCCCTCCCTCTAGGCTCCGTGGCAGCCCGCAGGGACCCAACCGCCAAGAGTTCCAGTTCCTTAGCGACCTGCCTCGTCAACCCCGCCCCTTCAGACTTGCTCAGCCCCCGCCGGTCCAGCCCCAGCCCCGCCCAGCCCCAGCTCCAGCGCCGCCTCCTAAGACGACTTTACCATTCCCTTAAGCCCCGCCTCTCTCTGGCGGCCACACCCCTAGGAGCCCCGCCCCTGCTCTTGTCACCTCCCTCTCCAGCACCCTTCCGGCCCCGGGTGACGCCTGGCGGTCCTGGGCTCCCGGTTCCCTGGGCTTCTCCAGCCCTTGAGCACCGTTCTTTGGCCATAGGGAATAAAAGCGAAAAGCAGAAAGGGAACTTGTGTCAAGAATTGCAAAAAGAGATGTCATAGAAAGAATGTTTTAGAGGCAGTCCCAGATTCTGGGCCCAGGCGATCTAGTTCAAATTGAGGTTGGCCTGAAGGCAATCTCATTTCTTGTCTCTGAGCGCCCCCAGTTCGGAAGACTGAGTCACCCTAGAATCTGGCCGCTCTCGAACCCCGCGACCTGGAGTGGAGGTCCCTCTAGCGGTCAGCGTCAATCAAAGGCGCCGGCACCCGTTCTTGTGAACAGCTGGAGACAAATAGTCCTGTTCTGTGCCCAGCATTTAGGTAGGGGTTCCACAGGCACAACAAAAGCTTTGCTGAGCACAGGAATGGATTGTAGGATCGGGGCAGGACTGGGCCTTTGGGGACCTAGGCCAAGGCCTTCCCCCGGTGTAGGGCATGAATCCCCTTTGGTGGTACTGCTAGACTGTTGCCCTGTCTGGGCCCACAGGACTTGGTTGCTCAGTTCAGCGGATTAAAATCCCTGTGGGCCTCAGATGGCATCGACACCAAGGACTCTGGCATAGTCCCTAGCTCTGGCAGGAGTCACTACCTCCCTTACCTCAGTTTTTATCTACATTTCTACAGGCTGGATTGTTGATCAACTCCACAAGACACATCTTTTTTTATAGTATCCTGATGGTCTGAAATTACCAGTGTGCCCAGAAGACTTGTACATGTGAACAAAACTTAAGCCACCCTGGCAAACATGAGACTCTGGTCACTGCAGGAACCTGGCCAGAGGCAGGCCAAGGGCAAAGCAGCAGAGGAAGGCTGGGGCCCACAAGAGTTGTGTTACAACAGGACACTCTTCAGTTCTCTTTCACTTCCTTAAAATAGCAGCTCAGAGGCTTTTATAGAGGAGGCTGCCATGGTTCACACGAGTTCATGGGTGTTTCCAAATCCCACATGTTATTGCCCTAGTGGACCCGCAGTCCTCAGAAAATGATAGTCTGTTCTTTAGAACTACACATTACTTTTTAAAAATCATCTTTAAAAATGGTATAAGTCACAGACATTGAAAATAAATTCTGGTTACCAAAAGGGAAAGGGGAATGATAAATAAATTAGGAGTTTGGGATTAGCAGATACACACTAATATATATATATATATATATATATATAAGATAAACAAGGATCTACTGTATAGCCCAGGGGACTATATTCAATATTTTGTAATAACCTATAATAAAAAGATTGTGAAAAAGAAAATACTGCATCACTTTGTTGTACACCTGAAACTAATACAACATTGTATATCAACTATACTTCAATTTTTTTAAAATGGTGTAAATCACTGACTTTCCTGCTTATGCACACTTTGGGACCATTTTGGGGGAGGGAACTTAAAAATCACAGCACTGTCTGGTCCCCTCTCCAGAGGCTCTGATTGAATGGTCTGGGGGTATGGCTTGGCATCAGGATTTTTAAAAGCTCCTCAGGCGATTCTTAGGTGCGGTCAAGTTTAAAACCACTGGTCTAGATCTTAGGACCTTCACTCCTCAGTAAAATCCAACAAGAGACCAGAACTGAAAAGTTCATCTGAAAGAAGCCCAAGAAGTGTCCACAGACCTACATGATTACCCCTGGCTCCCAGAAAACAAAGTACCCTGTTAACAGGGGCTTCCAGGAGAAAATGTCTTAACCTAAAAGGTGATTCTAGCTACAGAAATTTAAGGCATGAGAGTGGGTTGTTAGTGGCAGGTGTGCCCTGCATAACTGTCAAAGCAAAGCCTATCACAGATGAATGGTAGACAGCACACAGGTAGCCTCTCTGCGCCTCCAAAGGCACCATGTATGCAGGATTTATGAGTAATCCCACTCTGATGAATTCCCCTGCTACCCTCATCTGTGAGGCACATTCCTTTTCCCTGTGAAATAGGTAATGTTATTTTACCCATGGGGCAGCAAATGGCCCCCAATCCATGGAATGGGTAATATCACCACATTTATTTATTCATACCTGCCTCATTCCACAATGGATTTGAGCTCTTTGTACCACTCTGTTAGAACTGTGGGTAACTGTGCTATGTCCATGGGCTTAGCAATTCCATTCTGCCAAACAGCTACTCAAATGCTATGGGAAAGAAAAAGAAAAAAACCCCCACCCCTCTCTTCACTGCCTATGGTCCCAGCCCGGGCTTGGCAGAGTTGGAAAACAGCTGCAAACAGAGCAAACCCTCTCATGTGACCAACCTGGGAAGACAGAGGCCCCAGCACATGACACAGACTGGCACCACAGCCTGCACTTGTGACCTGAACCAGCCTGCAGTGAACAAATGTGTGGGAAAGAGTTTGAAGAAGCCCCTCCAGACAGGCCCAGGTGGTCTCTGTCCCCTGTGCCACGTGGCACGCCTGCTGTGGCAGGGAGTCCCTTGCCTGCTATCTGGCATCCATCCAGATTCCAGAATACTTACTGAAGGCCCCAGTGAGTTGGGGATTGTTCACTGTAAATCCAGGCACAGGCAGCACTCCCTGAAACTTTTATGCTGAGGGCATATAGGCAAATAGAACCTGATGAGGTTTATTTGCTTAGTGTCACTTTTATTGTGTTTCAGGCAGGAAGAAAGAAACAGGGGAAGGTAAGGCAAGATGAGTCTACAGAAGGGTCCTCAGCCTTAGGCCGGTTTTCTGGAGGAAGTAGCTTTTCAAAGGCCTATAGGAGGGTCTTGTGCAGGCATGAAACTAGCTAAAGGGGCAGGCCGTTATTTTTAGGCTGAAATGATTAACAAATTGCTGAGAAAAGGTTGGGTGAACAAACATATTTGATGCTTCCTTGGACAATGACAAGATTATGGGCTTTGCGGTCTTTTCTAGCTCTTTCCTTTTGTAGCTTTGGTACTTTGAATGACTCACCGAAACCCTCTGTCTATAAAGGTTTGTCCCCGTCTATCTCGTAAGGGTGAGAGGAGTTCTAACACAGGTGCAGACACTTTATAACTGGAAAGTGGTATTCAAATGGTAATATTTTCACTTTCTTATTACGACCGCCTTGCTTGGTATAGGGACAGTACCAGGGGAAATCAAAATTAAACATCAACAAGAAATATTACTTTACACTATTGATACTATGTATAGAATAGATAACTAATGAGAACATATTGTGTAGCACAAGGAATTCTGCTTAATGCACTGCGGTGACCTGAATGGGAAGGAAGGCCAAAAGGGAGGGGATATGTGTGTATGCAGGGCTGATTCATTTTGCTGTTGTACAGTAGAAACTAACACATTGAAAGCAACTATACTCCAATAAAAATTAATCCAAAAAATAGTACTTTAGTTCAGCAGTGAATAATAGAAGAATATCAATAGGCAACTGTAAAAGAGGAAAGAGCTTGAGCAAAGGCCAGAGGGGAGAAAAGTCAGGAGTATGAGGGTGTGGCCTACATTTCTAATGGCTGAGAAGGTGAGAGTGGGGAGAGTTATTAAAGTACATGCTAAAATGCTTTACTAAAAAGAAAAGTTTGGAAGTAAGCTGGATCAGGATGTGGAAGGCCTTGAGCACCAGGGCGTTGGGATGGGTAATGGAACTTCCTGAAAATTCCTGAATGACAGACTGTCATCTAAGCTCTTAGAAGATACCAAAGGCAACACCATCTAGAAAAGAATGTGTGTGCATCCCCACTTGCAGCCCCTCATCTCCCTGTGTGCCATTAGTGGGATAACATTAATATATTAATACTATAGTATATTGCAGAGGGGCCCTGGCCCCCCATCCTGGAGCACAGCATCCCTGGCCATCTCCCTCCCCACTGTAATGCATCACTGGAGAGGCTGCTTTCTCCTGGTCTGGAGTTTGTAAATCATCTGATTTCCATCATTCCAGGCATAGAGGTGCTTATCTCTGGGGTTGTAATGGATCATGGAGTGACTTCTTGGCCGCCTGGGAAAGAACAAGTTGGGCAGATTCTCTTCCATGATGGTGCCAAGAGGATCATAGACACAGGTGATGCGATGTGGGCCATGGCCTCCAGAACTGTAGACCACATAGAGGACCCCACACAAGAGGAATGAGGCTTCAGCGTCCTGGCTTCTGCATGGAGTGTCCCATGAGTGTTCTACTCCCAGCGTGTCAGGCTCAATTTTCGTGAGAACCAAATGGCTGCGGATGCCTGGCCCTGAGTGGATGGCCCAGAGCCCGTGCTCATCCACAGCCAGGTCAATGTAAGTCGAAGGGGAGTGCTGGTAGGCCAGGGCTCTGCCTGCTCCTCCAAAGAGAAGCATCCGGTCTTCTACAATCTTCTTTTGCAGATTATATTTGATGATCTCATTGGGAGTCCCTTGGCTGTGAAAAAATAGGAAACCTTTGTAGATCACTTGGCCTGTTCCCTGCCAGGAATGTGTTAGAATCAGCTTCCGGGGGGCTGGCTTGGTGCTATCTTCCATGAAGGCCCGTATATTGGCAAATTCCCAGACAGTGTTGTTTCTGGACCCAATGAAGACATAAACCTTTGGAGAGTCACTGACAGCATCTTTCATCCAAGAGCCATCTGTGTCCATCGTCTTCTTCACTATTTTCAGAGACTTTATGCCCATCAGCATATTGTCACAGCCTGGCCACAAAGGAGGAAAAGGAGAGGTTACTTGATGAAGATATGAGATGTCTGCTTTTCTCACAGACTGCTTTTTTTTTCTTCAGTGTCTAATATTAAATTATCACCTAAAGATCAGTCAATGATTGTAGGATTCAATGAATCAAAGATTTTAAAGAATAACTGAGTCTGTGAAGGGAGTTGCTGTGCAGTTATAAGAGCATTCATTAGTCAAGTTAATCAAATCAAGATATAAACAACTATTTGCTGTGTCCTCGGCCCTGTTCACTCTCCAGAGCACTTCAGGTGACACACTGAGTATGGAAGCACCTAATTCAATTGTGTTTGCCAAGATTTTACTAGGTTTCTGCTGTATACTTAGCTTACAGTACTGTCTTAGAACAGTGCTAAGTACTAAGGATAACAATTATAATATCAACCCTACAACTTGAGAAGATGACCTTCCAGGAAGGATTCTGGTTCTTAAACTTACTAGAACATTGTTGTTGTTCAGTTGCTCAGTTGTGTCTGAATCTTTGAGACCCCATGGACTGCAGCACGCCAGACTTCCCTGTCCTTCACTATCTCACTAAATTTGAGTTTGCTCAAATTCATGTCCATTGACTCATTACTCATTTACTCATGAATGCATGCATGTCTTTAGTCAGCCGACTCTGGATACCAACAAAAAGTGAGATACTAAGCTTTTTGATATGAGCTGGGGGTACAATGGACTGGGGTACAATGATAAATTAGGCACGGTTCTTGCTTAATAGGTGCATGACTCTAGATATAAAGCTTAAAATGAATTTTTTTCAAAAAAGAGGACAGAGAAGAGATATATCATTTGATACAGGGGAGAACCTGCCTTTGAGTTAGCCCTTGAAAGATACCTTGAAGGACATTCTGAGAAGGGTAGGAGAAGCTTTCCCAATAGTTAACAAAATTGCATTTGGGAAAGTCCTTCAAGCTTAGTGAAGTAGTACAGTTTTTCATCCAGTATAAGCTAAATCCTTTGTGTATAAAACTAGATGCATAAAACAAACTAGTTGAAACCTGCTCTGTGCCTGGAACCTTGAGGGTGGAGCTAAGGAATATGGATTTAATTCTCCAGGAAGGTACGGAGCTACTGAAGCTTTTGAATAAGAATGAAACATGGCCACTGTTCTACAAGACTAATTAAGCTGGTAGTCACATGTACAATAGATACATGGGAAAGAGACTAAAATCAGGGAAACCAAGCAGAAGGTATTTCTGTAATCCAAACAGGATGAAAGGCTCTAAACTAGGTGGAGGAAGATGGAGTAAAAAGAAGGGGCCTATATTTCTCTAGCTCCTCACTGCCACTCAGACTATTACTTTCTCAAAAAACCCTTCCTTCTTTGATCCTAGATCAATTCAAAGATCTGCCTCTGCCCTTGAGAGCTGTGTGTTGGTGAAAAAAATCTCACATTGGTGCCTACTGGTGTCATTACACTAAGGGGTCTCCAACGTCAACTGAGCCCTAAATATTATACTGCTCTCCATGCTCAACGGCAGCTATCTTAAAGCCCTCCCTTTGCCCCACAACTAGCCCATCAATCCTTCATAATAACAGCTTTACAAACATAAATACTACTAGACATGAACTTCCTCAACTTCCTCCTCCTCACTTATAGACTTTTTCTTCAACTTCTAACCTTGCTGCTGCTGCTAAGTCACTTCAGTCATGTCCAACTCTGTATGACCCCATAGATGGCAGCCCACCAGGCTCCCCCATCCCTGGGATTCTCCAGGCAAGAACACTGGAGTGGGTTGCCATTTCCTTCTCCAATGCATGAAAGTGAAAAGTGAAAGGGAAGTCACTCAGTCGTGTCCGACTCTTCATGACCCCATGGACTGCAGCCTACCAGGCTCCTCCGTCCATGGGATTTTCCAGACGAGTACTGGAGTGAGGTGCCATCGCCTTCTCTGCCTACCCTTGCTCCTCTCCCACATATCTTAGAAGCGGCCGTGTTCATTCCTGCTGTGAAGACTAATTAGTTCACCTGCACTCTTGTCTCATCCTTTCCTGCCTTCTAGATTCCCTCCATGAATGATCCCCCTTTCCATCTCAGATTTCTCCTTCACTACTAGTTCTTTAGCTTGTAAATATCAATTCTCTCACAATTAGACACCTTTTTCAACTTCCTTCACTCTACCATTTTACAGAACTAGATTCTCCTATAGTTTGTACTCTCTGCACCCATTTCTTCACCTCCCATTCTTTCACTTCACCATAGCTTCACAAAAATGACCCTTTATAACATGACCACGGACTTCCTAACTGAAAATTTCAACCTTTTATGTCCGTATCTTAGCTGACCTTTCTGTAGAATGGCAATATTGATTAGTTCCTCCTTATTAAAGGTTTTTTTCTCCCTCGATCTTTTAAATAAATAAATATATATATATATATATATTTACTTATTTCTATTATATTTTTTGGCTGAGCCGGATCTTTGCTGCTGTGTGGGCTTTTCTCTAGAGGCAGCAAGTTGAGGCTACTCTCTGGTTGCAGTGCGTGAGCTCTAGGGCACATGGGCTTCGGTAGTTGGGTGCATGAGCTCAGCAGCTGTGGCTCCTGGGCTCTAGAGCACAGGCTCAATAGCTGTGGTGAACAAGCATAGTTGCTTCCCGGCATGTGGGATCCTCCTGAATCAGGGATCGAGCCCCTGTTTCCTGCAGAGCAGGCAGATTTTTCACCACTGACCCACCAGAGAAGCCCTCCCTTGATCTCTGTGTCACAACAGAGACAAATGTCTGCATTCATCAGGTGCCATTTCATTTTCCTCTTCTCCAGCCACATGTTCGCAGCCTCCTTTGTACATAAGCTGCACCCATTGATCTATGTCCTGTCCAGTGGGATGTAGACAGAAGTGGTGTAAGCCCTTTCCACCTGGTCCTTACATCTGCTATCTTCAAGAAGACCTCAGGGTCTTGGGATTCTCATGGTGCACGAGTTAGAGAGAGAGATGGGTCAAGATTAGATGAATGCCACTCGTCATTTTAGGAAAAGTGGGTCATCAGTTCCAGTCATGAGCTTGTTGCTGGGACTGCCCTGTTTAGACAGTCTGTTGTGAGGTGAGCAGTGTCACAGAGGCAGGGTGTGGCGGCCTGACTAAAAGCATAAGAAATCCTGTATGTATCCCTCAAATCCTGCCGAGGTCTATATCATAGGTAGGAGAGGAAAGTCTTAAGAAAAGCACAGGAAGTCTCTGGGTCTCCCTCACTGACTGCTATAGGGTGAGGTGGTGGAGTGACAGTCGAATGTATAAGTCTCTTGAAGAGAACTGAACATTCCAAGGGCCTCCGCAAATCCTTCCAAAAGCTTCAGTATAAGAAACTGGATGTGTCAGTGGGTTGTCATTTTGTTCTCAATAAATACATAGGTTCTCCAGGCCAACTGGAGTCAGAGGAAAAGAAATATGGTGAAAGGAGAGAGAGTGGACACAGGAGGAAAGATGTATGGCCAGAGAAGTCCCAGAGGTGGAGGTGAGTAAGCATTTAGCAAACTGCGTGTACTGCCAGCTATTTGGGAACCAGTCATGAATGCCAAGAAAAAAAAAAATCCAGAAAGATGGGAGCACAAAGAAAAGCAAAGGTGTTCTATAATCAAGAGAAGAAAGAGTTTCAGGGAGAAGTAGCAATCAAGTAATCAAAGTTTATTGAGAAGTTGATTAGGATGAAGACCAAGAATTGACTCAGATTTTGCAACATAAAGGTTGTTAGTGACCTTGAGAAAAGCTGATCCAGTGGAGCAGGCAGGGGAATTTAGACCTGTGGAGACCTGGAGCTGATCTGAGTAGCTTAGGGAATAATTGGAGGTGAGGAACCCTACCATAGTTCTTTAATCAATTCATCAGCCACAATGACCGTACCTTCTCTTCTTTGCTCAAGCCTCCATCATAGCTTCCTCACTCTCCTAGGAAGATGTCACCTCTGATTTCACTAAGAAAACAGATGCAATCAGAGAACAATATCATCTCTGGTGTGGATTACTGCAATAGCCTCCCACACTTCCATCCTTGACCTCAGAGGCCATTCTCCACAGCTGCCGAAGGTATCTTTGAAAAACCTAAGTCAGATCATTTCCCTGTCTGCTTAAAACTCACCAGTGACTTCCCATCTGACTCAGAGTAAAGCTCATGTCTACCTTCCAGGCCATCCGGGGCTGCCGGCCCACTGCCTCTCTGCCTTGATTTCTGCAAACTCCCCTACTTTGAGCATTTTGTTCAGATACACTGGCCTCCCTGCTGTGCCTCAGACTGTGCCAAGCACACTCCTGCCTCAGGAAATTGGCACATTTTCTTCCCTCTGATTGGAACCCTCTTTCTGAAGATAACGACATCTCTTCCTCCCTCTCTCCATTTAGGTCTGCTCACAAATGTTCCCCCATTATCAAGGTCTCCTCTGATCACCCTATTAAAAATGACAGCCCCCTTCTCCAGCTCCACATTACCCCCTTACCCTAGCTCATCATTCTCCATAGTGCTTGTCATCTTCTATCTGATATATTATAAATTTCATCTGTTAACATATTTATTGTTCAGCTCCCCTCAATAGAGCATAAACTTGTTGAGGGCATGAGCATTGTCTTATCTGTTTCATTCACTGCTGTGTATCTTGCCCCTGGGATAGCAACTGGCACATAGGAAGCCAGTGTTTGCTGAATGAATGAGTTTTCCAACTAACCAATCTATTAATCAATTTCACATGAACCCACACTATTTGCCTTCCCTCTTGCTCTCTTTACTTTAGCAATGAATCTTGTTTCTCTCACCAACACAAGGGCTTAGCACCTGAAATTACCTCTGTTCTCCTGCCCAACAGTCTCTTCCTCCCCCTCTGTAAACAAGCAGGCTATCAGATCATCAAAGAAGCTTTCTAGTGTGACAACATTTCTCTGCTCCACTTTATAATAAAACTCCTTAAAAGAGGAGGTTCCTCACCTCCACTTATGCCCTAAGCTATTCAGATCAGCTCCAGGTCTCCACAGGTCTAAATTCCCCTGCCTGCTCCACTGGATCAGCTTTTCTCAAGGGCACCAACAACCTCCATGTTGCAAAATCTAAGGGTCAATTCTCAGTCTTCATCCTAATCAACTTCTCAGTAAACTTTGATTACCTGATTGCTACTTCTCCCTGAAACTCTTTCCTCTCTTGATTATAGAACACCTTTGCTTTTCTTTGTGCTCCCATCTTTCCGGATTTTTTTTCTCCTGGCATTCATGACTGGTCCCTTATCATCCACCTTTAAGTGTTTTGTCCTCAGACTTTTTCTTTTCTCTATTTATGATAACTTTCCAAGTAACTTCATTCCTTCCCATGGCTCTGAATAGCACTGTAAATTCTGAATAATGAATAAATAAGAATTTCTATCTGGAATGACCTCTTATCTGGATGTCTATTTAGCCCCAGACTTTTTCATCCAACTGCCTACTCCATGTTCCTACTTGACTACCTTCAAACTTCTCTGTACAAAGCAGAACTCTTGCTTTTATTCCCCAAACTCTCTTCATCTCCCCATTTCAAGCAAAAATCATCACTCAAATTACCTGCCCAGAAGTCATCTTTGATTCCTTTCTTTCCATCTCTCCATACTGGCAAGTGCTGGTAGTAAACCTATCTTTAAATTATGATGTTATACTTAAAATGCTCACTATATTTCTATATCCTCCTCTTTCCACCCCCTCCTTTCCCCCGGCACTCTGTGACCCCTCACCTTTTGCCTGGACCACTACCACTAATTTGTCTGAGTTTACTTTTGCTTATCTACAGAATGTTCTCCACAAAGCAGGAGGAGTGATCTGTATAAAAACATGAATTATGTGACTGACTTGCTAAACGCTTTTCCCTACCACTCGTGGAATAAAATCCTAACTTGGCCTAAAACATCTATCTGATTTGGCTTCTCCCGGTCTCTGGGACTTGATCCTCCACTCCCTCCCTATACTCCCACCTTGCCTCCCTGTACCTGGCCTCACTGTGGGGAGATTTCATTGGCTTTCCTGCTATTCTGGGAGCTGTCAAGTTTGTTTCTGCCTCAGGGCTCTTGCACTTCAAATTCTTTCTGCTGGAAGTGTTCTTTACTTTGATCCTCCAGTCTGCTCCTACTCATCCTTCAAACCTCAGTTTCAATTTCAGATCCTTAAAAGGCTTCCTGTGACTACTGTATCTAAATTTAAAATGATCTTCTGTAGCATCTCTCTTATTTCCTTGAGATCATTTATTGAGTTTTGTAATTATGTTATCTGTTTTATTTACTGGTGCACTGTCCTTCTCCTCCACTGGACTATAAGATCCACAAAAGCAAGGCTTTTGTGTTCATGTTTACTATTGTACTCGACTGCCTGAGAGCTCTGTGGGTTCAACAAACATCTATTGAATTAGTAAGGAAGGTAGGTTCATTCAAGCAGATGTTTTTCCAGGGTTTAAATAGTGCTGCACACCCAGAGTTCTGACTGCAGATCTGTCATAAGTAATAATAATTTGTAAAGCACTTTAGGGTTTTTATAATACTTTCAAATGCATTATTTAATTTAAAAACGTGACACAATATTGTCACCAAGGCAGCATATGGCAGGGGTGTGGTTAGGGAGAACCAAGTCCTAGACAGTCAGTCCTTCCAACAGTCATGCCGTCTGTGGCTGCTCCCAGAGGATTTGCATGTTTCACACCATGGCCAGGACCAAATTTTGGGGCAAGCTATTGAAACTGAATAGAACCCTGTGGAGCTCCTAGGCTCAGAAGACTTTCTGTATCCCCTTTTCTAGGGAATAGACTCCAGCCTCCATGACCTTCCCTGAGTTCCAAAGGGCAGATTGGAACAGTTGCTAACCAGGGAAGAGGGAGGCAAAGTCAAGAAACAGTGGTGCAGCCTTGGGGCAGGGTCTTGGTTGACTTCAAGAGATACATATAATAGTATCTTTGAGCGCTCCTGCAGAACTAAAATCCCTAACAAATGGAAGATACTCAGTTCAGTTCAGTTCAACAGGTCAGTTGTGTCTGACTCTTTGCGACCCCATGGGCTGCAACACGCCAGGCATTCCTGTCCATCACCAACTCCTGGAGTTTACTCAAACTCATGTCCATTGAGTTGGTGATGCCATCCAATCATCTCATCCTCTGTCATCCCCTTCTCCTCCTGCTTTCAATCTTTCTCAGCATCAGCGTCTTTTCAAATGAGTCAGCTCTTTGCATCAGGTGGCCAAAGTACTGGAGTTTCACCTTCAACATCAGTCCTTCTAATGAATATTCAGGACTGATTTCCTTTAGGATGGACTGGTTGGATCTCCTTGCAGTCCAAGGGACTCTCAAGAGTCTTCTCCAACACCACAGTTCAAAAGCATCAATTCTTCGGCGCTCAGCTTTCTTTACAGTCCAACTCTCACATCCATAACATGACTACTGGAAAAACCATAGCTTGGACTAGACGGACCTTTGTTGGCAAAGTAATGTCTCTCCTTTTTAACCTGCTGTCTAGGTTGGTCGGGTTGGAAGATGTTAGCATTTTTCATTCAAGAGAAGGTCACACTTTGATAATGTTGAGAAGCTCTTCAAGAAACCACCTGAGGCCGTATTAAAGGAGGGCAGGCCCTGCACACACCTTGATCCTTGTCAGCTACCTCTCTAGAACCACCAAATCCTCCCAGGTTAGGACTGCAGTTTTTCAGGGGACCAGTCAGTTGTGTCCCCTTTTCCTGGCAAACCAATAAAGCTATTCTTTTCTACTTCACCCAAAACTCTGTCTCTGAGATTCAATTCTACACTGTACACAGAGGCTGACTTTTCAGCATTATTATGGAAGTCTCTCAGCCAACAGTTTCCACCATGCCCCATTACTGACCTGCTTTACCAGACTAGGGGATTGTTTCCCTATGGCCTCTGGGTCAGTTTCATCCTGGTTGGCCTGGGTTATAGAGACCAAATCCCTAGGAAAGGTGGAGAAGCCTGGGACAGCTGGGAACCTTAGAATAAGTTTCAAATATCTCAACATGGCACTCAAGGTCCTTTGTCTGCATTGCAGGAGCAGCTAAAAGAAGGATCCCCCTCCATGCTCAACTCTGAGGGCTATGCGCTGTGGTGTGGAAGAGAGGGGGTGGGCTGCCCTGTTTACCAGGACCTATCTCTGCCAGGGCTCAGTGTGCCTTGTCTCAGTTTCACCAGCTGAATCTGTCTCATGTGAATGCTCTCCTCTTCCCACAAACTCTGTGATGACAGATGATGAACGAACAAGGATTTAGGACTATATGTGATCACAAATACCTTTAATGGGAAAGGGGTGGGCCCATGGGCCATGAGAGAAGCTCAGAAGCTGTTCCCTATTGAGGAACAAGTCCAAAAGCTTGAAAAATTAATAAATACCTACAAATACATGTAATATGCTTGGTACTGTGATTAGGTACTTCTTTGCTTATCTAGATCTTATAGTTCATCTAAGTGGTAGATCTTCCAAGCAAAAAAAGCAAAGGTTTGGATAAGTAACCTGATAGATCACCCAATTAAGGGAGCCTCTGAGCTGAATCTGAGCTGGAAGGCAGGGCCAGCCAAGACACCCCTAGCCAGGACACCCCCAGCCAGCCCAAGGGACATGGTGGATGGGCTTGTGGACATGGTGGGAAGGGGTGGAGAATGGGTGAGCCTGGGCATGCCTAGAGAGGAAGAAATGAAGGCAATGGACTCCCCAGGGCCTATTAGCAGGGTGATAAGATATCTGTCCTGACTAGGGAGCTCCCAGCCTGCCCACTCCTCCTGGAGGAAAGTCAGCAGACTTGCAGCCAGCTATGAGGGACTATGGCTAAGAACAAGGCACAATCTATGTCTCATCAGTGATAAAATATTCATTTAATATACAGCAGAAATGGGACTTTCCTGGTGGTCCACTGGTTAAGCTCCACACTCTCAATGCAGGGGGCCAGGGTTCGATCCCTGATCAGGGAACTAGATCCCACATGCCACAGCTAAACCTACATGCCACAACTAAGACCTGGCACAGCCAAATAAACAAATAGTTTTTTAAATAATATAATACAGCAGTAATTAATACAAACATTCTTCTTCCTCCTTCTACTCCTCTTTGAAGAAATAGCAAAACAAGAGAGTGCTAGATGGTTTTGATCATGGAAACACAGTTCTGGGGAAGAAAGCACAGAAGTTTCCCCTGTGTGCTCCCTTCAGCTTTCTCCTGTCCCTTGTAGCTGGAACCTGGGACTGGGAGTAGAGATCTCAGTGGTCTGAACTCCATTTGGTTCTCTGTGTGACTCCCTAAAAGTCCCTTGGTCAATCTAGCTTTTCCACCTGTAAAATGAGAGGTTTAGCCTGGATGGTGTACAGTTTATTCAGGTGAATATTCTATAATTTTTTCATAAATTCCTGTTTCGGAATTTGGGGAGAATATACTTCCAATGTTTGAATAATGGGGAAAGTTAAAACTCCCTGTTGTGCCTCTCTTAGAAGAGATAATTAGCGGGAGTAAAAGGTTGAGGAAGGATACGAAATAAATTGAAAACCTTTGAGTCCAGCCAAGATGCAAATTATTTAACAGAGATACTGACATTTTGCAAACCAGAGAATGAAAATCTGTGGTTTACCCCTCAGGCAGAACTGTAGACAAGCAATTAGGGTAGAATTTGGCCCAAGGCCTCAGAGTGAATTCATTTAAAAATATCACTTATTTGAAAGTTCTTAATATTTTCCCCCTTATTTAATAGTAATACTCTCTAGACTTGGTGAGACTTTTCCCTCCATAAGGAGTGACTCAATCAGAGTTATATTTTAAAAACAGTGATGTGGGACTTTCTGGTGGTCCAGCAGCTAAGACTTGGTACTCCTATTACAGGGCGCCGGGGTTTGATCCCTGGTCAGGGAACTGGATCCCACATGCTATAGCTAAAGATCCCACATGCCGCAACAAAGACTTGGCAGAGCCAAATAAATCTTTAAAAATAAAAAATAAAAACTGTGCTGGTTATTAGTAGAGAATTAACTGGGGGTAGAGGTGGAGGAGAGGGGATACAGGGAGACAGGTGAAGAGTCTGTAAGCATAATCCAGATGAGAAAAATCTAAATAGTGATGGGAATGAAAAAATGGGCACAGATTCAAGAAACAGAAAAAGAGAGGTCAGGTAACTGATGAGTTTGTGAGAACTGAGTGATAAGCCAGACTCAAGGTTGTGAGACAGGAGGGAAGGGGATGGAGCACAACCTTTAAGAGAATGGCATTGAGGACATGACAAAAACTGATCAGAACCGACCAGGCCCAAGATGGCGTAAGTCTTGACTTCCACTAGGCCTTGACCCTCCTTATATGCTCATTGTAATACATCAGCAAGCTAAATGCACACCCACCAGTGCCATGACAGTGCTGAGGTCAACCAACAAAAGGTAACATTTTGATTTCTTGGGACTTCCCTGGTGGTCCAATGGTTAAGAATTTGCCTGCCAATGCAGGCGACAAGGGCTCGGTCCCTAGTCTGGGAAGATGCCACATACTGCAAAGCCTGCTCTCTAAAGCCCACGAATCACAACTACTGAGCCCATGTGCTCCAACCACTGAAGCCCATGTGCTTAGAGCCTGAGGTTTCCAAGAAGAGAAGCCACTGCAATGAGAAATCCGTGCACCACAACGAAGAGAGGTCCCCGCTCACCACAACTAGAGAAAGCCCTCACACAGCAAGGAAGACCTACTGCAACCAAAAATAAATAAATCTGGACTCCTTCAACCACCTGAATTGTATTCATGTTAATAAACATTTGTCAGTACCTAGCAAATGACAGTTACGAGAGGATGTCAAAAATGACAGCCCTCAGATGAGTAGTCAATAATAAAACTTCAAGTTATTTGTGTCCTGGAAATTAGTGGCAGTTATGCTTTTCCCCCATATATATATATATATATATATATATAACTTTTAAGTTTTATTTTGTATTGGGGTATAGCTGATTAACAATGTTGTAATAGTTTCAGGTAAACAGTGAAGGGACTTACCTATACATATAGATTTATTCATTCCCCTTGAAACTCCCCTACCATCCAGGAAGCCACATAACACCAAGTAGAGTTCCCTGTGCTATACAGTAGGTCCTTGATGGTTGTCCATTTTAAATATAGCAGTGTGTACATGTTCATCGCAAACTCCCTATCTATCCCTTCCCTGCATCCATTCCCCCAGCAACTATAAGTTCATTCTCTGTGAGTCTGTTTCCCACAGAATGCATTTCTGGTACGTCAGCATAGTACCCAGGGTCCTTCAGCTGACCTCTTTTCTCACTCCCCCACCACACTGGACTAATCAGTAAACACCAAGCTTGTCATGGCCTCTCACAAGTGTGAGACTTTGCCTCTACTTTTCCTTAGCTCATCTTTGCTAACTTGGGATACATCTTCTTGTCCTTCAAAACAAAATCTCTGACTCTTGCAGAGCATCAACTTGCTGTTTATTGTGTGTCCAAAGCTTTCTGTGCAGTCCTCTTCCAGGGCAACTCTTGGACTGAACTGGAATTGCCTGCTCACTGTTTCCTTGCAAGCATTTTAGACAGAAGCTATGCTTTATTTGTCTTTTTATCCACAGGGCCTGGGACATCTCTCACTCACTATTGAAATTCTTATTGCTTACTGTCCAAACTCAGGAATCAGTTAGATTCAGATGATGCAGTATTAGTCATTTGCTAACCCAATGCATGCTAGGCCATGGCACCCCACGCCAGTACTCTTGCCTGGAAAATCCCAGGGATGGAGGGGCCTGGTGGGCTGCAGTCCATGGGGTCGCTAAGAGTAGGACACAACTGAGTGACTTCACTTTCACTTTTCACTTTCATGCACTGGAGAAGGAAATGGCAACCCACTCCAGTGTTCTTGCCTGGAGAATCCCAGGGACGGGGGAGCCTGGTGGGCTGCTGTCTATGGGGTCGCACAGAGTTGGACAACTTAGAAATCAAGTAGATTCAGATAACAAGAGCTACATGTGGACAATAGCAAGTGCTATTTCACTGTCTAGAAAGCCTGATTAGATGGAAGGCAGGAGGGCAGGAGGACCAGCTTATATGGAATGGTACTCAGTGAGCCATGGGAAGATCTGGCTCTGCAGAAAGGCTGTGAGTCCAGGGTGAGTGCTTAAACAGAGCCTGGCGTACAATACATGCTCTATGTACTTTGATGAGTTTCACAGAACTCTTTAGCAAAACCACATGCTAAGTCCCTTCAGTCGTGTCTTACTGTTTGCTACCCTGTGGACTGTAGCCCGCCGGGCTCCTCTGTCCGTGGGATTTTTCAAGCAAGAATACTGGAATGGGTTGCCATTTATTTGTCTAGGTAATCTTCCTGTCCCAAGGATTGAACCTGTGTCTCTTATGTCTTGTGCATTGGCAGGCAGGTTCTTAACCTCTAGCGCCACCTGGGAAGCGCAGCAAAACCACATCAAAGGTTTATCTAGGTTCCCAACTCTAAAAGTATTTCATGGCACCCAGTACAGAGCCCTGCCAGCTTCCCTTTATTGGTGATTAGCCATTGAGTCTGAGAAAGAAAACACAGGATGCATGGCTGTTGGTTTGTACGGCTATGTGCTGCTCAACAGCATGGAATGTGAGGAAGCTGGGAAGACCCGTGAGTAGGAGTGAGTTCACAGCTTCCACTGTGAGTCTCTAGAGCTGGAGTTCAACACAGCCAACCTCCTTCACGTGCGTCCTTTCAGAAGAGGCCAGCTTTCCATAACCTCCTTACCTTAGCTGGTTTTCTTCTGTAGTATTTAACTTCTATCTGACATATTGTAAATTTTCATGCTAACATATTTGTCGTTTGACCCCCTCTTATAGAATATTAGTTCTATGAGGGCAGGGCTTTTTGCCTAATGTGCTATGTTCACTGCTGACATCCTGTCCTAGATTAGGATCTGGCACATACTACAATTTCTCTATTTTAATTGTAAATATGTTAAATATCAAGAGATGTTAACATACATCAACAAAAACTCTCTAGGGTCCTGAATAATTTTTTTAAAAATGTAATGAGTTTCTGAGATAAAAGTTTGAGAACTGTTGTCCTAGAGGATCCAGGCTGGTCAACACTCATGCACAAGTGAAGCATGGAACTGGCAGTCCTCCAAGGAATTTCTGATCAAACAGCCTCTGTTTTGCATTAGTTATCTAACTGTTGCAACATCTTAAGCATTTCAAGCTTATAATTATGAACTTTTTGCTTTTATTTAATTTTTATTTAAAGACTAAGCTGAGTTTTGGTTTCTGCATAGTGGGTTTTTTTTTTTCCTTCAATATTCTTACTTAAAGTGAAAAGGATGAAAATTTTCTCAATGTCAAGGTGTGATACTGCCATCCTCCCATTTACCTAGCTAGAAAACAGAATCATTTTGACATTCTGCCATGAATTCTTCCTATGCAATTAGTCATACTGATGCTGTTCTATCCTTTCTCAAAGTAGGCTGGTGTAGCACTTGCTGACCTCATCCTAAACTTTGCAGCAGCCGTCTGACAGGTTCTTCAGTGTCCCATCAGTCACACTAATGCTCCATCCATTGCCTTCATATAGATATTTGCATACTTAAAAACTCATCTTGATGACCGCCTCTTTCCCAAAGCAGCAAGACCAAAAGTCTCATATGGATGTTATTAGAGATTCTATTGGAAGGATGGGCTCCAGAGCCAAACTTGAACTTGCTTTGGCAAAAAAAAAAAAAACAACCTTGGTGAAAGCAAACAGATCTTGGTATGCTTGTGCCCTCTCCCTCAGACATCTTCCTCAACCATGAGAACAAGCCCAGGTTCGCCTCCAAAAGATCAGATGCCACGTGGAGAAGAGCCAAGCCACTGCAGCTGAGGCCGTCCTTAGCCGGTCATCCCCTGGGGAACATGCCACTAACGGTGGATGCACGAGTGAGTCTGCTGGAAACAGCTAAGACTGGCCCAGGCTGACAGAACTGCCCAGCTGCCCCGTGGACTCGTGGGAAATAATCAATGATTGTTTTAGTCCACTAAGTTTCAAAGTGGTTTGTCATATAGCACTGTTGTAGCAGATACCTGGTGCGGGGCCAGGGTAAGGGAACTGTGAGCCGATAGGGAAACTGAGATGAATCTAGGGGGTGGTGCTTAGTCTTCAACATAGCAGGAAACTCTGAGTCACAGTTTCATCATCTGAATAGAAGTCATAATAGTATCTACCTAGCTGAGTTGCCATGGGTATTGGACAACATACCAGACAAAAGAGGCTTAATGGAATCCCTGGTAAATAGTTGCTTCCACTTTCCAATAAACTGGTCCACAATGTCAGAAAATACTGAACCCTACTCTGTGCCAGGCACTGTGTTAGACTTGGGGAAAGAGCATGAACCGTGTAGAGAGGCATGGAGTATACTTCAATATACTATATGAAAGTAAGCTTTCAGAATAGCAGGTTCAACATAGCATAGAGAATCAGGTAGATGGGGATAGACAGTACTGGGACAAGACTAAGCGGGAAATGTTCAAAGCTGCTGTGTTCAAAACTTATGGTTACCAAAGGGGGAAGGGAGGGA
This sequence comes from Bubalus kerabau, assembly GCF_029407905.1. Taxonomy (NCBI): domain Eukaryota; kingdom Metazoa; phylum Chordata; class Mammalia; order Artiodactyla; family Bovidae; genus Bubalus; species Bubalus kerabau. The sequence goes on from NC_073638.1 coordinate 45,216,980, forward strand.
GAGACAAATTAGGAATTTGGGATTAATAGATATGACAGTAATATACATATTAAATAAAAAACAAGGACTTACTCTATAGCACAGGGAACTATATTCTATATCTTGTAATAACCTATAATGAAAAAGAATCTGAGAAAGAATATATACATATAACCAAATTTTTCTATGTATAAAACTGAATCACTTTGCTGTACACCTGAAACACTGTGAATCACCTATATGTCAATAAAAAAATAATTTTTTAAAAAACTAAAAAAAAGGTGCTGTGTTCAATTGTTTGCTTGTTATCTACTTTTATAAAACAGTAAATACAATAGATACAGTATATACTATGTCCGTGGTTTTTATTTAATCAGCAGATATTACTTTCAGAGAGAATAACAAAACAAATTATTCAAAGAAAGTTAGATTGGGGTCAGTTGTAAAGGACTTAATGTTATTTTATGGGGTTTGCTTTACCCTGTAGGTTGTAGTTGCCTTGAAAGATGATAAAGCAATGATAACCCTGGTAGCAATACAAGATGAAATCCTGGAACAGGAAGATCATTAGGAGTCTTGTACAATAATCAGGACTAGAGATGATGAGAGAGCAGGGTAGAGGTAAAGAATAAAGTTGAGGGATATTCAGAAGGAAGAATCTATTGGATATGGTGACTTATCAGATGAGGCCCAAAGGAATGCTCCTGAGATTCCCACCCCAGGAGTGTGTGGTGGGGCTCTTCTGTTAACTGAGCAAACAGTGGGGAAAGCAAAGGAATGTCATTGCTTAAAAATAAGTGAAGGAAAGGCAGGGAATTAAAAACCAAGGTTAGAGGGAGCAGGGAATTGACCCTTCTTGGCCAGGATTTGAAAGAATGATTTAAAGCAATTTGTTTATGAGTAGGAATCATCAAATAATGACCAAAAGGTGTGACATGGTGTTCACGCATGTCCCACAATAATGAGGCCCCTGGGTGCAGGCATTTAGTCTCAGAGCAGAGGGCTTCTACCTGAGGACCTCTGAGACAGCCCTGGAGATGGCCCGCCTGGCTCCAGTCCCTCCCTCTTATGAGCACCCAAACTCCCCTACTGCCAGTCCATTCTGAACGCTGGGGCCAGAACGATCTGAAAACACTGACCTGAGCCCGGACACTCCCATGCTTACACAGGAGCAAGCAAAACAGCACGGTGGGAACGGTCAGGAGTCAGCCTGTCTTTGTTTGAATCCTCCTCTGGGATTATTAGCTCCTCACAGTTCACATGATTTATTCACGCAGTACCCTGATTTCCATATCTATAAAATGAAGATTAATTCTAATACTTATCACATAGGTTTGTTGTGAGAATTACCTGATGTAATCCAATAAGACTCTTTTAAATACTTAAAGATTACAAGGTACATCATAAGCACTCAATAACTATTAACTACTATTATTCATTGTATTTTCATCCTCCACAGCTAGAAGGTGAAGAGGCTCAGTACAAAGGAGTTTAGCTTTTGTCTGTTTCTTTCATCTCCTCTCTACCACTTCCCCCTACACCAGATGTCTGCAGAACACTAAGCCCGATTAGGCCTATGGACCTCCATATGCTGGTCATTTGCTTGAAGTGCCCTCTACTCTCTTCTCCATTTAATCAGTTCTTTTCCAATGTTAAAACTCACCTTGAGACTTCTCTGGTGGTCCAGTGGTTAAGAATCTGCCTTGCAATGCAGGGGATACTAGTTCAATCCCTGGCCAAAGAATTAAGATCCCACATGCCACAGAGCAACTAGGCCCTTGCCCTGCGACTGCTGTGTCCACACACTAATGCCTGCCCCTGTACTTCTGGGGCACCCTCCATCAGAGCAGCCATCATCCCATCTATTATTCTGGGTTTGTTCAGATGGTTTCCCTACTTGGCTCCAAGCCTCTTGAGGACAAGAATGTTATCCTAGTCAAAGTTCCATCTCAAATGCCTGGCATAATGCCAACATATTTCTCAAATTCAGTTAGACTTCTGTTGAGTGAATGAATAAATGAATGAGTCATAGAGAGAATGAATGGGGAGGTTCACTCCACCTGGAGCCTAAAGCCATCAGCTAAAACAACTTAAGGGGGATTCCCTGGTGGTCTAGTGGCTAAGACTCTACACTTTCAATGTGAGATCAAATCCAGGTTCAACCCCTAGTCAGGGAACTAAGATCCCATGTGCTGCAACTAAGAGTTTGCATGCTGGAACTAAGAAACCTGCATGTCCCGACGAAGACTGAAGGTGCTGTGTGCTGTAGCTGAGACCCGGTACAGCCAGATAAATAATAAATAAATATATTAAAAAAAAAAACAATTTTGGGACCTTCTTTTAATACCTGTGTGATGGTCCTAGTGGTATCCTCACAGATCATGGCCTTCCAGGTGGGTACACAAGAAGTACACCGGCCTTTCTGAATGCAGCACAGTGACCTATGGGACTCTCCAATAGGCAGCACAGAATAAGCTGGATGTACACTTTTGGTATTGCTGCCCAGGATTTGTGAATGCAGCTTGTGTGTGTGTGTGTGTGTATGTGTGCACATACACACACACACAAACACAAGTACTCTCATATTCTCTTGCGCTTACACCTGTGTATACACCTTTGTGGGAGATAGTCTTCTCTGTTACAATTTAAGAGCTATACATCTCTCAATGTTTTGTTCCACTCATCACAAACTCATGGACCTTGGGAGTTGGCTCACAAATACATTTTATTTGGCTTCCAGTGGGATTTTTGCCTGTTTGCTTTATTTTGTTTGATTTTTAACAGTTTTGAATGTGAGGCACTCAAATTTATACTAGCTGAGTGGATCCCAGAGGCCTGTGAATTTGCAGCAATACACTTTTTTCTCTGAAACATGATCTAACAAAAGATATGAGCTAGTTACTTTAGTAGGGAGATGGTTATTGGAGGTTATTTGCAAGCACCCTTGCAAATAAACGGAGAAGGCAATGGCACCCCACCTGGAAAATCCCATGGATGGAGGAGCCTGGTGGGCTGCAGTCCATGGGGTCGCTAGGAGTCAGACACGACTGAGCGACTTCACTTTCGCTTTTCACTTTCATGCGTTGGAGAAGGAAATAGCAACCCACTCCAGTGTTCTTGCCTGGAGAATCCCAGGGACAGAGGAGCCTGGTGGGCTGCCGTCTATGGGGTCACACAGAGTCGGACACGACTGAAGTGACTTAGCATAGCATAGCATAGCATTGCAAATAAAGGAGCTGGACTAAAACAGGAAATAAAATAATGCTATAATGACTTGTTTTGACTGCTTCAAGAATTTTTCTTTACAAGCTGTTTACAAGTTAAAAAGAGGTTAATACTATTCTGATTCACACAAGAATGCAGCCTGTGGAATCTGCCAGACTGTTAGTTAGATAAATTCTTAGTCTGGGCATCTGAGCCACTGGTGCTTTGCCATAAATTGCCAAGTGCAATGCAAAATTTCTTCTTTTACTTATAGCAATTATAGTACCAAAGACTTGGAGTGACTTTATAAGTTAAACTGTATTCAGGTAACTTTCACTCACTGCATTCTAAATTGTGTGTTAGACAGAAAAAGAGAGAGAGGGAAAAAAAAAATAAAAAGAGAAAGAGGAGAGTCTATATGGGTTAGAGTTAAGATTCTAAGAATTTTACCTTACCCCCAAACATCCCTGGAATTGTGGGCCTCACATGAACATCATTTGAGGATTACTTCTAAATAAAGGCTAAAGACTGGAGGACATCTCTAGAAAAAAAAAATGGCTTAATTACAGGGCAACTCTACCTTATTTACTATCCCTAGGATCCCATTTAGACTGATGGTCGAAATTTCTTAGGAAATCTCCTAAGACATAAAGTTGAACTTTCTAAGAAAGTTATGATATTCTACCTTTCTAAGTTTTTCAAAGACACTCTCTGAGACGGCACGTACGCATGAATGAAACTCTTAATGTGACCTCTAGTGATCCTTCCTAGCCCATAATCCCATATTTGGCTACACAAGGGTTTTGACTTGAGTCTTAAGAATTCCTGTGGAAGTTCCAGAGTTGGCACAGTTCCAGCGGCCAAGGTTAGAAGACAGGAAGATGGGAGCCTTTTGGGAAGAAGGTGGGTAGAGGAAACAGCACCAGCTGGGATGCACAGAATTCTAAGGCTCCCGCCCCCATGGTCATGCCCTACAAACTTCCTCCCCTTGAGTGAGGGCAGCACCTGTGAATATGATAGTTCTGCTTGACTAGGTTACATTACAAGACAAAACTAAGGAAATTCTGTAGATGTAATTTAGGTCCCAGGGACTTCCCTGGTGGTGCTGTGGTTAAGAATCTGCCTTTCATTGCAGGGGATGTGGATTTGATTCCTGGTCAGAGAACTAAAATCCCACATGTCTCAGGGCAACCATGCCTGCACGCTGCAACTAGAGAACCTGTGTGCCACAAACTGCAGAGCCCAGGCACTGCAACTCCTGAGCCCACATGCTCTAGAGCCCATGTTCCACATCAGAAGCCTATGCGCTGCAACTGGAGAAAAAGCCCAAGTGCCACAATGAAGACTCAGTGCAGCCCCAAAATATTAAAGGTCCCGAATCAGTGGACTTTGAGTTAATCAAAAGGAAGATGATTATAGGTGGGCTTGACCTAAATCAGATAAAAAACAGGGACTGAGCTCTTCCCAAAGAGAAGCGCTCTCTTCCCGGCCTTGAAGGAGCAACAACCACATTGTGGGCTGCCTGTGGAGAGGCGTGGCTTCTCGAAGCTGAGGGCCTCCATCCTACAACCACAGGAAGGTGAATTCTGTCAACATCAATGAGCTTGGAAGAGGAACCTGAGCTCAAGGTGAGAATGTAGCCCAGGTAACACCTTGACTGTACCCTCGAGAGACTGTTGAACGAAATGTCCAGATAAGCTGTACCTGGACTCCTGAATCCACAGAAACTCTAAGCCAATAAATGTATACTATTTTAAGCTGCTAAAGTGGTAATTTGTTACACAGTATTAGCATAACGAACATAGGCAAAGCTACTAAGAGAAACGGGCCAAGCAATGGAGGAGGGGACAATATGTAAAACACAAACAGTACATGGAAGGGGAATACACTGGCACCCCAAAGTCCATCCCTGGGCACAGAACCTCTGCAAACAATAGGTCAGAGCGACCCCACGGACTGGGGCCCACCAGGCGCCTCGGTCCATGGAATTTTCCAGGCAAGAGTACTGGAGTGGGTTGCCATTTCCTTCTCCAGGGGATCTTCCCAACCCAGGGATCGAACCCGGGTCTCCCACACTACAGGCAGACTCTTTACCTTCCGAGCCACCAGGGAAGCCCACTAACCACATGGTTGGGATTGTTTACATCTTTCCCTAAACCAAGCTCTGAGGGGTGCCGCTATCGGCATCTCTTCTACAGACAATTTTTACAGACTTCTCCTCGGCAGGTCCTGACCCTGGATCTGTGAGTACAGGAATGAAGATGTCAGGTATGTTCACATTCTGCTTGAGGTGTCAAATACACACAGATGTGTGTAGCTGAGTGTTAGTGCTGCCTCAGAAGACTGAATGAGGTGCTCTGGGAGCACTAGGGGCCAACCCGTCTGGTGGGGGCCCCAGAAATGTTCATGGAGAATCCACAGCAATTTTGAGTCATAAAGGGTGAGCAGAAAAATTATATAATATATTATATATAATATATATATATAATTATTATATATATATTAGAATGGCTTTCCCACCAGGGCTTCCCTGGGGGCTCAGACAGTAAAGAATCTGCCAGCACTACAGGAGACCCAGGTTCAATCCCTGGGTCAAGGAAATCCCCTGGAGAAGGGAATGGCTACCCTATATATATATATGTGTACAAAAATTGCCACTGCATTGGGTGAGTTATGGGGGAAGAAGAGGGGCATTAGCTCAGGCCACTCTGTGATGGGCCTTCCCCATCTAAAATGTTGACATGTGAGTGGGTTTTTTGTTGCTGTTGATAATTGATGACAAACAACAAAAACCGTCTACACCGAGGAGTGAGAGCATCTATGCGTGTTGTGGGAAGATGCACGTAACAGCGGACGGCAGCAGGAGGTAAGACAGCGGCAAGAGAAGCGGTGAGAAGGCCAGCGCAGGATACAGGTGTGTTTCTGCTCGCTCTTTTGTCCCTGCTTTGAGCACAGGGCCCACCCAAGAGCAGGGGGCAAAAAGTGCTTATTGAATCATAAACCAACAGATCATCAAAAGAGGGCTCCCAAGGCAACGGGCAGCAATTCGGAAAACGTTGAAAGAGTTTTCACTCCCCGTGGAGCTGGGAGAGGGAATATTTTAAGGCATCCAGGGTGTGAGGGATGAGGCAGAGGACGAGGGCTGTAAAAACAGAAAGTCCAGACTCAGGACCTCTGTTGAGCTCTAGGTGGAGTAGAAAGGGGCCACCTCAAGGCCTGAGGGGTTTAGAGTGTCTCAGGGATCCAGTCCAGCACCACGGTTCAGGCTTGGGGTCCTCCCTGATCCTCGGCATGAAAGTTCAGGCACATTCTAGCTCAGGCTACATTAGCAGCCACTCTTCCCTCCTGGTCAGCTTTTTAGGGAGCTGTTCATTTTTCACTGGCTTATCCTTACCCTTTTGCCTAATCCCTAGACCCATGTTTTCCCTCAGCTGTTCCCTCTCAGAGTATTCCCAGATGGTGCTAGAGGTAAAGAACCTGTCTGCCAATGCAGGAGATTTAAGAGATGCAGATTTGATCCCTGAGCTGGGAAGATCCCCTGGAGGAGGAAATGGCAACCCACTCCAGTATTCTTGCCTGGAGAATCCCATGGACAGAGGAGCCTGGAGGACTATAGTCCACAGAGTAACAGAGGTGGACATGAATGAAGTGACTTAGCATGCACGCATGCTTCCTCTTAGAAGGAGGAGGTTCATCTCAAGACAAGGCTGAAAAGGACCACTCCCTTGACCAGATTGACCAAGTGCTTCTTCTTGTAGATAAGGCACTCTCTTCTCTGTCTTCTGACTCACAGATAAGATGTTCTTTTATCTATCAAAACCTAATAACTCCTCTGCCCATGCCAACAATCCCTCTGCCCATTCATTCATTTGTTCACTTAGTTACTCACTGACAAATATTTATGGAACATCGACACTATTCTAGGCGCTGGGACTCAGCACTGAACGTGAAACACAGGATCCAGGCTCTTATATGAGATGGGGAGGCATAAAATGAAGAGCAAGCAAATAAATGAACTAGAAGACCTCAGAGTAAAAAGTGCTCCAGGAAAAAAACCCCAAAAGAGTGAAGTAGTAAGTGCTCCAAAATGTCTCCTGGGTTTCCTATCTCAACATATTTCAGACCAACCAGCCAATGGCCTAAGTGCCAAACCTAGGAAGCATCTTGGACTTACCCTTCTCACTTATTTTTCACATTCAGTTATCAGTCACAAAGCCATGCCTATGCCGACTTTCAATGACTCTCGAATCCATCTGTCCTTCTCCACCCCACTGACACTTCATGCAGAGACGATCACTTCTTGCCCATTTACTGCAGCATTTCCCTGATTAGTGTCCTCTCTTTAGTCTTGCCCTGTTCCTACCTCTCAGGGCTCTGCTTAAAATTGCTCAATAGTGGAGGGAGGCTTAAGAGGGAGGGTATACACCCACACACCCACACACACACACACACACATACATATGTGTATATACACATATATATACACATACATATAGGACAGAAACAGTATGGACATAACAGAAGCAGAAGATATTAAGAAGAGGTGGCAAAAATACACAGAAGAACTACAAAAAAGGTCTTCATGACCCAGATAATCATGATGGTATGACCACTCACCTAGAGCCAGACATCCTGGAATGTGAAGTCAAGTGGGCCTTAGGAAGGAAGCATTACTAGGAACAAAGCTAGTGGAGGGGATGGAATTCCAGTTGAGCTATTTCAAATCCTGGAAGATGATGCTGTGAAAGTGCTGCACTCAATATGCCAGCAAATTTGGAAAACTCAGCAGTGGCCACAGGACCGGAAAAGGTCAGTTTTCATTCCAATCCCAAAGAAAGGAAATGCCAAGGAATGCTCAAACTACTGCACAATTGCAGTCATTTCACACTCTAGTAAAGTAATGCTCAAAATTCTCTAAGCCAGGCTTCAACAGTACGTGAACCATGAACTTCCAGATGTTCAAGCTGTTTTAGAAATGGCAGAGGAACCAGAGAGCAAATTGCCAACATCTGCTGGATTACTGAAAAAGCAAGAGTTCCAGAAAAACACCTACTTCTGCTTTATTGACTCTGCCAAAGCCTTTGACTGTGTGGACCACAACAATGTGTGGAAAATTCTTAGAGAGATGGGAATACCAGACCACCTGACCTGCCTCTTGAGAAATTTGTGTGCAGGTCAGGAATCAACAGAACTGGACATGGAACAACAGACTGGTTCCAAGTTGGGAAAAGAGTACATCAAGGCTGTATATTGTCACCCTGCTTATTTAACTTTTATGCAGAATACATCATGAGAAACACTAGGTTGGATGAAACACAGCTGGAATCAAGATTGCTGGAAGAAATACCAATAACTTCAGATATGCAGATGACACCATCCTTATGGAAGAAAGCCAAGAAGAACTAAAGAGCCTCTTCATGAAAGTGAAAGAGGAGAGGGGAAAAAGTTGTCTTAAAACTCAACATTCAGAAAACTAAGATCATGGCATCTGGTCCTATCACTTCATGGCAAATAGATGGGGAAACAGTGACAGACTTTGTTATTTGGGGGGCTCCAAAATCACTGCAGATGGTGACTGCAGCCATGAAATTAAAATATGCTTCCTCCTTGGAAGGAAAGTCATGACCAACCTAGACAGCATATAAAAAGCAGAGACGTTACTTTGCCAACAAAGGTCCATCTAGTCAAGGCTATAGTTTCTCCAGTAGTCATGTATGGATGTGAGAGTTGGATTATAAAGAAAGCTGAGCACCGAAGAATTGATGCTTTTGAACTGTGGTGTTGGAGAAGACTCTTGAGAGTCCCTGGACTGCAAGGAGATCCAACCAGTCCATCCTAAAGGAAATCAGTCCTGAATATTCTTTGGAAGGACTGATGCTGAAGCTGAAGGTCTAATACTTTGGCCACCTGATGCACAGAATTGACTCCTTTGAAAAGACCGTGATGCTGGGAACGATTGAAGTTGGGAGGAGAAGGGGATGACAGAGGATGAGATGGTTGGATGGCATCACCGACTCAATGGACATGAGTCTGAGTAAACTCCGGGAGTTGGTGATGGACAGGAAGGCCTGGCGTGCTGCAGTCCATGGGGTCACAAAGAGTCGGACACGACTGAGTGACTGAACTGAACTGAACATATAGCTGATTCTCTCATGTTGTGCAGTAGAAACTAAGATAACATTGTAAAGCAATTGTACTCCAATAATAAAATTTTTTAAAAAAGAAAAGAAAATCTTAAACATCCCTCAAACATTGTTCAATGGTTCTCAGTAGTTTCTTTAGTCAAGTTCAACCCTCTGAACTTGGCAAGCAAGGTCTTTCACTATCTGGGTGCTACTGACCCTTCAGCCTTGCTCCCCGGCACTCTCCTGCCCCACACAGCCTCCACTCAGCCATCCCTGTAGACCTGTGTGTGTAAGTGCTACTTGCTTTTGATCTGTTGCCAGTCTCGCTTGATGTGGCGTCTGCTCATCCTCTCTAACTACTATGTTCAAAACTCAGATCAGAAGTCACCTCATTTGGGAAGACATTTCTTATAAATGACCAAAGGAGCTTTTACAAGGATTACATGGAAAAGATACATGCAACGCTTGGCCTAAAGACGGCTTTCAGCTGCTTATATCTTGTTTACCTGATGGAATTTTCTCATATTTGGGGCAGGCATAGTTAGCGCATAAAGTTTTTTTATTTGCAATGAAACCATCTCAGAATACAGCCTCTGAGGCATGGACTTGTCTCCCTCATTGTTTTTTAATGAGATGGACTCGTGCACAGGAAATTTTCCTTCTCATTTATGATTTTGTTGCTTGATACTTGTTATTTTCATTTGAGCTCCTAATCCTTATTCTTAATGGCCTGGAAGTGATTCTGATGGATCCTAAGATTGGAGACAAATATCTTGAATATATCACCATCCCAACAGCACAAACAATAATAATTCACAGTAGTCCTTGGCCCTGAGGATTGGCTGTTGCCATTTCCAATTTTATATTGCTTCTTGGCACACTCTCCCTACTCCCAGGGCACTGAGAGAATCCACCAACCTGCCACTCTCCATGGAAGGATGGGACCACACACCTCTACCAAACTAAGCCCTTCCTGGGTTGACTTCTGACACCATCACCCTGATCTTCTATGGAGGTTTTAGGAACTCTCTAGAAAAGGGAAAGCCACTTTCTGAGAATACATTTTCCTTTGGGTACCTGTTCCTTGATAAGATTTCTCTCCCAGCACGTGCCCACAAGAGCACACACCCAGTTCTTACTTGGTCGGTCTCCCTCCCTGTGTGAGGTCTGTGTTCTGAAAGTTCCCAGAAGGGGTGGTAAAGATGTAGCTCTCTTACTTGCATTTAGTAGCATCCGGATCCTTTGGTCTTCCTCAGCCTCTTGGACTAGCTTTTCTGCCGGCACCTTGTCCTCTGACTCTACACATGTGTCAGTTTCCCGCAGGTACTCCAGGTAGTCGATCTCCCGCTGGGCGCGCTCCACTCTCAGCACCAGGTTGTGGACTGCGCTCTTGTACTCACTTGTGTAGGTGTGACATCGTCCCAACATAACGGATATGTTTTTCGAGAACTCTTGGAAATCTTGAATGTATGCTCTTGTTGCTTGGGTACATTTCTGCAGTCCTTGCTTCAGTCAGAAAATAAATTCTCAAATTATTTCCAGTTATTTAAATTGCCCAAGTAATGTCAATAACTCTTATTCATAGAAACAGACTTTTAAAATACAAACAGCTAAAAGGGGGTGAAATTAAAAAAAATCACCCATAATTCCTTAACTCAAAGAACTATTGACACTTTAGTGTCCAAATCTTTAGGTTTTCCTATACATTTAGTCATACACGTATAAACATATGTTAATGTGATTTTGCTACATGTTTGTTTTATAACATATTTTTAATTTGCTGATATATTGTGAACATATTTCAATACAAATTAATATATATTTATACCATAATTTTAATAACATAATTCCATTAAATTGATTAGAGTCTTTCTAATGAACATTTGGGCTTCCCTGGTGGCTCAGATGGTAAAGAATCTGCCTGCAATGTGGGAGACCCAGGTTCGATCCCTGGGTTGGGAAGATCCCCTAGAGAAGGAAATGGTAACCCACTCTAGTATTCTTGCCTGGAGGATCCCATGGACGGAGGAGGCTGGTGAGCTACAGTCCATGGGGTGCAGAGTCAGATGTGACTGGGCGACTGACATACACATAAACATAATGGACATTTACATAGTTTTCAATGATCTGCCACTTAAACAAGGGTGAAGAAAATCTTTGTCTTTACACATTTATACTTCTCTGATTATTTTCTTAGGATACATTTCCAGATGTAAGCTCCACCCCCAGCACCTGGCACATAGTCACACTTAATAAGAACTTACTGAATAAAAGAATAAGTTAAGGGGTCTTCCCTGGTGGTTCAGTGGTTAGGAGTCTGCCTGCCATTGTGGGGACACAGGTTCAATCCTTGGTCCAGGAAGATTCCACATGCCATGGAGCAACTACGCCTGTGTACCACAGCTACTGAGCCTGCTCGCTAGAGCCCTGGAGCCGCAACTACTGGGCCCACGTGCGGCAAGTATTGAGGCTGGCTCACTGTGAGCCTGTGCTCAACAAGAGAAGCCACCACAGCGAGAAGCCCGAGCTCGGCAACGAAGAGTGGCCCCCACCAGCTCCAACCAGAGAAAAGCCGTGCAGAGCAACAAAGATCCAGAGCAGCCAAAGACAAATAGCTTAAAAAAATATTTTTAAAAAAGGAATAAGTGAATGAAGGAAATGGGATGGGTTTCTGGGTCAGGATGTATACTTAAAGACCATCTGGTGGTTTACCAAAATGCTCTCCACAAAAGCTGTATAAATATATACTTCGAACAGCAGGATGTAAGACTGTTCAGTGAAGAATGAAAGAGAGATTGAGAAAGAGAAAGGTGTGTGAGAGGGAGGGAGAGAGACAGAGACAGAAACAGAGAGGATGAGAGGGAAAGAGAGAGAGGAGAGAGAAATTGCCTAAATCTATCCTCTTTTATTCTTACCCCACCCCCACCGCCCACACACCCCTGGATGTGGGATCGCATCACTTTGCACGTGTTTGCCTGGCCAACGGTGGAGCCACCTGGGACTTGGCTTCCTCCTGAGGTCACCACAGTCAGGGTGGGAAGACCTACATGAATCACACCCTCTTCTTTTCAGTCCACCTTCATAGCTATGAACGTATCCATCTGTACTCAATACCCTTGTCTGCAGGCAGACTCAAGTCTTGTGGAAAGCTTGCAGGGATGAAACTGGCACTGAACCCCAAGGCAGGGCTGCGGCAAATGAAGAGGGACCACAGTTGAGCATAATTCAGGCACACGTAAGAAAGTGAGATCGGGAAGGTCTCTGAGGAGAGAACCAGTGAGGCAGCGGCAAGAGGCCATTGGCCTGGGAACATTCCATCTGTGGCTCTCAGGCCTCGGTTCACAGGACCTCAGAAACCCAGTGCAGCCTGCTCTGAGGAAGTGTTCTACCCTGAAATAGAACACTTAGCTCTATTTCAACCAAATAGTTTGGACTTAAAGAGTTTTCAGGAAATGTAGAAACTAAATACCAGAGATAAGCGTGTCTTTCAGAGAAGGGAAATAATTTATCAAAATTTAACTTGTACAAAAGCAAGGCGGGACATAAGAAATAGCTGATGTCAATGCCAGGGTGTGTTAAAGGTTAGGACAGAGGGTTACATTTGCCCCAGGGAGTCTGTCCCTGCTGCAAAAATGTTGGGTTTTGCAAATTTTAATGAAGTGGCAGCTACAACGCTTGGGGAAAAGGCCCCGAAACTTCCTCTCTGTTTAACACTGCTGAAACCTGCTCATTTCTAAAACCAAATCCAGTTCAGCAAAAGAAGCACGAGCTTCTCAGTAAGCCAACATCATGACTATTTAGAGTGACCTAAAGTCTCACCATTAAAAGACACAAAGAAAACTAAAATGTGCTGTCCTCCTGATATAGTAAAACATGAAGAAAACATGACCAAAATGTTTAATTTTCCCATTTTAAAAACTGAGCAATTGAATAATAACATTTTAGACATTTACCCCCATGCCAGGCAAGGTTCTAAGTAGGAATTAATTGATTAAATCTTCTGAATATTAGTAAGAGGTAAATTCTATTAATGGCCCCATTTTACAGATGAGAGAAACTGCCAGATCAGGCAACAGAGGAAAGCCCTGCTCAAGAAACCACTAGACAATGAAAAATATTCAGTGTACCCTTAGCAGTCTTATCATTCACTATCTGGAAAAACACATCCCAGTAGGGAGGGAAGCATGGGTAAGAAAAAGTGACTTCTGGGAGGCAGGTTCCCTGGGTCAGGGGCATGGGTGCCACCTACCTCCAAGACTTGAAAGCGCTGATAGATATAGTGCACCATGGCTGGGTCCTGGGCGCGTTGCGGTGGGGGCAGGAAGGCCATGAAGACCAGAGCCCTGAAAATGCAAGCTCGCCTAAGAGCCAGCATCATCCTGCAAAACACCCAGGGCGGGAATCTCTTCTGCTGCTGCTTCTTGAAGACTCAAGGGTTCGGGTGGTGGTCTCCTGCTTTCTAGCCGCTGCTGAGAAAATCCTCCAAAAACAGCCAGACAGCAAAGTCTGCTAGTTACTCCCTCTGATGCGTGATCTCACTTTGCAAACTGGTGATCAAGTCCAGCTGTTGGCAAGTCCGTCCCCGGAGGCCTTGCAGGCCAACTCGGGGTAGAGAGTTCCCTGGGTCCAGCATCTGCTGCCATCACCTTTGACACATGGGGACCCTCTGCAGATAGTGGCCGCCCCCTCTTCAGGCATGGGTGAGTGTGCATGGGGTGGGGAGGGGGGCCGGGAGGATTTCTCCCCTCTGCCCCGCTCTTTTCTTTTTACTTTTGCTTTCCTCCTCCCTAGAGAACTCTGCAGTCCAATCACAGCCCTGACCCCATACACACCACCCCCAACTTCTCAGAGCTGGACTCTCATTTTAGTTTCTGGCCAAAATTCCCGAGATCCTTTTCCCAGAAATCCTGATGGGAGACCCCACCCCGCCTCCAGACTCTCTTTGCATTCTTGCAGCTCTTAAAGGCACAGCAAGGGAAAAAAAAAAGAAAGCTCTCTTACACCTCCGTCTTGGGGCAGGCAGGGCACAGGCCCCATTGCCCCTTGGGGAAGAGAGCTCCAATGGGCCACACGCCTAGCCACCCAGGGAGATAGCTGAGGGATCTGAAACTCAAGCTCAGAAGAGTTTCATTAAGAACCAAACAATTGCTGATACAGGGGCACTTTCAGAGCCAAACCATCAGGAATTGAACTCCTTAGTGAGGAAGTCCTTGAGTTTTTTCACTCTCCAGTAACAGAATTCCCTTCACCAGAAGCAACAAGCCAGCCATACAAAGGACTCAACTCACATTCTTAGTACAAAGTGGTAAAATCTTCAGATTTTTTGCCTTTTCTGTTCAGGCCTACTTATCTTAACCTCTCCTTCTGTGGTTGGGTCCAGGATACTCATGGTTCTTTCTCAATCACCAAAGTGGAGAAGGTTGGGGCATCTATGAGAAGTGAAAAGAACTCTGACCAGGAGTCAGAGACCTGGGTTTGTATTTGATCCCTGCAAGAGACACTAAAAGAATTTTCCAGCGTGGCCCCTGCATGTCCTTGTTCCCATTAGTTGTTCCCCTACCTCTCTTTCAAGTGACTTTAGCCCCTAACTGTCCCTCCTCACCCTCTTGGTATCATCGCAGACAACGGTTCCTCATCCTTAAGGACAATCCCTATTTCTAAGAACTATCTTTGACGACGTTCAGGCCCCTATGTCTGCAGATGTAAGTGTACTAAGTCACGTCATGTAAGGGGATGTGAGTACTGTGGGATTTTGATGTCTTTGGGATGCAGGACGGGGAATGGGCTGGTCCTAGAACAAATTATCCGTGGACATCAAGAGGCAAAGAAATTCTCTGAAATAGGTGATATTCTGCTCACCCTTCCTCTTAAATTCTCATGAAAAATACTGCCCGCTCAGCCTCCTTCCCCAAGTAAGAAGGCTCTTTTGGAAAACTCTCATGCTTGCCTTTTTAAAATAAAGTTTTATGTCAACAGTGCTCTGGTTGATTTTCTTGATGAATGCCTCAATTCCTAACTGTGAGATAGTGAACTAAGATGGATAAGATCCAGTGAAGATGAAACACGATTTTTAGGAGGCGGCATTTTCTTGGGGTACACTTTTTCTTGGTTTTCTATAGCATGGTTACATTATTTTTACAATGAAATAGACACTCAATTTGGAGAAGGAAATGGCCACCCACTCCAGCGTTCTTGCCTGGAGAATCCCAGGGATGGGGTAGCCTGGTGGGCTGCTGTCTATGGGGTCACAGAGTCGGACACGACTGAAGCGACTTAGCAGGAGCAGCAGCTCTACTCCCTGCACCCTGCACTTTACTGAGAGGTGCTGGTGGACTCGGGGAAGTCTGTATGGAGGAGAACTTATATTCTTGAGAAGGCAGAGGCCAACTCAACAGCACCCCATTTGGGATGCTAGAATTCATCATTTGGCTCTGAACAGGAAATCTCTCTTCTCTTTTTTCTATTCACCACTCCTGTTCCCTCACCCCCAATAGCTCTTTGCCTTAAAATCATCCTCCAACCTTCCAACCTTTTTGTAAAACTGTATTGTTTCCTGCTTGACTGAGTGGAGTGGTCTCTAGTTACCTATGTCTCTTCAGATAAAACATTGGCTGCTTTTATGCCAAAAGGAAAGTGCTTGAAAATGTGACCTCAGCCAACCCCTTGTGGGGAGGAAGAAATTTTTCTCTATCCTTCTAGGTTCTTCTGGCTGGTTCTAAGAATTAAATTGACATGAGACAGATTAATAGGAGAAAATCAAACAAAAAATTTAAAAATATATGTACATATGTGTATATGGGAGAAAACCCCAGGAAAACAGAGTAACTCACCAAAACTACTGAAGCTCTTACCTTAAATACCATCTTCAGCTAAAGACAAAAGTGGTTGTGTAGTGATTTAGGACTTCAAAAGGGGAGAAGGCAATATACATAGAGATGAACAAGCAAGTGTTTGGTAAACAAATGTTTGCTGGGCTTTGTAGAGACACTGGGCCACAAAGAGGGATTTTAACAAATTTTCCTAGATTGCTTCCTATCTACACACCTAGTTCATACTTCCTTATCTATGGCCATAGCTCCCTTCCTGGAAGAGGTCCTCTATCTACATGCTTTTAGGCAATTAGGGCAAGTCAAATGATCTTTCAATATCACAGTAATCCAAGTCTATGTCCCGACCAGTAATGTGAAGAAGCTCAAGTTGAATGGTTCTATGAAGACTACAAGACCTTCTAGAACTAACACCTGAAAAAGATGTCTTTCTCACTATAGGGGACTGGAATGCAAAAGTAGGAAGTCAAGAAACACCTGGAGTAACAGGCAAATTTGGCCTTGGAGTACAGAATGAAGCAGGGCAAAGGCTAATAGTTTTGCCAAGAGAATGCACTGGTCATAGCAAACACTCTCTTCCTACAACACAAGAGAAGACTCTACACATGGACATCACCAGATGGTCAATAGCAAAATCAGACTGATTATATTCTTTGCAGCCAAAGATGGAGAAGCTCTATACAGTCAGCAAAAACAAGACCAGGAGCTGACTGGCTCAGATGATGAACTTCTTACTGCAAAATTCAGACTTAAATGGAAGAAAATAGGAAAAACCACTAGACCATTCAGGTATGTGAGTGAGTGAAGTCACTCAGTCGTCTTCAACTCTTTGTGACCCCATGGACTGTAGCCCACAAGGCTCCTCCATCCATGGAATTTTCTAGGCAAAAGTACTGGAGTGCATTGCCATTACTTTCTCCAAGGGATCTTCCCGACCAAGGAATTGAAACCTGGGTCTCCTGCATCGTGGGCAGACACTTTACCGTCTGAGCCACCAGGGAATCCCTCAAATCCCTTCTGATTATACAGTGGAAGTGACAAATACATGCAAAGGATTAGATCTGATAGAGTGCCTGAAGAACTATGGACGGAGGTTCGTGACATTGTACACAAGGCAGGGATCAAGACCATCCCCAAGAAAATGAAATGCAAAAAGGCAAAATGGTTGTCTGAGGAGGCCTTACAAATAGCTGTGAAAAGAAGAGAAGGGAAAGGCAAAGGAGAAAAGGAAAGATATATCCATTTGAAGGGAGAGTTCCAAAGAAAAACAAGGAGAGACAAGAAAGCCTTCCTCAGGGATCAATGCAAAGAAATAGAGGAAAACAATAGAATGGGAAGGACTAGAGATCTCTTCAAGAAAATTAGAGATACCAAGGGAACATTTCATGCAAAGATGGGCTCGATAAAGGACAGAAATGGTATGGACCTAACAGAAGCAGAAGATGTTAAGAAAAGGTGGCAAGAATACACAGAAGAACTATACAAAAAAGATCTTCAAGACCCAGATAATCACGATGGTGTGATCCCTCACCTAGGGTCAGACATCCTGAAATGTGAAGACAAGTGGGCGTTAGGAAGCATCACTCAAACAAAGCTAGTGGAGGTGATGGATTCCAGTTGAGCTATTTCAAATCCTAAAAGATTATGCTGTGAAAGTGCTGCACTCAATATGCCAGCAAATTTGGAAAACTCAGCAGTGGCCACAGGATCGGAAAAGGTTAGTTTTCATTCCAATCCCAAAGAAAGGCAATGCCATAGAACACTCAAACTACTGCACAATTGCACTCATCTCACACGCTAGTAAAGTAATGCTCAAAATTCTCTAAGCCAGGCTTCAACAGTACGTGAACTGTGAACTTCGAGATATTCAAGTTGATTTTAGAAAAGGCAGAGGAACCAGTGATCAAAGTGCCAACATCCACTGGATCATTGAAAAAGCAAGAGAGTTCCAGAAAAACATCTATTTCTGCTTTATTGACTATGCCAAAGCCTTTGACTGTGTGGACCACAACAAACTGAAAAAGTCTTAAAGAGATGGGAATACCAGACCACCTGACCTGCCTCTTGAGAAGTCTGTTTGCAGGTCAAGAAGCAACAGTTAGAACTGGACGTGAAACAACAGACTGGTTCCTAACAGGAAAAGGAGTACGTCAAGGCTGTATATTGTCACCCTGCTTATTTAACTTATATGCAGAGTACATCATGAGAAACCCTGGGGTGGATGAAGCACAAGCTGGAATCAAGACTGCTGGAAGAAATATTAATAACCTCAGATATGCAGATGACACCACCCTTATGGCAGAAAGCAAAGAACAACTAAGGAGCCTCTTGATGAAAGTGAAAGGAGCGTGAGAAATTTGTCTTAAAACTCAACATTCAGAAAACTAAGATCATGGCATCTGGTCCCATCACTTAATGGCAAATAGATGGGGAAACTGTGACAGACTTTATTTTTTTGGGCTCCAAAGTCACTGTAGATGGTGACTGAAGCCATGAAATTAAAACACGTTTGCTCCTTGGAAGAAAAGTTATGAACAGCCTAGACAGTGTATTAAAAAGCAGAGCTATTACTTTTTATTTATTTATTTTGCTAGTAAACAACTTAGTCTTTTATTTGCCCAAGGGCAGCTGTTGCAGGCACTGAGGCCCTAAGACTTCCAGAAGGGATGGGGGTTGGGGAGCCATCCTGCCTTCCAGGTGCTGCCTGCCCCATTCTGCTTCCTGCAGGAGATGGGAGAGTAGATAAAGTGTACCCTTGTGCCGTCAAGTATTTCCTCAATTTTGTGTGTCAGTCGCTCAGTCGTGTCCGACTCTGAGACCCCATGGACTATAGCCCATCAGGCTCCTCTGTCCAAGGGATTCTCCAGGCAAGAGTACTGGAGTGGGTTGCCATTTCCTTCTCCATAAAAAAGCAGATATTACTTTACCAGCAAAGGTCCATCTAGTCAAAGCTATGGTTTTTCCAGTAGTCATGTATGGACATGAGTTGGACTACAAAGAAAGCTGAGTGCTGAAGAATTGATGCTTTTGAACTGCGGTGTTGGAAAAGACTCTTGTGAATCCCTTGGACTGCAAGGAGATCCAACCCGTCCATCCTAAAGGAAATCAGTCCAGAATATTCACTGGAAGGACTGATGCTGAAACTCTAGTACTTTGGCTACCTGATGCAAAGAACTGAATCATTGGAAAAGACCCTGATGCTGGGAAAGGTTGAAGGTGGGAGGAGAAGGGGACGACAGAGGATGAGATGGTTGGATGGCATCACCGACTCAGTGGACATGACTTTGAGTAAACTCTGGGAGTTGGTGATGGACAGGGAGGCCTGGCATGTTGCAGTCCATGGGGTCACAAAGAGTCGGACATGACTGAGTGACTGAACTGAGGCTGAAATGGTCTTTCTGAGTCTTTTGGGACCTTAAAAACAATCAGATTAAGTGGAACTTCAGTGGTGGTCCAGTGGTCAGTACTCCACGCTTCTACTGCTGGGGGCATGGGTTCCAGCCCTAGTCAAGGAACTAAGTTTGGGCGGTGCAGCCTGAAAATCAAAACAATCAGCCTAAATTAATCCTCTTGCCAAAGTGACACAATTTGGGGGAGCAAATTCTGCTCCTCTATACCCTCTTACTTTAGCTCTTATCATCTCCCACATTAATCCTCTACAAGAGCCACATCTAATTTCCCCAACATTCTCTATGAAATTTAAGACTTCTAGTTTTCCTACCACCTCCTCACCTCCACCCCAGGCAGAATAGCCTCCTCATTTACCTGTTTCCAGGGGCATGTTGAAGTCTGAATCTCGGCAATTTGAGAGGTAGGTTCATTTGGTCATGGGTTCCCTGATGGGGAGATGTGGGCCGGCTGTTCCTGGGGTGGCAGGGAGGAAGGAGGAGGAAAAGAAACATAGGCGTGTCATGGGCTGAACTGTGTGCCCTGTGACCTTCAGATGTTAAAGTCCTAGCTGATTAGTGCCTGAGAATGTGACTGCGCTTGGAGACAGAGCCTCTAAAAGGGTGATGAGGTCACTGGGGTGGACCCTAATCTAATCTCACAGTGTCCTAATAAAAAGAGGAAACTTGAACCTAAAAAGAGACACCAAGGGAAACACCCTGTGAAGACACAGTAAGAAGGAGGCCACCTGCAAGCCAAGGAGAGACTCCTTGGAGGAGACCAAACCTCTTGACGCTTTGAACCTGAACTTCTGGTCCTGGAACTATGAGAAGTAATTTCCTGTTTTTTAAGCTCCCCAGTTTGTGGTACTTTGTTACAGCAGCCCCAGCAAATTAATGAGCATGCGCTGAGTTGCAGAGGAAGCAATATGAGGACAGAAAGGAGAGAGATTGCAGTGGGGGTCTGCAGGACGCTCTCAATAAGTAAATTGATAAGGGAAGTGGTCCTCTATGTTCGTTCTTTGAGGTAATTAGGGGCAAGGTCAAAGGTTCTTCTTGAGTCTTGGGCCTTGATTGCTTTTAACTTGAAATAATCCAAATGCCAAAGAGCTTTTAGGGTGGCAAATTTTGCTCCCCTACAAATGCAAGACATTTCTGGGGCTGTATTCTCCAGAACAATACCTGTGGGAGGATGAATGGAGCATGAGTGGGCAAAGAGAGAAGTTAAACTGAAATGCAGCTGCAACACAGGCCCCAACCAATCCCACAAGGAGTTCTGGCCCTAGACGGGTCCTTCAGATGTGTCCTGCAAGGAGGCCAGGGGCCAATGGCTTTGTAGCCCACACTGAGCACTCAGTGGTGAGGGCTGTTCCTGGGAAGGGAGCATAGACAGCCTCAAGTGCAGCAGCTTCCTCTGGCTGAGGACAAGGCCTGGAGAAGGACTCAGCTGTGAGCTGTCAGTGGCAACACTCACACAACTCAGAGAATGAGTGTCCTTACCCTGAGGGTAGGTTTGGGCAACATGCCATAGCACCCGCTTCAGGAGGATAAGCAGAGGCCAGACTTTGCCACGTTTGTAAGACATACACACCAGATATTTTAGATGCTATGGGAAGAAGAATGAGAGAATTAGAGTTTCAAGGAAGTGGGTTACACAAATAGATCTGTATTTCAGAGAGACCTCTCTGGAGGCTCAGTTCAGTTCAGTTCAGTCGCTCAGTCATGTCCGACTCTTTGCGACCCCATGAATCGCAGCACGCCAGGCCTCCCTGTCCCTCACCAACTCCCGGAGTTCACTCAGACTCATGTCCATCAAGTCAGTGATGCCATCCAGCCATCTCATCCTCTGTTGTCCCCTTCTCCTCCTGCCCCCAATCCCTCCCAGCATCAGAGTCTTTTCTAGTGAGTCAACCCTTCACATGAGGTGGCCAAAGTACTGGAGTTTCAGCTTTAGCATCATTCCTTCCAAAGAACACCCAGGACCGATCTCCTTTAGAATGGACTGGTTGGATCTCCTTGCAGTCCAAGGGACTCTCAAGAGTCTTCTCCAACACCACAGTTCAAAAGCATCAATTCTTCGGTGCTCAGCCTTATTCACAGTCCAACTCTCACATCCATACATGACTACTGGGAAAACCATGGCCTTGACTAGACAGACCTTTGTTGGCTACGTTAAAGCAACAAGACTGAATTCAAGGTGGGAGATGAGGACGCTGCAGTGGCTCATGGAGAGCTCATGAGGGCCAGAATGAAAGTCGTGTCAGCGGAGTGAGAGGCAAATGGATGTTGTGGTATTGTGATTGATGATAAGAAATACATGTATTCAGTCCTCCATCACTGTTCCTGGTTCAGAGATCCTAAAATCCTTGGAGGGTTTCTTTTCTTTTTTTTTTAATGAGAGCCATGAAAGTGTCTTTTGTTATGTATGAGGTGGCTTTGGAAATCACCTAAGGATGGAGGCTGGTTGTTGGTGGAGCCAGTCTTGTGATTAAAGTGTTGAAACTCTCGCTTCCATCCCCTTATCTGGGAGAGGGAAGAGGGGCTGGAAGTTGACATTAGTCACCAATGGCACCACCAACTCAATGGACATAAGTCTGAGCAAGCTCTGGGAGATGGTGAAGGACAGGGAAGCCTGGGGTGCTGCAGTCCATGGGGTCACGAAGAGTCACACACACTGAGCCACTGAAAAACAACAGCCAATGGCCAATGATTTAATCAACCATGTCTCTGTAAAGTGGCCTCCAGAAAATCAAAAAAGGAGAAAGAGTTCAGAGAGCTTCCCAGCTGGTGAACATGTGGAGATTCAGGAGAGGCTGATCCAGCGAGCAGGGAAGGGCCACGTCCTTTCCCCACGCCTTGCACTCTGCACCGCTTCCATCTGACTGCTCCTGAGTTACATCCTTTTATAAAACACACGTCATCTAGCAAAATGTTTCTCTGAGTTCTGTAAGCTGCTCCAGAAAATTAAGCAAACTCAAGAAGGTGATTGTGGGAACCACTGATTGATAGCCAGATGGTCAGAAGCACAGGTGACGTGACAACCTGGACTTGTGACTGGCATCTGAAGTGGGACAGTCCTGTGGGACTGAGGCCTGAACCTATGGGACTTGACCCTACCCCCAGGTAGATGGTATCAGAATTGAATTGGAGGATACCCGGCTGATGCTGGAGAATTGGTGGTATGGGGGAGATAACATGCATTGTAAAGAACATCAAAGAACTGCAGAAGTCTTTGAGAAATATTAGAATATAGAATCAGCAGAACTTGGTTCCTGACCAAATGAGGGGTAAGAAGAGGGAGGAGTCAGGCTGATGGCCAGATTCTGCATTGTTTCCAACAGCCTCCATGCAGACCCCTCTAGTCTAACAATCAGACAGCAGACAGGGTGATGGAGACAGTCTGCAAACCTCATTATGTAATTCTGCTGTTTTGAAGCCCTGGCTGTCTGCCTATTCCTCCCTAATAAATTCCTCAGGCTCAGGGAAGGCTTTGCAAGTAAGTTACCCCTGAACGAGGATCTATAGCTGAAGTAGAAAGTAGGCCAAGGAGGGGGGTGAGTGAGGTACCCTTCTGGTAGAGGTAGTGCAGATAGCCATTTAAGAGTAGCTCTGGCCAGCAAGACACCTCTCGGGCTTGAGCATGCCTCTTTGGGATCTGATTTCTGCTACTCTGCTTGTGTTTGCCATAGGTCTCCCACTCAGCCCTTAGAACCTTGTGCAGACATACAACCCTGCTTAGACTAACTCCTGAAAGAAAGAAAGGCACCTTTCCTCTTGAGCTGGGCTCAGAACTGCCTCCAGAACTGGTCCCTTATCTAAACCATGCTCACTCCCATCTGGCAGCCAGGACATGCCACTTAGCAGGCTCTCTGAAAGACACGTGGAAATTCACACGGATGATGTACAAACGTCAGCTCCATTACAGACACCCACACCCACTTCATGGATTTTAGCACTGACTTAAAATCTTATTTTATTTTGAAGGGCTCAGGGCCTTCTACCCCCCAGAAAGCTGGACAGATGTGAGCCCATTTCACTGTGGTTCAACACAGCCCACAAGCCTACAAAGACTGAGCCCTAGTCGTGTCAGTTTTACAAGCCATGCATTGCTAAGGACACAAAGCCTCATTTCTCTATCCTTGCTGGGGAATGAGATATTCTTCATAAGCCAATTTTCAGAAAGCACAAATTTTTTATTTCCTTGGAAAATGTAAAAATATTTTGAACCTTAAATATTTTCATGGAAATCTTTCCAACTATCTTTCAAATATTTACAGCCATTCGTTATTTTCTTTAAAAGCCAATTATTATTTTCTTAACAACATAAGATGACATTATGAAGATTAGCTATCATACTGTGTACAGGGGTCTCTCAGAGATTAAGGTATGTTGAGGCATTTGCTTTGGTACTTACTGGATAAGGACAACTGGGATTTTTAGTTCTAGGATCTGCTTTTTATATTTTATCTTTTTCCCTTTCCTTCTCTGATTCACGCAATCCTTTTAGGAAAAAACTGGCTCATTATCATGCTGGTACCCTCAAATACTTTGACCACCTGATGTAAAGAGCCAATTCATTGGAAAGATTGCTGGGAAAGTTTGAAGGCAAAAAGAGAAGAAGATGGCAGAGGATAACATGGTTAGATAGCATCACCAACTCAATGAACATGAATTTGAGCAAATTCCTGGAGATAGTGGAGGACAGAGGAGCCTAGCAGAACATGGGGTCTCAAAGAGTCAGACACAACTTAGCAACTAAACACAACCTTCAAGGCATGTGAAATAGTCTGGGATTATTTAAACTCAGGCTTCACAAAATATTTGAGGCTACCTCCTAATTGTACTACTTAGCTTCTCTGCATCTCCCCGTCTCCTGGGCTCATGATCTGTTTCAGTCACTCCTTCTGGCTCTGCGTTGTAATAGAATCTAGAATTGGATTAGGGCTCGTTATTCTGATTTCAATCTTAGGACCTTTCTAGACTTTGGTGTCTAGTATCTTTACTCCAGGTTCATGCCTTAATAGTGGGTAAGGGGGACCCTACTGAGTGACCCCAGTAGAGTCCTTTGGGACCTGCTCAGATAGGCTAACTTGGGAATCTCACTCTGTTCTCTCTCACTGTCTTCCAAGTGCTGCCCCAGTACCATCTGCACTGCTCACCAATCTTTGCCCCAAGTTGCCCCAAGGAAACTCGGCCAGTTTTGACAGGCAGAGAAGGTCAGGAAGGACTTTTCAGGGTCTGAAGTTTGTTCTGTTTCCTCTTAGGCTAAATGGCAACCCATTCCAGTATTCTAGCCTGGAAAATTCCATGGAGAGAGGAGCCTGGCAGGCTATAGGCTATAGTCCATGGGGTCGCAAAGAGTTGGACATGACTGAGCGACTATCACTCACTCACTGGGCTGTAAAGGATTCCCTGAATAGGGAGCATAAAACTCCAGAGGGTCTTCTACATTTCAAGAAGGAAACCATCTTCCTTTCTACCTCTGTTTCACCCTCAGAAAGACAGCAAAAGATAAATCTGAATCCTCTAGCCTCCATGATTGGAGGACACTGGTCAAACCTTGAAAATGCAGACAACTTGGGATGGAGGGGGGGACTGAATGAAAAGGGCGACTGAAATACCATATTGTCAAAAAATATCAGGGTTAGTGCCTTTCAGTATACAAGAAAACCAGAGCTAGAATCCTTAAGAGGCTGGTTTTAGTGCCAAAAAAGGACAGTGCATGCATGTGTGGGCACTCAGTTGTGTCCTACTCTTTGTGACTCTATGGACTGTAGCCCGCCAGACTCCTCTGTCCATGGAATTTTCCAGGCAAGAATACTGGAGTGGGTTGCCACTTCTTCCTCCAGGAAAAAGAATGTTAAGCATAGTTTATAATAAGCATGCTAAGGGATGGCTGCATGAAGCCAATCCCTTTTATTGAAGCCAATGTGCTATGAAAATAAGAGGACATGACCTTGCCCTCAAGGAGCTTATAATTTATTAGCACTCACACATACCCACACTCACTAACCCACCCACCCACTTAGCAATATAAAAGAATCCAGTTGTGAAGATGGGGGTTGGTGGCTCAGTCGCTCAGTCGTGTCTGACTCTTCTTGGCCCCACAGACTGTAGCCTGCCAGGCTCCTCTGCCCATGGAATTTTCCAAGCAAGAATACTGGAGGGGGTTGCCATTTCCTACTCCAGGGGATTTTCCTGACCCAGGGATCGAATCCCCATCTCCTGTGGCTCCTGCATTGCAGGCAGATTCTTTACCGCTGGGCCACCAGGTAAGCCCGATGATGTGGGTTTCAGTTCAGTCACTCAGTTGTGTCTGACTCTTTGCGACCCCATGGACTCTAGCATGCCAGGCTTCCCTGTCCATCACCAACTCCCGGAGTTTACTCAAACTCATCTCCATTGAGTCAGTGATGCCATCCAACCACCTCATGCTCTGTCATCCCCTTCTCTGACTGTCTTCAATCTTTCCCAGCATCAGGGTCTTTTCCAATGAGTCAGTTCTTCGCATCAGA
Organism: Bubalus kerabau; assembly: GCF_029407905.1. Taxonomy (NCBI): domain Eukaryota; kingdom Metazoa; phylum Chordata; class Mammalia; order Artiodactyla; family Bovidae; genus Bubalus; species Bubalus kerabau. The sequence continues at coordinate 45,243,016 of NC_073638.1, forward strand.
TGGTCAAAGTATTCGAGTTTCAGCTTTAGCATCAGTCCTTCCAATGAATATTCAGGACTGATTTCCTTTAGGATGGACTGGTAGGATCTCCTTGCAGTCCAAGGGACTCTCAAGAGTCTTCTCCTTGTATGTTAATATGATGCGCTTGGGTGACTTGAAACAGCCTCTTCCTTTCTTTAAGTTCTGTGATTTCCCCTCCACGTATTAATTTTCATGTTAATTTGCTTTTCTCATCTTTTCAAATCTTTGGATTATGTGAAAAGGAAGGAGGTGGAAATGAAGCCATAGGAAGTGGCCACAGAAACTAACTGCCATTTCAGGATGTAATAAAAAGGAACAGACATATTGCAGAAGGGACTTAAATTAGACAGTAAGAAGAGTGTTCTGAGAATTGGGGGGTAAGAGATTATTGAAGCAGGTTGGTATTTTTCTAGTGGATAATGAGATATTTGGGGAATCATTTCAAACTCTTTAGATATTTGTGTAAAGAAATAGGAAGTCCGGAAGAATCCCCAAGAAGGTAACAAACAAGACAGTCATATGTAAATGCTTGTGCTATGTCTAAACACCTATGTTACCCTCTCGCCCACACACCCTCTGCTGTGTCACCAACCTCTTCATTTATCATTAACTTCACAGTCTGATGGGAGGGAGAAATTCCAAGATGCTCCCTTGATCTCACTCACCTCTTCCTACCCTCTGCCCTCCTCATTCCTGGCCTGAGTCCACTCAGAGCACAGACTTCTCAGTTCTGGGGCCTCTTCCCCTCACTCTGCTCTATGAAATAAATACCACATGCACCAGAGTCCCTGGATAGTGATCACTCTGGTTTGGCTTTGGAAACCCACCTGCCAGTTGCCTCTGAACTGAGTCTCCCTGGAGGACAGTGTCCCAACTGGCACCAGTCAAATGCTGTACAAGGCAGCTGTGGCTGGTCAGGCTCAGGTGGCCTATTTGGAGTCTCTGTTCCTACAGGCCTGGTAACTTCATTTCAGCCAAAAGCCTCTGAAGTCTTGCCGATGTCTGCTTAGCTTGGGGATGTTTGGGAATGGAGGGTGGAGAGCTGGGGGGCAGGAACTAATTAATGGGCTCCAGGATGGAATGAGATGAGTGATTTCAGGTGGTGTGAGAGAAGTGGCTGCAGCTGGAGAAGACGTGCTGGCCGGGAGATGACGTCACCAGCTGAGGCTCCTTTCCCAGTGGCCCCTGGGGCCGGGTTGTCAGCATACGGGGTCGGGGTGAGGGAACCTGAGTCTCATCCAGGCTCCGGGTCTCCCCCAGAACAGGACCTACTTTTGGTCTCTCCCTCTCTGCTGGGCAGGTTCCATGTAAGTGAGGCCTCTGGGGCCCTGTGAGCACTTAACCCCCTGGGAACAGAGCCCCAGGAATTAAAGCCAAGGGTTCGCCTGATGTCCCCAGAGAGCACCGGCTTGGGTGGTACCAGTTCAGGGTTCCAAGCCCAAACACTTAATGAAATATCCAACACAAGTATTTGTTTGAGCCTTTCTCCACTAGAGGGCAGAGGCTTTTCTGACTATGGCTAGAGTCCTAGTCCTTTTCCTATTTAGATTTCAATCAGAATTTACCAAAGGGGGAAAAAAAAATTGAATGAGCATCTACAAAAAGTGCCCACAAACCCTCTCACTTTTCTCCCTCCTCCCTCCCAAAATTGATATTCTCAACCAGACTGACTAAACAGATAGAATGGATGGAGTGGTTTTGTTTTCAAAATCGTTCCCACAGTCTGCAGAGCGTTAGACCCCAGAAATCCACACCTTAGGCTATGCTCATGTGGGCCTGGTGGATGGGCAGTGCTGGCTTGTGTGAGCTACGCAGTTTGGAGAAGGTACGTGCCCCAGACAGCTCTGACTTGATGTTACCAGGAGCACAGGGATGAGCTTCCCGGGGAGTTATGGACAAATCCACAGAGCTTCCTGGGATCAAGATTTCTATTACAGCCGGAGGCGAATTACACGCTGTTGCTGAAGACGAAAGTCCAGGAAGGAGCCTCAGCAGCTCCCCTCTTTCCTGCCCTGACTCTGAACCAAATGCAGACTGTCTTTCCCCTTTCTTTATCTCACACGACTCCATCTAGAAGTCCTTCTTGCAGGGAGCTCTCTTTGCAGCTGCCCTCTTCCCTCCTTCCAGCTAAGAAGCAGAACAAGGGTGAACTCTCGCAGGTGGATGGAGAGAATCTGTACTGGTATTTAATTCAGAATGGAATTTCCTCTGCTTTGAGGGTTTCAGTTCTGGTTTTACAATGCACAGGAGACATCAGTGATCATTAAAAGATTCTTCGGGAGAGTCTCAAAATCAAATTCCTTTCATTTGTTAAAAATACAAACCCACAGAAAAAGGAGCTCAAATACTGAAAGAGGTGGACAGAGAGCTGATGTTCGTTGAGAATCAGAAAACCATCCTCCAGAGGGTATGCACTTGGGTGTCTGGGCAATAGGAATCTCAGACTGCTTGGGCCCCACCCCAGCCACACGGCTTTCCCCGTGACAGGCACGGCAGTTCCTCAGACTCAGGGACACACTGGCCCGAGAGATGGAAGGAGCACAGAACAGACAGGCCAGCCGTCATGTGAGACGCAGCTGGGAGCAACTGGTGTGGCCCCAGCTTCAGAGACAGGAGCAGGGTCCTAGGGCCCAGCCTGTGGCCCTCTCTGCTGTGTTCTGCTACACCTTGTCTTTGTTCAGCCTTCCTCAGGCTAGCAATCCAGTTAAAAACCCTGCATGTGAGTGGCAGCCTTTCATCAGAAATGGCAGCCCCGACAAACCCTCCACCTGATACTGTAGTTTTCGCTTGATCCTTTCTTGAATCTACATACCATGGCCCTGGAGAGGTAGAGTCAACCATAGTGACTTCTTTCCTGGTTGTGGCTGTAGAATTTTGCATAAAATGAGGGCAGAGAGTTGCATGACGTAGGGTCATAGAAAGAACCAGAGGGCTCCTTGCTACAAAGAGATGCACGAGCTCTGTTCTTGGCTCAGCACAGGGACCTGCTCTTCTAAGTCATTCCCCTCTGGCGAGGAGAGACTCGAAGCCCAGCACCAGCCTCTTCTGAGCTGGACCCGTGAAATGACTGCATTTCTGTCTGTGTGTGTCTGTGCACAGTGGCCTGGGGATACCAAGCACCATGAGGTAAAGGTGAGTGAGGGGCTGGGGCAGGGGAGGAAGTTCAAGGCAGAGGTTTCCCATGGCCCTGTTTCTGTTGTGAGCTTGAGTCCTTTGGGGACTGCCTCTTCCAGGGAGACCTCTGAAGCCGAGAAGAGTGGGAGCCAAGTACAGCCACAGGCGCACTGCTGTTCTCCCTCGGCTGTGTCTGTGGTCTGCTTGCCCAGAACCTACAAGGGTCCAGGCAGGGCCCCTTGAAGGCTGGGAGAGCAGCAGGAAGATGAGGGCTGGAGGTTACAGAGCTGGTCAGTGGCAGAGCAGATGCTCAGCTCCACCGTGGGCAGCGCTGTGTCTAATCAGCACTCAACTGGTCTGAGTTCCTTCTGCATCTTCTAGGACCAGCTGGTCTCTGCCAGTTTGTCTACCAGAATGAGGCGCGTGTTTTATGATTAGGGCCCAAAGCAGTGAGATCATGCACTAGAATAGCTTCAAGTGGTGGGTAAAAGTTTAATCTTCCTTCCCAGTCCTTAACTCCTGCATAATTATAGCTTCAAACCTGAAATCTGCCTTCTCCAAACTAGTGATTTTACTTTGTTCCCTGGAGTCAGAAAAGGTCATAAGTTCTCTCCTCATTTACATAAATGCCTTTCCCCACAAGCACGTGTCCTCTGCACTTGGAAGCATAAGACTTGAAGCCAGCACTGGGGTCTCCTGAGTCTGCTCTCCTCTTCCAAGCCAGAAAGGGCCCCTCTGAGGGACTGTGGGTCCCCCTGAGGCTTCAGGCATAGAAACAGTCCTTTAAGAAGGAGTCTGCCAACAACTTTTAACCTGGACTGGGAACACTGATGTAAGGGAGCCATTCAACCAAATGTCAGTACTTGGTCTGCTGCTGCTGCTGCTGCTGCTAAGTTGCTTCAGTCGTGTCCAACTCTGTGCGACCCCATGGACGGCAGCCCATCAGGCTCCCCCGTCCCTGGGATTCTCCAGGCAAGAACACTGGAGTGGGTTGACATTTCCTTCTCCAATGCATGAAAGTGAAAAGTGAAAGTGAAGTCGCTCAGTCATGTCCGACTCTTCGCGACCCCATGGACTGCAGGCTCTTCCATCCATGGGGTTTTCCAAGCAAGAGTACTGGAGTGGGGTGCCATCGCCTTCTCCGAGTAGGTCTACCAGACAGAATAAGTGTTTGAATAATCTACCGAACTTTTCTGGTTTTATGACTCTTTCAAGTCACAGATATAGCCCCCTTGGGTTTCCTTTGAGTCCACTGCTTATGTTCCTTGAAATTCCATCTTTATGTCCCCTAAAAATTCAAGATCAATAAACTTAAAACATACAAAAAAATAAAGAATATGGCATTTGGGCTGGCTCTAGAATTTCCCCCCAAGCTCCTGCACGCACACTCAGTGGTTGACCTCGTTCTGCTTCTGTTTGGTGACACAGGTTCATTCTCCTTTGCTCTGAATTGTTGGGGGAAGAAGAAAAGAGAATCACCTCTCGGAGTGGGGAGAGTCAAAACCAAGTGGTAGTTGCCGCTGGAATGGCATTGTCTTGACCCGGAAGCCCCTGGGTTTGTGGAAGCTGCTAAGTGACTGCAGGTGGAGTGGGGGGGGGGTCATCCGGCTGGGGAGCTGTCACCGTGAAAGGGTCAGCAGATGTCAACAGCACTGGTCAGGGCCAGCATCAGGCAGGCTGCTTCCTGGGATTTCAAGTGTGGAAAACACCCGAAGGCAAAGTCTAAATGTCCTCTTGTTAATGTGACTCAAACAGATGCAATTACTTCAAAACCTATTAGTGCTGTTCAAGATAGAGGGACACTTCACTTTGCAGAGAACAAAATAAAATCAATATATATTTTTGAAAAATATTTACTTTGGTTCAAACGCTTTCAACCCCAGGAGTTCTAATTTGGAAAATAGCATTTAGTGTTCCTCTTTCATTTTGCACAGTAGCTGAGACACCTTCTTTTTTCCAGAGGGCTTACTTAGCCTAGGACCTCCTGGGTCTTATTCTCAATGAAACATTTCTGTATTCACTCTTTCTAGGCAGAAAACAAAATTTTAAATTACTGACCATAACGTTGGGACATAATGTGGCTTGTCTAAGAAAGTTTGTGAGTCTTTTTGGATCCAAGAAGCCGAATGAGCCCTCCGCAGAGTTCCCATCTGAGTTTGCAGACACACAGGCAGGGAGAGCACATTTGTTTGCCTCTAAGAAAGGTATGGTTTATGGCAATGTTTTTCTTTATTTCTGACCTTGCTTGTAGTTACTAGCGCACTTTGAAGGTAAAGATCACTTGAAAACTGTATTTTAGACAATATTTAATTAGTTCAGAAATTTCTTGAGGAAAACTTGGTATTTAAAAAATCATTACTTGTTTGAGATGAAGGTAAAACTTGTTTCTGGAAGATTTATTCACCAGTTTAGATAGTCCATATGTTCATCTCTGAGGCCCTGAATACAAGTATCTTCAGGTATGTGAAGAAATTAATTTAATATTATCTGAAAGCTTTGAGTTTAGTGAATTAGAAAATTGTCTTTATTTGAAAATTCAAGATACTGTTGACATGCAAAAAGAATTCTATCTAAACTGTGAAAAAGTCAGTGTATTGGAGATGATGTTTCCTTGATAGGAAAACCCATCAATATTACTATGTCAAATGCTGTTTTGGAAATAGCTTTAATGCAATGGATAACTGTTGAAATAACTACAATAACTTTAGTATCGAGCCAAGATACTTGTGTGTGTGTGTGTACTACTTTTACCATTTGGAATAAAAATTTGAATTTTCAAAAATATTTTTAAAATGGATAAAAATGATACCATGCATTGTAAACTATAAGATGTGGTACTATCATCAATAATCTTCATATTGATACATAGTTTTTAAAAAATTGTCTGGCAATGCTTATCCATTTCACAGAGAAGTCTATCTTATGATGGACTTTGGAGAGGCAGCATCGGTGAGTTGGGGCGACAGCTTCTGTGGCCCAGGTCTCTCTGGCCTCTTATCTACCAAGAGGAGGTACATGAGAATTCATCAGCAGGCCTGTGGATGAGATGGGGGATCCTGATGCCTTGAAACTTAGCCAAAGTATGGGACTTCAGGGCTGGCTCTTGATCCTCTGAGGCATTCTTCAATCTTGATCATTATTCCTTCCCGTGCCCAGAGCTCCTGGACACAGCAAGAAGACATTAGGGAGTGAGGGGAGAGAAGTGATCATACTGCGGGTTTAATTTTGCAGCCTATAAGTCCAGAGAACCTAAGCAGCAGGTGACAAGTCAGCCTCTTGAGTGGAAGAAGTGGGCTCTGCCATTGTCCCTGAAGAGCCTTGATCTGTTCTACGGGAAACTTTGTACCTGACATCATCAACAGTGGAGGCAGGTGCGTGGCACTGATAGAGCTTCCTTTGCCTCACATCTGGGCTTAGCGGAGAGGACCAGGGCTCATCTTCCACAGGTCACAGTGTAACAGCAACCCTCTTTTTTCCCCCTATTTTCCTTGGAGTTCTCTACAGGTCTCCCCTGGGATATTTCCTCAACTGCAGGGGCGATTTTTCTGATTACTGTCTTTCCTGGGCTTTACTATTTCACTTTTTCCATGCAGGTCAGCCTATTTGATATGCAGTTGAACAGAAGATAGAGTAGCTTGTGCTACAATGGTAGGGCTCCACTCTTCTGTGCCTCTTCTTTGGAAAGGGCATCTCAGAGACACTAGCATTCTCTGAACACTGCCCATGACTACTCTCTGGCTGAGAAGATAAGGTGCCAAGCAGTACCTTTGTGGTGGGCATCACTGGATCTGCAGTTAAGAAAGTGCCTAAGGGGGTTGTTAGAAGACAGTGACGGGTTAATGGCCTCTCTTGGGCCCTAAGAATTGAAGGGGGAAGAGAATTGGAAGGCCCTGTCAGTGAGAAAACTAGAGACTCAGAGAAGGCTCACTGGCCACTCAGCCTCTCGTGCTCAGGAATCTAGTGTGTGAGAGATATTTTTCACAGGGATCTAGAATGGGACAGTAAAGCAAGTGTCCATCCTCTCTGGCTTGAGTGTGGGTGGCATTCTAGGACCCTCCCAGGCCGGACACTCTCATAACCCTCGGTGGCCATCAGTGAAATGGTGGCCATGGGCAGCTAAATGGCCTGCAGAATTCTCAGGATCCACATACAAGTTGCAGACATTGTTTTTGGCCATACACGCATCCACAGTAACAGCCTTTTCTCAGTTCATTAAGCCATTTTCTATAACTTTGCAAGTTCTAGCAAGGTGGCTGAGTTAGGAGGAGCCCAGGGTGGAGGGAAGAGCAGTGGACTGACCCTGATTATTCCATACAGCAGGACTGCTGCAAGAGAGGGAGGGGCGGAGTGGAGAAGGCACCACGGCAACAGAGGCCATGTGAGGACCTCATGCCAGGGGACAACTGGCAGAGGTATGCTTAGACTAGATTTGATAAGTTCCCTCTTTCCTAACTTCAGTGATTCTCTCTTAAGTCTTGAGAAAAGGGGCAAACAACCTCTGCTCATGTACTTTGCATTTTCATTTCTAAGTATGTTCCCAAGCATGGGAATGTCTTGTTTGCACTTTTACTTTGGCAGTAAAGATGAGGGGGAAAAAGCATTCCACTCAAGCTCTTGAACAATCACTAGAATTACAATCTTCCTCCAGGCTTTCTTATGACATTATAAACTGTTTCAGTCACAACTATTCACTTTTCTTCGGCTTATGCTTTTTTGAAGTATTCATAGATAGCCCTTCCCCTTCTCCTCTGCTCCTTATTACACCCCCTTCATGCATGTTAACTAATGCATGTGTTTTTAAAGTGACAGCAATACAGGAAGCCCTCCCCCTCCACTCCTATCCCCACTGTCTCCAAAGTGGCCCTGATGAGCCACGCTTTCTGGTATTTCCTTCTTTGGTAATTCCTTTCCGTTGAAGCTAGGCTGGCCCTATGACTTGCTCTTGATCCATAGTCTGTGGTGGGAATGACCCTGTGTTACTTCTGAGGTTATTTAGAAGAGCCTTGCAGCATCTCCTGGGATCTTGCCACATTGACTCTGGGAGAAGCCAGCCACTCTGTAACAAGTCTGATTGCCTCCAGACCTCCATGTTGTGAGGAAGCACAAGCTAACCATGTGGAGAGACTATGTGCAGAGAGATGCCCAATCAGCCTTCAGCTGTTCTTGCAGTCCCAATGGAGGAGCCACACATGGATGCAGAGTCCGCTATGGATATCCTGCCCAGTCCGGCATTCAGATGATACCAGTCTCAGCTGCCATCTGATAGCAACCCCGAGACTCCAAGAGTGAGCAATCACCTAACTAACCTCTGCTAACCCACAGAATCATGAAAGATAATGACTTGGTATTTAAACCACTAAGCTTTGAAGTGCTTTGCTGTGCAGCAATAGATACTTGGAACACCCACCATCGTAAGACAGGATGGCCATGAAGATAACCAGACATTTTCCATATCTATCTTTTGTCAGTCTCGTTGATGTAAGTATGAGAGTATGCCTTTCTTCTCTTCATATGAAATGTAGTTCCACTGATGGCCATGAGGGCTAAATCATTCCATTTAGAGTCATGACTGTTGGAGCATTTTGAAAATATCCACACTGTAGAAATAGTCCTTTCCCTCCCCTCCATTATTTCTCCTCTCGTCACACACCAGTGTACTTCCTGGATATCACACTGCCTGTGAAATATGCCCAGTTCACTGGTTGTAACGATGCTTTTGCAGCAACAGGCATCCAAGGCAGGTCTCCTTGAAGACAAGGCCAGCAAGAGGAATGGGCTCAGAATCAGGGCCGGGTGGCAGAGGGAGACACTGGGTTTCTCCTCATCTCTCGGAACCAGCTTTTCTGAAGGTCTGTTCCAAAGATCTAACCAGGGTGTATCCCTTTCCACTGACATTACCATCTTTTTTTTTCAAGATGATACTTTAGTTTCCTTCTGTATCCTGGAAAAGACAATGGAGACTCCCCCCACCTGCCCCCCCCCCCCCCCCCCCCCGCCCCCGAGTTCAATGAAACAAGGTTGGAATTTTTCAAAAGGAACATTTACTAGGAAACTAAAGGGAAACCAAACAGAATACAAGAGAACAGAGGCAGAGTTGCAGATGGGCTCAGGGAGTTCAAATTTATAACCAGCCTCTGGCCACAGCTGGACTGCTAGGCAAAACTTTCCAGATACAAGCCACTTGCCTGCTGGCCCCTATTAAAGTCACCTTCTATTTCATACCAGCAAGCCAGTGGCATACTCAGCCCTTGAGGCAGGAAGATCTTGAGAGCAGGGGAACAATAGGCTCAGCTACCCCAGGATCTCCTACCAAGGCTCCCCATTCCAAGGACAAGTCAAAGCTTATTGGGATGGCTGCCTGATGTCTACTGGGGCCAGTCTGGTTTCTCTGGGACCACCTTTCTGGGCTCATCTGCCAGGATCTAGAGATAATATTTCTGCTGACTATCTTGCTGGCACTAGTCCTTCATGCTTTGGTTCTAAACACTGGTATGATGGAAGATGTCTGAATGTGGAGGAATAGGCAGAGGGGAACCTTGGGCAAAGAAACTGAATTTTTCTCATGTCAGCAGACATAGGCAGAACCCTGGGTTCCCTGTCGATCTTTGAGGTTGAAAGCCAATCAGGGATGGAAATGGAATACACAGGCTGAGGAACATGTGAAGCTGGAACGTAGTAACACTGCCTCATCCAACCAAAGGTCTCCATCCTTTTAAGATTTGACATCAAGGTAGTTTCTTGTACCAGGCAGCCTTGGCAACAAGAACTTTCTGAAGACCTGCCTAGTTCGTGCTTCTACCCAGTTAATCCTGTATGGAAGTGTTAATTCAAATGAAGATAACAAGTTTCCCAGGAAGGTAAACTACAGTCCAACTATGGATTTTGCTGCAAAGAGACTATGAAAGGGAAATGCTATCTTGGAGAAATGGTGCAAATGTATGGGCAGGGTACCTCACATCAGTGTTGGGGAGGAGAGGATCACTAGGTAATACCCCCAGCCCCTGGGCATGCTGAGACCTTTGGTTTCATTTGTACAGAAGCAGAAGCAAGGAGGATGTGGAACACAGCTGGCAGTGGGTTGGCTGATGTGGTCACAAAGGAAGCTGAGTAATGGATGTGATACCCGGGGAGAGCCCTTGACCTTCACTCTAGTAGGTACTTCCATTCCCCAAGTGCTATGAATGTGATATATGTATCTGGAAAGGAAAGGAAACCTGTCTGTGGTTGCCCAAGGCTATGCCTCTGGGCTGTTGCATATGGAAATACCCAGAAGGCACTCAGGCCAAGAAGGCCCCCAAAGCTGTGCCTTCAATCAGGGACCAGCTGTGTCATTTCTTCACGAACTCAGCTCACTCAATGGTACATCTGTTTCTGAGGCTCTTCCCTCAGAAGACAAATGTACCTGGGAAAGGGTATTCCAGATGCCTATGCCATTGAGATGCATGCCTCTCTAACAGGGATGACAATGAACTTTCATTCTACTTGCCAATACCAGTTGAAAGGAAGTGGCTGCTGGCTATTCTGAAAATAGTGCTGGGGATTCTGACTCTGGGTTTAGCAGAAGAGAGGGCCACAATCAACTGGTACCCACTGCCACAGACAAGGGAGTAGGCAGTGAATTTGCTGTGAACTAGACCGCTTTGCACTTGATTTTTTCCAGGGTAATGGCCTGCTTATCCTATTACTCTCCTGGGGCTATTCTTTGCAAAGCTGGAGTACTTCTTGGGTGAAATTATTTTCTGGAGATAGTTATTAGCTCAGTAGTAGTCCAGTGTGAATTAGATCTGCTGCCTACTTAGCACCTGGATAGATTTTAAGATATTCTGTCGTTCCAGGGCCTTCAAGCAAATAACACCATGTCAGAGTGACACTGCCAGGGCAGCTGCTGTGGACCCCTCACCAAGGGCCCCGTGTTAATCACTGTGAGTCCTGGCACTCTAGGTGCTCTGAGTACTCTCACTGTGTCAGGCGGTTCTTCCACAGTCCAGTCTTGATTCTTGGCCAGAAGAGATGTGCTTCCCCCATAGCACACCACCTTAGGCCACCTGAAGACGGCTGGACCATCCACGTTCAGCAAACCCAACCTGGAAAGAGGGCCAGTTATTGCTGTGTTTACAGCTGAGCATTTGGTCACTAGAGTCATCTGGATGTTGTTGGATGGGAAAAGTTACTGAAGATCTCTGTAAGATGGTTGTCCTATTGGGTTCTTGACATAAGTAGTCCTCTTACCCACAGTCATCGTTTCTGTAGGAAAAAGAAACAAAAAGAATGCTTTGGTTTTCATTCATATAAATGTATTTTATTTCAGTTTTCTCTTTTTAATTGAAGTACAGTCGATTTACAATGTTGTCTTCATTTTTGCTAAACAGCAAAGCCGTTCAGTTACACATTCTTTTTAAAGTATTCTTTTCCATTACGGTTTATCATAGGACACTGAATATAGTTCTCTGTGCTCTACAGTAGGAGTCTGTTGTTTATCCACCCTATATAGGAAAGTTTACATCTGCTAACCTCAACCTCCCACTCCACCCCTCTCCCAACCCCATCAGCCTGTCCTCCATGTCTTGGCAACCATCAGTCTGTTCTCTATGTCCATGATTCTGTTTCACAGATTGATTCATTTGTATCATATTTTAGATTCCACATATGAGTGACATCACATATTTGTCTTTCTGACTTACTTTACTTAATATGATAACCACTAGTCGTTATCCATGTTGCTGTAGATGGCGTTACTGCATTCTTTTTTTAAAGTTGAGTAGTATTCCATTGCATATATGTGCCATGTCTTGTTCTTTTTTTACTTTATTTTTTGTTTAATTTTGTTTTTGGGTATAGCCAGTTAATAATGTTTTAGGTTTCAGGTGAATAGCAAAGCGACTTATCCATATATACGTATGTATCCAATGCTTCCTCAAACTCTCCTCCCATCCAGGCCGCCACATAACACTGAGCAGAGCTCTATGTGCTGTACAGTAGTTCCTGGTTGGTTATCCATTTTAAATAGTGTGTACCTACCCATCCCCAACCCCCTAACTATCCCTCCTCTGCCCCCCAGCAACCATAAGTTTGTTTTCTAAGTCTGTGAGTCTCTTTATGTTTTGTAACCAAGTTCATTTGTATCAAGTTTTTTTTTTACCATACGTAAGGGAAGTCATATGATATATGTCCTTCTCTGCCTGACTTACTTCACTCAGTATGACAATCTCTAGGTCCAGCATTATTTTATTCTTTTTTATGGTCAAGTAATATTCCATTGTATATATATACCACATCTTCTTTACCCATTCATCTGTTGATGGACATTTAGGCTGCTTCCATGTCTTTGCTATTGTGAATGGTGCTACTATGAACACAGGAGTGCATGTATATATTTGAATTAGAGATCTGTCTGGATAAATGCCCAGAAGTGGGATTGCTGGACCATATGTTAGTTCTTTTTTTAGTTTTCTTGAGGAGACTCCATATGGTTTTTTACAATGGCTACATCAACTTACACTCCCACCAACAGTGAAAGAGGATTACTTTCTCTCCACATCCTCTCCAGCATCTATTATTTGTAGACTTTTTAATGATGGCCCTTCTGACTGTTAGGAGGTGGTTGCTGCCGCTGCTAAGTCACTTCAGTCGTGTCCGACTCTGTGCGACCCCAAGGACGGCAGCCCACCAGGCTCTGCCATCCCTGGGATTCTCCAGGCAAGAACACTGGAGTGGGTTGCCATTTCCTTCTCCAATGCATGAAAGTGAAAAGTGAAAGTGAAGTCGCTAAGTCGTGTCGGACTCTTAGCAACCCCATGGAGTGCAGCCCACCAGGCTCCTCCGTCCATGGGATTTTCCAGGCAAGAGTACTGGAATGGGGTGCCACTGTGCTACCTCATTGTAATTTTGATTTGTATTTTTTAATAATTAACAATGTTAAGCATCTTTTCATGTGCCTATTGGCCATTTGTATGTCTTCTTTGGAGAAATGTCTGTTTAGTTCTTCTGTCCACTTTTCGATTGGGTTGCTTGTTTTTTTGTTGTTGAATTGCATAAGCGGTATATTTGGAAATTAAGCCTTTGTTGGTCACATTGTTTGCAGATATTCTCTCCCATTCTATACACTGTCTTTCCTTTTTTTTTTTTTTTTTTGGTCTGTGGTTTCCTTTGCTGTGTAAAAGCTTGTAATTTTGATTAGGTCACATCTGTTTATTTTTGTTTTTATTTCTATTGCCTTGGTTGACTGACCTAAGAAAACTTTTATGATTTTTGTCAGAGAATGTTTTGTGTATGATCTCTTCTAGGCATTTTATGGTGTCAGGTCTTATGTTTATGTCTTTAAGCCATTTTGAATCCAGACAATACTGCAAAGCCACAGTAATCAAAACAGCATGGTATTTGCACAAAAACAGACATATGAGTAAATGGAACAGAATAGAGAGCCCAGAAATATTAATAAACCCACACACCTATGCTCAGTTAATCTTTGACAAAAGAGGCAAGAATATACAAGGTGAATATACAACTGTAGCCCACCATGCTCCTCTGTCCATGGGATTTTCCAGGCAAGAGTACTGGAGTGGGTTGCCATTTCCTTCTCCAGAGGATATTCCCGACCCAGGGATTGAACCCAGGTCTCCCGCATTGTAAGCAAGGCGCTTTACCATCTGAGCCACCAGGGAAGTCACACACCTATGCTCAGTTAATCTTTGACAAAGGAGGCAAGAATATACAACGTGAAAAAAACACTTTTTAGCAAGTGATGTTTGGAAAATTGAAAGCATGTAAATCAATGAAGTTAGAATACACCCTCTCACCATACACAAAAATATTTCCTTTATTTTTTAAATTGAAGTATAGTTTATTTACAATGTTTCAAATATATAGCAAAATGATTCAGTTATGCATATTTATATATGTTCTTTTTCAGATTTTTTTTCCATTATAGGTTATTATAATTGAATATAGTTCCCTGTGCTAATGGTAGTTCCTTGTTTATATATGACAGCGTGTATCTGTTCATTCCAAATTCCCAGTGTATCCCTCTCCCCTTTCCCTTTGGTAACCATGTTTGTCTTCTATGTCTGTCATCCATATGTTTTTAATGTGTATCAGACAAGTGCCAGGCAGTGTGACAGATTCTGCTGAAGGAGATATCATGAGGAAGACACATATCCTGCTTTCAAAGAGCTCACAGTGGGACATATTATTACAACATGAGAAGCTGAACAACAGAGATATGTGTAAAATGTGTAGGAGCAAAGAGGAGAGCAGAGCTAACTTTGAGGGGACTGAGGTCTATAGAGAGGACCATAAGGATGTCTTGAGCTGGGCCATTTTGGCTGAAGAGGAGATCATCAGGAGTGAAAGAGGGAAGGCCACTGTGGGCAGAGGCAAGAGCCTATGCAGAGGCAGGAAATGGCATTGAAGGAACTATCAGAATGTGGTGTGAGGAGTGGAGCAGGAGAAATTAAGAAGACCGGGAAGCAGAGGGTCTGCGTGGGGTGACATACGTTCCCTGTTCTCAAGCTGTGAGGATGGGCTCTTTGACTGGAGCCCCAGACTTAAGAGTAGGAGGAACTCTTGTGAGTCACACTCAGCCCAGCATTCAACTTAATTTAAACTCAGGGCATCTTCCAATACAGACTAAGAGTATTAACGCTGCAGTTACAGAGAGAAAGAAAACTGCAGTTACTTCCATGAACACAGCAATAACAAAAATCAAACATGTAAACCATAGGAGAGCTGCAAACATTCTCAAACTGGAATGTCTGGAGTGCATTTCAAAGATCAAATGTTTATGTGTGAGGCCATCAGAGAAGGTAACACAAGCCAGAGGGTACCCGGAAGAAGGAAAACGAGTCTGTCTCTGACCTTTGGCTCTGAAGTGTGTGCATGGGTGTGGGAATACCCATACCCCTGGGAAAGGATATTATTCTCTGGATAAGGAGGAAAATGTGAATGGATATTTCCCCTATATTGTGATTCAAATACAACAAAAGTTCCCAGATACTCTGGAGCACCCTCCAATTGGCTCTACTTCCCAACCCACCATCCACATTAGGTGCTGGTTCCCAAAAGCCCTTTTGTCAGCTGTGAGACTCATACCTGCAGGGCAGCTTGCCAGTTCCTGAATCCTTTCTTATCAGGAAGGCAAGCCATCAGCAGGCTCAGGCCCACCAATGAATGCCATGTGGTCTGGAATTAGTGTGCTGCTATTAGACAGGGCGGCCACATGCCTTCAGTTTTTGATTAACTATAGTGATATGAACTTTACAAACCCTTAAAAGACCCATCTGAAGTGCTTTACTGAAGGATACAGGGATGTAGAGAGATTAATTTTCCCAAAGTCATGTTATCGGAGCTGGAATTTGATCCCAAGACTTCTAACTACAGTTTAAGCTTCACAGTATTTACAATACCCAAGACATAGAAGGAACATAAATGTCCATCAACAGATGAATGGATAAAGAAGATGTGATACACACACAGGAATACAACTTGACCAAAAAAAAAAAGATTGAAATAATGCCATTTTCAGCAACATAGAGGACTCAGAGATTATCATACTAAGTGAATGTTCACAAAGATAAATACAAGATATCACTTATATGTAGAATCCAAAATGACACAAATGAATTGATCTACAAAACAGAAACAGACTCACAGACATAGAAACAAAGGAAAGGGGGTTAGAGAGGGATAAATTAGGAGTTTGGGATTTGCAGATACAAACTACTGTACATAAAATAGAGAAGAATAAGGCCCTACTATATAGCACAGGGAACTACGTTAATATCCAACAATAAACTGTAAGGGAAAAGAATATGAAGAATATATATAAACTGAATCACTTTACTATACACCAAAAAACACAACATTGTAAATCAACTACACAAATGAAAAATCTTTTAAAATGAAATTAAATAAAAAGTGGAAGCTTTAGCAATTGCATCATTTCTAAGTGCACTGTATAAGTTCAATCTATACATCTGAGCTTCCGTCTTGGTTTTCTAGACCCTCCGAACCTAGCCAGATGGGGCAACTTTAAGAAACCCTAGTCCAAGATAGTAGCATGCAGCAGGTGTTGTATTCCTTACAGCTTCCCACCTTCTTATTCCATTTCTCTGGATTCCCCTGGCCAGTGGCCTGCATATGTATCTCACTTGTCTCTTCAGCTCTCGATCCCATCCTTCCCCATTATGACCTTACTTTCATTTCTTCATCTGCAGAGTCCCTTCAGACTGCTTTGGGTAGAGCTCTTTCTAAACATTCAGCCTCTTGGACTACTTTTGCATCTGGTTTGTTACCTAAGGCCTGTATAGAGGGCTGGGCTATGACCTCAGCCCATTTTTTTTACCAGTCCCCATACCCAGGAATACTACCAGCAGAGGCCATGCTGCCAATGGCCAAATCACAGCACAGCTCCAAACTGACCTCTTTAGCTGGGCTTTGGTCACTTGGTGAATTTTGTTATGTGACTCAAGCTCAGCCCCTGGGAATACTGTGGAGGGCCCTACTGGTCTACCCCTTCTTCAGCTGGGCGAGTTTTCTGGGTCCTGATCCTGCCTGATCTCAGCATCCTTGTTTCCCTACTCTGAACAGTGCCACTAAGTCCCCAGAGTGCCAGCCCACAAGATCAAGTCTGCCAGCCCACAAGACGAAGGGATAAAGAAGTTTCAACACATTTGGTGGAGGGGTATGGTCACTTCTACCAGGAATCTTAGCATTTTTTCTTCAAAAAGAGAACAAATGAAAAATAGACAAATACATGAAATAATCATTACAGTTGAATATTTTTAACACAATCTGCTCAGAAACTGACTGATTAAATATAAAATTTTGAGTATGCCATGGGTGGATTGTGCTGTGGCTCAGTCCCTTTTGTCTGTCCTGTGGAAGACTTGAAAAACTCAACCAATGTCAAACAAACAAACAAAAAAACCCAAAAAGCAAATAATACTTTTCTAAACATTTATAACCTAATAAGTGGTTACTTAGCCAAGATTTCTAATAAATGAGGTATGAGGAAAGATTTTTCTACAGTTTAGAGGAGCACTGACCCAGCAGGGGTGGTGGTGGGATGGGCTGGTGGAGACTGTGGCATGCAGACCAGAGACAGCGGTGTGGCGGTTCGAGCTCTGGTGGCCATGAGGCTGTGCGGCTGGTTTCAGTGCCGGTGTCAGGACCAGGGGGCAGAAGAAAAGCAGGGTCCTTGTTATCAGGCAGTACCAGGCGTTTAGAAGGGATTAGGAACTTCAGTAGCATCAACAGGAAGTGGTGGTTACAGTCTTATCTGAACAGAGGGGATTTTAAGCAAATTCAATTGTCCCGAGACATATGGATTTGATTTGAATGAAATTGAATTGAAACCAAAGATGAGAACTGTCCCGATGAAAACTGTAATGTGAAGTGACATTTCGATCACAAAAATGACAGCTGATGTGAGTCAGGCCATTGAGACTGACCCCAAATTAAGAACATGAAAAGATTGAGTGGATCATTAGATAATACCTGCCTGTGAATTGGAAAATGGGTTTTGATTACAGGAAGTATCTAAGGGCTTTGAAATAGGAAGCCTGTTGAAAATTGAAGTGACTCATTACATGATTCAATCTTATTGTACTTAAAACTGTTAAACTTGTATTTTAAAATTTAAAAAGCATAAAAATCTTGGGATTTCACTTACTATTTATTACTTAACACAGCTCTGCAAATATATGAAGAAACACCATCCCCTGCCTGCTTAAAATCTGAGTCTTCCCTTTTCAATTTCCCCAAGGAGGGCTGTCTTCACTTTCCTTTGCCTCTTGAAGAATCAGCATGTTAAAGAAAGTGTGAAGGTAACTGCATTTCCAGCCAGGTGTGTGTGTATGCGTGTTAGTTGCTCAGTCGTGTCCAACACTTTGCAACTCCGTGGACTGGAGCCTACCAGGCTCCTCTGCCCATGGAATTCTCCAGGCAAGAATATTGGAGTGGGTTGCCATTTCCTTCTCCAGGGGATCTTCCCAACCCAGGGATCAAACCCAGCCAGGTGACTGGGGCAAAAGACAAAAAACGGAAGCATCCATTTGGGTATTAATTACTATTTATTGAGCATTCAAGCACCCTGCTTTGCCCTAAGAGATTTGTAAACCTTATCTCATTCAGTCCTTGCCTTGACCCTCTGTGATAGATGTTAAATTGCCTTTTTTTTTTCTTACAAAGGTAACTGAGTCTGAGAAAAGCCAAACAACAACAAAGGTTGTAAATGGCAGAGCCAGGATCTGCCATCATACGTGTATGGATCCAAATGTGTGCTCTTAGGTCCTCTGCCCAGGACAGCAAATTATGACACCTTGAATGCCAACTCCATTATGGTGCCCTTCTAAAAAGGAATCTCTGTTCAGAAAGGAATTCTGAACAGTCCAGAGTTCGTAGGGAAGTGTTACGATCCACTGTCAAGTCAGCCTTGAAGGGAAGGCAGTGAATGGTGACATGTGTGACATACAGGCTGTTACTAAGAGGGATTCATCGGAAAAAAGAAGCAAGGGCTATAAGTGTGGCGTTGTTCAAAAGATAAGAAGACTGTTGTCATGGCTTTTCAGATGAAGGGGCAAGTTAGGGAACTGCTGCAAGGAAAAACTTATTTCAGTTGATGAAGAGGACTTTTGGGGTTGGTTACTCCAAGTTTACATTCAGTACATTTATTCTTAATTTGTCCCACAAGCATTTACTGAGCACCAGGCACTCGAAACACAAAGATGACCAATACACACCCTTCTCTTGAAGAGCTCTCAGTTGTCAGTAGATGACTTGAGAACTAAGGCTGCGAAAGAAAAGGGAAAGTAAATGAAGTCTCATCAAGAAGCTCATTTGTAACTGCTAAGTGGTACATGCCTGTGTATGTGTGTGTGCATGTGTGTGCAGTGGTAGCTCCATCTACTCAAATCAGAGAAGGAAGAAAAAAAGTTATGATAAAAACTTGGGTGAGGGTTAATGTTGAAAGGGTCTTAGGATCTATGTGACACACTAGATTGAGCAATAAAATTCCACTTCAAAAGTCTTGAGGATGAGGATTTCCCTGATGGTCCAGTGGTTAAGAATCCACCTTTCAAGGCAGGCTTCTCTGTGGCTCAAACAGTAAAGAATCTGCCTGCAATGCCAGAGATCCAGGTTCAATTCCTGGGTTGGGAAGATCCCCTGGAGAAGGGACTGGAAACCCATTCTAGTATTGTTGCCTAGAGGATCCCATGCCCATGTGTTCCAACTACTGCTGTAACTACTAAAGCCTGAGAGCCTAGAGCCTGTGCTCTGCAACACGAGACACCACCACAGTGAGAAGCCTGTGCATGCTAACAAAGACCCAGCACAGCAATAAATAAAGAAAGCCTAAGAAGTCTCTTGCTGGCAATGCAGCTAGGAGAAACCAATCATGAGAACATACTGCCCATGTTAATGAACAGCTGTGGTGAAACCTCCCTGGGAGGCAACCGTGCCCATCCCAGGTCCTGGCACAGGTATCCTATCTTTGTAATTTGGAACTCAGATCTCGGGTAATCTCAGTCACTGTAGAGGACTTGAAGAGATAATTCTATTCCTGTCATTAGGAATAGTAACTTTGTAATGCCAGAAAGATGTAACAAACAAGAATTACAAATGATGAATTGATGCATTTGTGTATGTTATATTTATTTGAGTGTAATGGCACAATTTTGCTTTGTTTATGCTTTTAAGGTCAATGGTTAATGAAATGGTATAGTAGAAATTTACCAGATTTATGATTTTAGTGCACATATTTAGGAGAACTTAACTTGCTAAATTTATACTCAATAATATTCCAATGTTTAGGAAAATCCAATATACTAAATTTATGAATTTGATTTTTCAAAGATTTCATTTATTTAATATTGACTTTGCTGCTTCTCTGTTGCTGCACAGGCTCTTCTCTAGTTGCCCGAGGTGGGAGCTCCTTTCTAGATGGGTAGACTCAGCAGTTGCAGCTTCCAGGCTCTAGGGCAGTGGCTCAATAGTTGTGGTGCATGGGCTTAGTTGCTAAGCGGCATTTGGGATCTTCCTGGATCACGGACTGAACTCACGTCTCCTGTATTGGCAGGTGGATGTTTTACCACTGAGCTGCCAGGGAAGTCCTGAGTTTAAGATGCTGAAATGCTCAAAGTAATTTAAGCTAAATGTATAAGACTTTATTTATTAGCATTATAAGAGTTAATATTCCTTGAGAACAATTTGGTTTAACACCTACTGTGTTAGATATTTGAAATGTTTGACATAACAACTTGTGACCTTAGTTTGAAATGTTTAAGGGAAAATAGTCAATCATTGTTTAAACAGTACTTAAATATTAGAAGAGTAGTTTTTTTTTTTTTTTGCTAGATTTATAGGTTTTTTTCCCTTTAATTTGAAATATTTAAGATAATTTGATTAAGTGTGAAATTGGCTTTAGAACTCTAGGGAAATTTAATCTGTCAAATTAATGAGCTAATTGAGAATTAAGCAAAGAATAAGTAAAACTGAGCATTTTAGTTTCATAACTAAATGATTAGATTCATAACCATTATAATAGTTAACACTATGCAGGATTTAGTATGTACTGTTCTAAGCATATTACATGTATTAATCCATTTAACTCCTCACCAGTTCTCTGAGGTGGGTCCTGTTATTATTCTCATTTCATAGATGAGGAAACTGAGGTACACAGATGTTGAATAAGTGCCTTACCAAGTGTTTCCAACTAAACTGCTTCAGTTCAGTTCAGCAGACAGTGTGTCTGACTCTTGTGGCCCCATGGACTGCAGCATGCCAGGCTTCCCTGTCATTCACCAACTCATGGACCTTGCTCAAACTCATGTCTATCAAGCCGCAGATGTGGTCAGAGCAGGTAATCAGGGTCAGATGAGGTCATGAGGGTGGGGCCCTCATGATGGGATTAGTGCCCTTATAAGATGAATCACCAGAGAACCTCTCTCCTGCTCTCTCCCTGCTTCTGTCCACCCACCATGTGAGGACACAGTGAGAAGGCTGTCATCTGCGATCTAGAAAAAGCTTTCACCAGAATGCAATCATGCTGATCTCTAACTTCTAGCCTCCAGATCCGTGAGAAAATAAGCTTCTGTTGTTTTAGCCTCCCAGTCTGTGGTATTTTGTTATGGCAGTCTGAGTTAAAAAGCCTCTTGATGAAAGTGAAAGAGGAGAGTGAAAAAGTTGGCTTAAAGCTCAACATTCAGAAAACGAAGATCATGGCATCCGGTCCCATCACTTCATGGGAAATAGATGGGGAAACAGTGGAAACGGTGTCAGACTTTATTTTTTTTGGCTCCAAAATCACTGCAGATGGTGACTGCAACCATGAAATTAAAAGACGCTTACTCCTTGGAAGGAAAGTTATGTCCAACCTAGATAGAATATTCAAAAGCAGAGACATTACTTTGCCAACTAAGGTGTGTCTAGTCAAGCCTATGGTTTTTCCAGTGGTCATGTATGGATGTGAGAGGTGGACTGTGAAGAAGGCTGAGCGCCGAAGAATTGATGCTTTTGAACTGTGGTGTTGGAGAAGACTCTTGAGAGTCCCTTGGACTGCAAGGAGATCCAACCAGTCCATTCTGAAGGAGATCAGCCCTGGGATTTCTTTGGAAGGAATGATGCTGAAGCTGAAACTCCAGTACTTTGGCCACCTCATGTGAAGGGTTGACTCACTGGAAAAGACTATGATGCTGGGAGGGATTGGGGGCAGAAGGAAAAGGGGACGACAGAGGATGAGATGGCTGGATGGCATTACCAACTCGATGGATGTGAGTCTGAGTGAACTCCAGGAGTTGGTGATGGACAGGGAGGCCTGGCGTGCTTCGATTCATGGGGTCGCAAAGAGTCGGACACGACTGAGTGACTGAACTGAACTGAACTGATACTAGTTTCCTTGATTTCTCTTCTTTCCCCTACCTTTAAGTGTTGGAATGTCCCAATTTTTAGTCCTTGGGCTTCTTCTCTTCTCCATTTACATCTGGACCTACTTCTGAAATTCTAGATTTCTGTCTCTAACTGCCATGTGATATCTCCCTGTAGATGCATCCAGTAGATGTAGTTAAGTCAAATGTAGTTAAGTCCAACTCCAGAGTGCCCTACATAGGCGCCCCACCCCGTGGCCTTCCTCAGCTCACTTGTGGCAAGTCCACCCCTTCACTTCTGTCACCCCATCCCTTCACTTCTGTCACACCCTACATCAGGAAGTCCTGTTAGGTCTCCTTCCAAAATCTATCCAGAATGTAACCACTTCTCAACTCTACCATTGCTTCTACACCGGCCCAAGCCTCTACTGCTTCCATCTAGATCGTAGTGGCAGACTCCTAAAGGTTCTCCCCACTTTCACTCTTGCCCCGATATAGCCTATTCCAAACACACAGAACCAGAGGGAATGGTTGTAAGCCCAGATCATGTCACATCTCTCTTCAAAATGTTGCAATGGCTTTTCCATTCACCTCAGAGTGGGAATCAAAGTTCTTATTAAGATCACTAGGTTCTGTGCAACTGGGCCCCACCCACCCCGTGTACCTTTCTGATCTCATTTCTATTGCGCTCCCTCTCAGCCCCGTTAGTCTCCCACACTGCTTACCTCACTCCTTGTACAGGCTTCCTACAGGCCTCAGTGTTGGCTGTTCCTCAGCCTGTATTTCTACATGGCTTGCTCCCTAATCTCTTTCAAGTGTTTGCTCAAATGTTTCAATGCTCCTCAAGGCCTACCATTACCTATATTAAAATAAACCTTCTTTTAAAACACACAACCAACTAACCAACCAACAACAACAAAAAGTCACCACTGGGAATTCCCTGGTGATCCAGTGGTTAAGACTCTGAGCTCTCAATGTAGGGGGCTCAGGTTCAATTCCTGGTCAGGGAACTAGATACTGTGTGCAGCAATTAAGACCCAGTGCAGCCAAATTAAAAAAAAATTTTTTTTTAACTTTTTAAAAATTAAAAAAAAATTTTAATTAAAAAAAATCACTACCACATTTCTGATTCTCCTTGCTTTCTTATATTTTTCACAGTACTTATTACCTCCAATACAATGTTCACTTACAATGTTTCTTTTTTGTTCCTCTTACTAAAATATAAGCTTTAAGAGGACAAAAGTTTTTGTCTATTTCTTTCTCACAGATGGATACTCAGAGTAGTATGGCACTCAATTCATATTCACTGATGAATAAGTAAATGACTGAGTCCCCCACTCCCCTCTCAAAGTGATTGTTTTAAAGGCAACTGGACTGACCATTACTTGGACAGAATGCCACAATATAACAAATGATGCAGGAATGCAAGGAGAATCTTGAAAGGTTGTTGAGACAAGCAGCCAGCATGGTGAGCACAAGCGTGAAGGATTCTGAGCTTCCTGGAGGAAACAATCACGGATCTTCCATTGTACTTTTAAACTCAGGCGATTCTTTTGCAGAGATCTTTGTGAGAACTGACTGTTCTTTTGTTTTGCCACAAATATCACCTGAGACGATGACTGAGAACTTGACTGCACTGAATAGCTCTATGGCTGCCGTCTTTCACTTGGAGAACTGGGTGCTGGAAGGAAGGTAGAGCTCATTTAGTCCTCAAAAAAAGGGAGCTTCTTCAGCTTTCAGAGCCAGCACTGGGTTACTTGTATACATTAATAGAACCATATGCCTGTATGTTTGAAAACATGACATCCAGAGTCTTTCTAACAAATCAGCAATCATTTTCCAAGTTGTAAGATAGAAGAAACTGGAATTCTATCCAACAAGAAATTATTTGACACTGACTTTGTGCCAGGCGTTTTGCCAGGTACTGGTTACATAATGATGAATAACAGTCTCTATCCTCAGAGAGCAATTGGATGTGCTGCAGGTGACTCGTACACAGATAACATCAAGTGTCATCAAATGCTAAGTACGGGGTGAACACAGGGGACCAGGAGAACTCAGACCAGAGACATTTAACTCATAGTGGGAGGATCTTCAGAGTGCTTCCTGAAGAAAATGACAAGTGATAAGATGCTTAAAAGATAAGCTGGATCCAGCCAGGCAAAAAGGGGTGGAAAGGACAGCACACACACAAAAAGAAGGGAAAGCAGGAGCAAGGGCCATGGAGTGAATAAAAAAGCATGATGTGGACCACTGATAATTGGGCCCAGCCTCAACATAACAGGAGGAGGAGTCACAGAGGACCTTGAATGTCAAGATAAAGAACTTTCTTGTTCAGGACAAAGCGGAGTAACTGAAGGATTTTAAGTATGAGAGCAACATGTCAGATTTGTGCTTGAGGCTTTGTGTGAATTAAGACACAGGAATCCCACCAGGCACACCCACCACTTGTCAGTGGAGCGGAGAGAGAGGTGACTTCACCTTCCTAGCTCTCCTCAGCCCAGCTCCCTGGTGAAGGTACCGCCTAAAGGGCAGTCTGCACAGCCCTGGGGAAGAAGCTCCTGTGGGGACTTAGTTATTAAAGGTAGAGCCCAGATCCTATGTTGTTAGCCTGAGAAGCTGGGGTCAGGAGAGGCAGGATTATTCGGCACAATGACGCAAAGTATGCTCCTTCCACGCAGCTTCCTATTGGCAGAGACAGTATTAGGTGGATGCTTCTTTCTCAGGTTATAGAACTTTCAGTTTCCCATGAGCTGTTTTTGTCTCTGCAGTCACTCCCCAACCCTTAGGAAAGCTTCATTCAACACTCTAGCCTGGCTCCAGCTGTGTTTTGGGAGAACTGAGGCAGTGCTATGTCCACACTTGGGGAAAGCAGGACAGAGAGAAGCTGGGGGCTGGAAGCAGCATTTCCAAGACCTCCAAAGACGGGCAGCAGAGAAACCCAGGCGCAGCTGGGAGGAGAAAGGGTGAGCACAGTGAGACGCATGAGACACGCAGACAAGCATTGTTTAGGGGTTGGTTGAGCCAAGAGAGGACACGAAGTCAACTTAGGGCAGGCAGGAAGGGCAGAGGCTCAGATCAGACAGGATCTGAGGACCCTGGTCTTTCATCAAGGGGATGGAAATACAGTGATAAGGGACAAAAGTGATCTAGAATGTAGCAAGGCCAGGGAAACGGTGGCTGGTGCTGCATGAAGTGGGGATTGGTGTTACCTGTGGGGATGCTGTGGTCACCTGGCTTTGTTAGGAGCACCTGGCCTGTCAGAGGAGGAGCAAGCAGAGGGGACTGGATGAGGAGGCTGAACTCAGCTCCTCTCCCCGGGGCTCCTGATGAGGGTAAGGGTGGGACACCAGACTCAGGGGCAGCCCCTGACTCCCTGGGACTCTGCATCCCACCCACAGCTCTTTCCAAGTCTTTGCTCTGCTGTCCACTTCTCATTCTGGGTCTCTGTCCAGTGTCATCTCCCCACCTCCCCACATAAAGCCGGCTCCCACCCGCTCCTATCATGTTTGTTGTGTTTCCATCCCCCATCTCATTGAGACTCATTTTCTGTTTATTTTTACGGAATCTGTCTCCTCCGCCAGAACGCAAGCTCCATGGTGCCAGGCATTTTGCCTGTTGCTTGAACACTGGTTCCCCGAGTGTGGAAGAGCAGGTGGCAGGTACTCAGTGAACATGGACTGAATAAATGCTGAGTGCAGACATCAGGACAGCTGAAGACTACGGTGGGGACTGATGGTAGATACACCAAAGGCCAGTCCCCGGCAGTTAGAGGAACATAGCCTGGAGTGTGTTCCCAGCTCACCCAGCCACCACCACCCCCATCACCTCCCCTCCACGCTGCCGAGACACTGAAAGTAAGACAGCTCTCTCTTCATCCCCTTCCACCCAACCCCACTGTCAGCTATCTGGACCAAGACTGGGCACCCAAGTCAAGATGGGCAATGAGAGAGCCTTCAATGGGAAAATGTAAAAGAGTACGGAAGAGAAAAGACAGAGGGATGTGAATGTGTGGGGTGGGGGTGGGGAGAGACGAATGTAGTAGATGATGAAAGGAGAGAGCAGAATCAAGGCAAAAAATAAACAAACATCTGGTTTTCCTAAAGTTTCCAGTTTCAGCCCCAGTCCTTCCTGGAACATAGATACATCCCCACCCTCGAATTCCAAGAAACTTCCCTCAACTCTTACAAAAAGTCCCAAACTAGTTCCATTTGTTTTCTATTATCTAAACAGAACTTCAACTAAAGGAGGAGGTTCTAGGTATCCATGTCCTGCCATACCCCAACCTGCCTGAAGCCCACGAGGCTCCCCACAGCCTGAGCCAGAAGCTGCCGTGTCAGGGGGTGAAGCCATGCCCTGCACGAGGTGGGGCTGAGAGTTACTACTCCTGCAGTCTGCAGCTGGGCAGTGCTCGTCACCTGCAGGTCCCAGTGCCCTCTGTGTCCTAACTTCTCACTTCATGGTTCCAGTCCTGTGCTAGGACTTCTGCGTGCCTGACTCTGGAGGTCCCACCACCCTGCCTGCCCCTGCCAGCCTGGCAACCTGTCCCTGGTGCAAGTCCCGCACCAGTGCCCTGTCAGCTACCCACCGTGCACTGCTCTCCGAGCCTTTCTTCCCTGTCGCCCACTCGTGCTTCTCTCCTCCCCTCCTCATGTGGCTTCGGTCCCCTCGACCCCCAACTCCCAAGCTGGGGCGTGCTGGGTGAGGAGATGCGAGGTGAAGTGAGCAGTGCTGCTCCCGTCCCTCAGTCTGTCTGCCAGCCTCTCCGTCCCTCCAGAGGTTCAGGCAGTGTCCTCGGGACTCACGAGCACTTTCCCCACCACTCAACTCTGCTTTCCTTTGATTGGCTCCACTCTGGGCTAGGTTCAGCTACTGTGATAGCAAGGCTGCCGCTGACTGCTCCACACTGGCAACCTCACAGCTGGGTCCAGTGGAAAGACGTGACTCCTCCTGACAGTTCCAGCCAAACTCCCGGCCCTTAACTGGGTCACGGGGCTGCCCTGAACCAGCTCCTGATTTGCTGGGTGGACACAGTCCAGGCACACAGGGAGCATGGAGCGGAGGGTGAGGCCAGGTCTACCCAAACCACAAGGACAGAGGGAAGTGGGTAGGTCCTCAAGAAAAATGGGGTTCTGCCAGAAGAAGAGAGAAGAAACACTGTGTAAGAAAGACCCTAAGTTTTCACTTCAGAGCTCTTCCTACTAACATAAATAGGGAACATCATGTTCCAATCTGAAGGAATCGAATCTTTGTAGCTACAAAGTTTAGCCTTATTAGAATATAACACTGAAAAACACATTTGTGGGAAAAACCCCATAGAATATAACATGACTTCTAAAATGAAAAAGAGTATTCTATTAGTTTTTGGGTTTCTTTTAAAGGGGGCTTTCAGTTAATCGGTTTTACTACATACTGTTCACTGCACATGAGACCGGTTTTGAAAATTATGGTAACACTGAAGCAGATGATTTAGGCAGGGGACAGGGGCGTGGATGGGAAGAACCCCTGGAGGAGGACATGGCGACCCACTCCAGTATTTTTATCTGGAGAATCCCATGCACAGAGGAGCCTGGTGGGCTACAGTCCATGGGGTCACAAAGAGTCGAACACGACTGAGTGACTCAGCACAGCACAGCACAGGGGTGGAGACAAACAGCAGAAGCAAAACAACTGAAAGTAAATTAGCAAAGAACTTACATGATAAATCATCTGGGAATGTGAGGTTAAGGAACAGTGAATTAGTGCCAGTGGGATGAAAACAAAAGAAATTTCTGGAGAGTTCTTAGGCATTGTTTTGTTTTTACCATCTTCATTGAGCTGAATAACAACCGCACAGAAGGGAAAAAATCTTTTAGAACCAGCAGAGCTGACCAAGCATGGGAGAACTTGGCTGTACTGGACTGGTAGAGCTGTATCTTCTTCCAAGCTACAGATCTGCTGGGATATGAAGGTTTGTGCAAAAAAAATTTTATAGGAAGAGGGCAGGAGAATAAAAAGAAGAGAGCAACTGAAATGGATATAGGTTACCCACTTCAACTTGATGCAAAGTGGTGAAGAGACAGCCTTCCCGAAGGGGTGCAGAGAGGTTCCCCCCTGGGTCCAGTCCAAATCGCCTTGGTTTCTATGCCCAAGAAGCACTGACATGGACGAACACTCTGGTTTTAAAAGCTCTGTATGGAATCAGAAAGATCTATTTAAATCTGTATGCGTCAGGTTTTGCTGCAGTAACAAGCAACCCCCCAATCTTAGCTGCTTTCAACTGTAAGTCTGTGGGTTGGCTACAGCTCTGCTGGGCTCAACTGGACCTGGCTCCACACAGTTAGAGGTCTGTTTCTGGGTCTTATTGTTCTAGGACCCAGGGAATTCCCATGACGCAGGCCAAAAGCTCAAGGGGTCAAACACAAATATGTGATACTTCTTAAAGCCCTCACCTGGAACTGTCACCCTACCCCTAGTCTACTGGACAATGAAGTCCCACGGCCAAGTCCAAGGCATTGGATATAAGGCCCTCGGGGAGCGTGGAGACGGCGCATGGCAACAGATGGAAACGCCATCTGTTCCGGTAGGTCTGCTCTACCACTTACTTGCCTCTTGATGCTTGACAAGCTAGTTTGGTCTCAACTTTTTTCATCTGGGGAGACAATACCGTTTGCCTCACAGGGCATGGGTTAAATTAGATGACTTAAGTACAGCACTTAACACAGAGCCCCGGATGGAGCAGATGTTCCATGTGGGACAGCTAACGTCATCTTATTATTATTACTTTTTATATTTTTTTACTTATTTGACTGCACCAGGTCTTAGTTGTGGCATGTGGGATCTAGTTCCCCGACCAGGGATCAAACCTGGGCCCCCTGCATTAGAAGAACAGAGTCTTAGCCACAGGACCCCCAGGGAAGTCCCTCATCTTATTATTAATCCACGGTATCGGATTATAAGCAAGGCATGCCCGCTTGTCAGGAGCCCAGTGATCAGCACTGGAGAGAAGGTA
Source organism: Bubalus kerabau (assembly GCF_029407905.1). Taxonomy (NCBI): domain Eukaryota; kingdom Metazoa; phylum Chordata; class Mammalia; order Artiodactyla; family Bovidae; genus Bubalus; species Bubalus kerabau. Next base: position 45,272,002 of record NC_073638.1, read on the forward strand.
GGACACAGGACTGGCAGGTTACGTGGGCACAGACCAGGGCAGCAGAAGAGGAGGTGGTGGGCAGGCAGGTGCCTAAGAGTTGAAGGTGCTGGTGGGGAGGCCAGGGGCACAGGAGACCCAAAGCGTGTGAACACAGGGTGATGAACACATGGACGTGCGGGTGAGAGGTAGCTCAGACAGCCTCGCAACAACTCTGGGAGAGAAGCTGGGCTGAGGGAGCTTGTGGTTTTATCTTCCCACCCCTAGGGCAGCCTGGTCACCCTAGAGAAGGCAGACTCGGCCCCTAAGACCAAACCTGCCGGGCCTCACGGCCCCGCCCTCCACCCTCACTGCCAGGCCCCGCCCTCCACCCTTACTGTGCAGCAGCCTCTCCTCTCGCTGCTGCCCGCACAGCCCGCTCCAGATGAACCCTACTCCCTTCGAACCATCTCTAACCCTCCTCTGGGGCTCCTAGCTGCTGTCCTTTCCATCCTTGATCTTTATCAAAGCTTCCATCCCGCTCTTCCCCCTAAATCAATCCTTGTTTCTCCCGAAGTCTGTGCCCTCTGCTTTGACCCCTCAAACTCCCCTTCATCTCCTTTGCTCCTAACACCTTCTTGTAATACCGTTCATCTACCAGGGGCCTCTTGTGCTCCCACAGGGAACACCCCTAGCCGCCCCCTGCATCTGCTCTGCTCTGGTTTTCCCTTCCACCCCTGTCCCACACTAGGAACCAGGCCAGGGAGCTGTCCCACCTGGGTGCCAACTCGTCCCACTGCGACAACAGAGCCGGGCATATGGCAGCGGTGGGGGTGAGGAGAGTGACTCAGATCTCTGGAAAAGCGGTGGAGATGCAGCCTCTGACTCAGTATGCCCACTGCAGAACTATCCAGGAGGTGAGCTATTTATATGAAAGGTGAGCTATTTGGAGAGAGTTCTTTGTGCTCTGCAGCAGAGGGGATTGTGCAACTTTATCAAATGATTTTAGTGAAGTCCAGAAAACAAAATCCATGTGCTGCACATCGTTGGAGACAGTGGGTACAGTTGGTATTTTCAGCATAGATTGAAGTGGGATAATCGCAGCATGAAACTGCAATAAATAAAGCACAGCAGTCTCGAGGGAGCTGGCACAAGCACATGAAGTTTTCTCCTATGGAACAGGAGGTGTGTGCTGCTACCCTGGTCTCTGCAATGTGGCCAGTGTGGCCGGGACTAGAGCTCTGAGTGGAGACGATAAGACCCCCCGGGGCACGCAGTGGTGCACGCACTGCTCCTTTCACAAGAAACTTCAAAGGCAATAATGCTTCCTGCAAGCCTCGGGCTAGGTCCCCGCACCTGAGCACAGCTTCCTTGCATGGCAAAGGCTGTTTGCAGAAGAGGTTTGAGACAGAAGCTGGTGGTTCTGAAGCCCTTCCAGAGGCCACAGCCTCCTCTCCCTTCCATCCTCCCTCCCTGCTGCCTCTCCTTCTCGCACTTCCTCAGGTTGACAAGCAAAGTTACAAAATCATCTTGAAATGTGCAATCTCCCAAAGTTTGCGGGACCCTGAAAACCCAGCTGTTTTTCCTTTTCTGAACTGCCGAGACTTCCTAGAAGCCTTTCCAGAGCCAGAGATCCCATGCTGTTGGTCAAAGCATCAGATGTTGTCAGTGAGGTTTTCCATCCACCTTTTCACCCAGTAGAAGTTAAAACATGAAAACTTCCAGAAGCATGCACTGAGTGTCAGTGAAGGACCCCCGCCTGGGAGTCAGGAAAGGGGCACCTCAGGCTGAGCATGTGGGAACCTGGGCCCCATTTCCCTGCCTCCTGTATTCCCTCCATCTCTCTTTCTCTCCTTCAGCCAATACTGAGCACCTCCTCAAGAGCTGGGGGTCTACACAAGGCTTGAGGGATTCAGAGACACAGGAGATTCTATCTCTGCTCCCAGGGAACTCATGTCTAATCAGGGAACTCACATCTAATCAGGAAAACAAACACAAAGACAGTGCAGCCTTTGGGAGCGATCATGTGGGTATTCACACAGAGAAGAGGGTAAGGACAATAACAACGAGGTGATAAGTCGCTAAGTCATTTCTGACTCTCACAAGCCCACGGACTGCAGCCTGCCAGGCTCCTCTGTCTGTGAGATTTCTCAGGCATGAATACTGGAGTGGGTAGCCATTTCCTCCTCCAGGGGATCTTCCTGACCCAGGGATCGAATCCGAGTCTCCTGCATTGCAGGCAGATACTCTGCCGCTGAGCCACCAGGGAAGCCTGCAATAACCACAGCTATTAGGTTGGTGCAAAAGTAATTTCTGTTTTGCATTGTTGACTTTGCTATTTGATACTGAAAAACATTTGTAAATAAAATTGGTTATGTTATACATCATTTTAATATCATTTCTTGCTTGTTTGCTAATAAATTATTACTTGCTGTTTATATGTATTTTAGACTATGGAAATGATGTTAGACTGAAAGCAAATTTGAGTGATTTTCTTATTCGAGTTCAAATGGGTCATAACGCAGTAGAAACAGCCTGCAACATCAACAAGGCATTTGGCCCAGGAACTGCTAACAGGACATACAGTGCCGCGGTGATTCAAGAAGTTTTGCAAAGGAGACTAGAGCCTTAATGATGAGGAGTGCAGTGGCTGGTCATCCAAAGCTGACGACCTACTGAGAGGACCATCAAAGCTGATCATCTTACAACTACACAAGAAGTTGCCCAAGAACTCAACGTCCACCATTCTATGGCTGGTTGGCATTTGACGCAAATTGGAAAGCCGAAAAAGTTCAGCTAAGTGGGTGCCTCAAGACCTGACCAAAAACAAACAAAACCATTGTTCTGAAGTGTCATCTTATCTTATTCTATGCAACAACAACAAAACATTTCTTGATCGGATTGTGATGTGCAATGAAAAGTGGATTTTATAAGAAAACTGGTGATAACCAGCTCACTGGCTGGACCAAGAAGCAGCTCCAAAGCACTTGCCCAAACCAAACCTGCACCAGAAGAAGGGTCACAGTCACTGTTTGTTGGTCTGCTGCTGCTCTGAAATCCTCTGGTTTTCTGAATTCCGGTGAAACCATCACATCTGAGAAGTGTGCTCGGCAAATCGATGAGATGTACCGAGAACTGCAACGCCTGCAGCCAGTGCTGGTCAACAGAAGGGCCCAATTCCTCTCCACGACACCACCCGGCCACATGCCACACAACCAACACTTGAAAAGCTGAACAACTGAGGAACAAAAGTTTTGCCTCATCTGCCATATTCACCTGACCTCTCACCCACTACCACTTCCTTCAAGCATCATGACAACTTTCTGTAGGAAAAAATGCTTCCACAACCAGCAGGACGCAGAAAATGCTTTCCAAGAATTCATCAAATCCTGAAGCATGGATGCTACAGGAATAAATAAGCATTTCTCATTGGCAAAATGTGTTGATTGTAATGGTTCCTATTTTGGTTAATAAAGACGTGTTTGAGTCTAGCTGTAATGATTTAAAATTCAGGATCTGAAACTATAATTATTTTTGCACCGATCTAATGATATCTTTTAAGTTTACACTAGTACTATGCTCTCTTGTAAATGCTTTATATTTACTAACTTAATTCTTACAACTTTAGAAAGTAGTTGAAAATAAGCTCTTTACAATTTTCCCAACAATAACAATGAATCTGAAGATGGGACATCTGGCTTTGTCACAGCACCGTTGGGAGCCTTTCATTTCCTCTGCAGCCCTGGCTCGGGGCTGGGCATGGCTGTAAGATGAGATGGGTGCCCTCCAGGTCAGTCCGGCACCTGGATGATGCTGTGCTGGGAGCTGGTTCCCAGCTTGGGGCTGCCACACAGTTACTGCTCTTGCTGGGGCAAAAGCCAGCCCTGAGGCCAATTCCACACCAGCCACAGAGTGGGGCTTTTTTTAGCACCCTCAGGGGAAAGAGCCCATGGTGTGAGCAGGAGGGCAGGATGGGCGGAGTCTGACACTGACTGCTGGCTGCTGCAGCAGTCTGGAAGAGTCGGCGCCCAAAGAGGGGACCTGCCCAGTGCCCTCGAGTATAGCCAGTGTTTCTGGGATCCCAGCTTTAGGCACAGGTGTGAAGAGCTGGTATGGCCCAAGAGAAGCTGTCTTTCAGGCATCAAGAGGCAGGGAAGCAATTTCAATCCTGTGGATCTTAGCCCTGCAAAGCTGCTCTGCATGTCAATGAAGAACAGAAAGTAGCTTAAGACAGAAACTTGAGGCATAATTGTGTGCAACTGTGAGCCCACAAAAACATCCGAGAGTGACAGAAAAGGCCGTCAAGAGGTTTGGGAGGGATGCAGGCTTGTTCAGGCAATCAGCAGGGCAGTGAGGTCAGATTTCTGGAGAAGCACAGGGGCAGCAGCTGAGGGAGGGCAGGATCAGAAAGGATGGGTTCTGAGAGCAAGGGACTCCGGGGTGGGTCACCATGGAGGTCAGGGTCGGAGAAGTGGCAGCTGTGAAGTCCAAAGCTGGAGCCACAAGCTCTCAGAGGCCACTGGACCCCACGGCAGCACATTTTTGGACATTCTGGTTCTCCCTCTGCTTTTCTCCTTCCCCAGTACCCACTGTATGCTACGGAGCCTAATGATTCCAATTTCCCTAGCACCCATTAAATGTCAGACAACGTGCGTTGAACACGTTACATTATTTTCTCATGCTTAAGTCTTTCAACAGCTCCACTAGGCAGGGCCCATTATTGTATCATCAAAAAGCTGAATACTCTGAGGCATGGAGAGGTTCAAAGACTGGCTTAAAGACACACAGCTGGAAAGTGGGAGAACAGAAACGTGAGCCCAGGGGTCTGACTCCAGAGCCCCCGCTTCTAAATATCACAAGCTTCTGGTTCCCACAGTGAAAAGACTTCGTCCCTGCCATTGACCTAGGGGGTGGTGGCCCAGGGTCCTTGCAAAATCCCAGCAGGGGATCCTCCCGGAAGCTTCTTGGCAAACAAAACACCGAGCCTTCTGCCCCTAGGTTCCTCTAGGTCCCAGTGAAATCCTGCTCTGCACACAATCACAGGGAGATGAAAGGCATGGCTCACAGCGCCTCCCGCCCTCCTGCGGCAGGACCGGGGGAGACAGGACAGCCAACATGGAACTTCCCTGGGTTCTGCCTCCATGGGAAAGCACACACGTGGACCTCTGCTGGCTCTGGAAATGGGGCAATTTTTCACTTAAAACCATCTGCAAACAAACTTCATAGCCTTCAAAATTATACATTCACAGATCATTTCTAGACTCTGGAATAGGATTAGATGGTAATGATTTAATTGATGGTTAAGTGTGTAGATAAAATGAATGTGCTGAATCCTTTCTGTAATTATCTCTCCAAGGAGCCCCAGCAGCTATAATTACTGTCTGAGGCCAAAATTACAAACCAGCTGTTGTTTTAAGCAAAATGTGCTGCAGTCCCTGCTCGATCTTTGAGTAAAAGTTGGTCACTCCCAGCCCAGGGCCCACTAGGCCCACTCACTGAAGTCCAGCCCTGGCAGAGGCTCCTCTTCCAAACCTCAGGAGCATGTCCTCCTGGTGGTTGCTCTGCATCCCGGGCCTCACTGCACGCTGCTCTCTCTTCTTTGCTGCTGGTGATTCTTCCTCTTGCCCCTTCTTTACCAGGAAGATTCCTCAGATCAGCCAGTTCACACTGATCTACCCCTGAAAGCAGGCTGAACAATGGGGAGCCCTTAAATCTCAGCTCAGGGAGGATGGCGGAGTTCTCCTTGTGCTGGAGGTTAACCCATGGGGTCACTACAACTCAGGTCTACACCCTGTTGGTGGCCATACACCAACTTAAGTTATAAATCCACTTCTGGCTACAGAGAACCAGGACAGCTCTCTCTATTGATAAAATGAGCCCAATCATGATTAAACTCCTTACAGAAATTTAAGCTCTTGATGCAGAATTCATGTATTAATTCAACAACCACCACAGAACTACTGAGTACATCCTATATATGCTAGGTGCTGTGTGGAAGATTGGGATATCCTGGTGAACAGAGCAGACGTAGCCCCTGCAATACTGGACTGTGGCTCTTGAATTGTTCTCGACTCGACCAGGAATCTGGTGAAGGTCCCGGTCTGCAGTTTCATACATGTGGATCTGCATCTGGACAGGAAGTAGGTGGGCAGAAGAGGCTGCGGTGGGCGTGCTGCAGGTGAGGGGTGAACACTGGAGCTGCTGATTTCAGCAGAGATCATGGGAAACAGGGAGAAGGAAATGGCAACCCACTCCAGTATTCTTGCCTGGAGAATCCTGGGGACAGGGGAGCCTGATGGGCTGCCGTCTATGGGGTCACACAGAGCTGGACACGACTGAAGCGACTTAGCAGCAACAGCAGCATGGGAAACAATGGGCTTGGGTCTCTGCAGCCACTTTCATCATTCAGCACTTCCTGAGATGCCTACTGTGTGCACGGGCGGTGCGCCTCTGCGGTTCATCTCTTCTACTCCATGGACTCCATGCCCTGTTCTTATAGGGCTCTTACTAGGTGTGAACAAGACAGAATATGGCACCAGGGAACACTGATCCAAAGCTTCTATCAATCTGTCTAATGATCTACTTATGTAGACACCCTGAGCTGGACTGCAAATTCCATGGGGGATGGGATCAGCATTTTCCCATTGTATCCTCAGTGCCTGGCAGAATGTTTACCACCTGCTCAGAAATATTTGGTTTATGAATGAAAACAAACCATCAAATGCTACGGAGAAAGAAGACGGATGTGACCAACACGTTCCACTAGTTGGGGGGATGGTCAAAGGTCCCCAATTCCACTTCAAGGGGAAGGATTTTGTCAGGTGAAAGTGCAAGGCAGAGGAGTCTGTGGAATGATAAGCAAATCCAGGCTTCACAGGGGTACTCCAGAATTCATTCACTCCACTCCCATTCATTTATATTCGTTCATTCCCCCTCTCTCTGTTCACCTTCCCTCAGTAGACCATGTGCTTACACAAGGCAAGCTTCACCTACTTGTACCACCGAATCCTTTGTCTACACATTGCATCTACAGAGGGGCCCTACATAAGTGTTTGTTACTGTTGTTCAGTCACTAAGTCAAGTCTGACTCTTCTGCAACCTCATGGACTACAGCCTGCCAGGCTCCTCTGTCCATGGGATTTCTCAGGCAAGAATACTAGAGTGCATTGTCATTTCCTTCTCCAGGGGATTGTCCTGACCCAGGGATCAAACCCTGTCTCTTGCATTGGCAGGCAGATTCGCTATCACCAAGCCACCTAGGAAGACCAAGTAAGTGTTTCAGTTCAGTTCAGTCGCTCACTTGTGTCCCACTCTTTGCGACCCCATGGACCACAGCACGCCAGGCCTCCCTGTCCATCACCAACTCCCAGAGTTTACTCAAACTCATCTCCATTGAGTCGGTGATGCCATCTAACCATCTTATCCTCTGTTGTCTCCTTCTCCTCCTGCCTTCAATCTTTCCCAGTGTCAGGGTCTTTTCAAATGATTCAGTTCTTCACATCAGGTAGCCAAAGTATCAGAGTTTCAGCTTCAACATCAGTCCTTCCAATGAACACTCAGGACTGATCTCCTTTAGGATGGACTAGTTGGATCTCCTTGTAGTCCAAGGGACTCTCAAGAGTCTTCTCCAACACCACAGTTCAAAAGCATCAATTCTTCGGCGCTCAGTAAGTGTTTAAAAATCAGCATATCAATGAAGCTATCAGAGCACTGAAGTCCCCTGCAGTGACATTAATGGCCAGGGGAGGGCAGCAGAGGGTAGCAGAGCTGATGGCAGAGGCCCAAGGAAAGGGCTGCTGCTGCTGCTGCTAAGTCACTTCAGTTGTGTCCGACTCTGTGTGACCCCATAGATGGCAGCCCACCAGGCTTCCTTGTCCATCACCAACTCCCAGCGTTTGCTCAAACTCATCTCCATCAAGTCAGTAATGCCATCCAACCATCTCATCCTCTGTCGTCCCCTTCTCCTGCCTTCAATCTTTCCCAGCATCAGGGTCTTTTCAAATCAGGTGGCCAAAGTATTGGAGTTTCAGCTTCAGCATCAGTCCTTCCAATGAATATTCAGGACTGATTTCCTTTAGGATTGACTGGTTTGATCTACTTGTAGTCCAAGGGACTTTCAAGAGTCTTCTCTAACACCACAGTTCAAAAGCATCAATTCTTTGGCGCTCAGAGTTCTTTATTGTCCAACTCTCACATCCATGGGGACTTCCCTGGTGGCTCAGACAGTAAAGTGTCTGTCTACAATGCAGGAGACCCAGGTTCGATCCCTGGGTCAGGAAGATCCTCTGGAGAAGGAAATAGCAACCCACTTCAGTACTCTTTCCAGGAAAATCCTATGGATGGAGAAGCCTGGTAGGTTACAGTCCATGGGGTGGTAAAGAGTCAAACACGACTGAGCGACTTAACTTCACTCACATCCAAACATGACTACTGGAAAAACCAGAGCTTTGACTAGACGGACCTTTGTCAGGAAAATAATGTCTCTGCTTTTTAATATGCTGTCTAGGTTTGTCATAGCTTTTCTTCCAAGGAGCAAGTGCCTTTTAATTTCATGGCTGCAGTCACCATCTGCAGTGATTTTGGAGCCCAAGAAAATTAAGTCTGTCACTGTTTACATCGTTTCCCCTATTACCCATAAGTCCTATTACTTTATTATTACCCATAGGCTCTATTGCCCATGTGAATATCAGGGGAGAGCAGAACGACTGGAGAAAACTGCTGACAGAAGTCCAGTGAACCCCAGGATAGTAAAGAGGGGGGTCAGTTTGAGCAGGGAGCTCCAGAGGCCGGTGGCCAGTGCTGGGGTTTGTGTGATGCGCTGAGGCCAGCATCACAGGTGAAGTATGTGGTCTAGAGCCACAGTGCTGGCAGCACAAGCCCTGTGCTGAGCGTCCCTGGGAGCCTCAAACCTACCCCCAGTGTTGACTCTCGTCCTTAAGGTGACAAATGTCCTGAAAGTTGGGTCTGATACCATCTTCTACTCTAGTCTGAGCTCAAGAACAGTGGGAAGGAGGGCTAAGACCAGACCCAGCTAGTTTTGTGAAGGATGCTCTCAAGGCTCCTCCCACCCCCAGGTGTTGGCCTTAGAAGACCTGGGGCCTTGGAAGAAGGGCCCTCTCAGTGGATTTCCCCTGGAGCTCAGAGTGCCAGGGCTGCTGGTCTTAGACCAGCTGGTGAGCTTTGGTCCAAACTTGATCTTCTGTCCTGGCTATGTTGGCTTGAGCCTTCTGGAACTGGCTAGAAAATCAGGAGGGCAGATGACAGAGCCCAGATTTGCAGACATGGGGGGAATGGTGGGGGTCACAGCTAGAAGGCTAGATGGACATCGCTGAGGGACAAGAGGATGGTGTTTTTATCCGTCTGAAGACTAGATTCTGACCAGGGTGGAAAACAATGTTCTCGAAACCAGGCGAAGGTCTTTGGGGCTTGGTGGATGTGATGTGGTCAGCTAACCCAGACGGTAGGGCATATGTCCCTGTGGGGTGCTCTGAGTATCAGTGGTCTTGGGAGTCCTTAGCCCAGGAGAATATGAGAAGACACATCCTGTTTGGTATTTAAACCAAAGAAATTCGCTGCATGAAGCTCAGTGTCCCAGCTATGAAACCCTGTGGCCTTGTATCAAGTACCTGGTCTTTGAAGACGCTCAGCTTCCCAGAAGACAGAAGAACAGATTTCTAGGTTCAGCACTCGAGTGTGTCCCTTTAGGGAAGTGGATAAATAGGCAAACTTCATAATTCTAGACAGCAGAAGTGCTGCAGAGGGGCAGAAGTGGTGCTGAGAGGGACCAGGTAGAAAGAAAAAGGCAAGAGTGCATTTTCTCCCTGTCTCTTTTCATCTTTTGTACATGTCCATGTAAAGTATCAGTAATTGAGTGTTTCTGTGAGTACCTCCCTTACTGTCATTTCTGATTGCACAGTCAGAATAGCATTCTGAAGAGCTTTTCAAATATTTCAAGTCTCTCCATCTAGTCTCCCAACAACAGAAGCCTTTATTTTTTCTTCTGAAGTTTTGAAAATCTTTATTCTAAAGCTGATGGGAGACTCTGACCATATCCAAACACCCCTTCACTGCCTTGGTTTCGTCTCTCTGATGACAGAGCAATTCTCCTAAGGTCTCATTACTTCTACTTTGCCAAAGAGTTCTTGTTTTTCTACATATTTTCTTTTTCCTCCTTCATATTTTAATATATACTTTTTCTTACTGTCTACATTTATCAGAAGATGCCTGGTGAAGTCACTGTTAATGGCCCATCCAGCACCCATCCCCCCTATTTCTTTCTTCCTAAGTGAACCCTGAATTTTTCAAGGTTGCTACCTCTCCCCATGAACCAAGGCATATCATGGAAAGGGTATCCACTCCAGGGCTGGGCATGTTTTGCCCATGTACTCCCATTCCTTCGGCCAGTGACTGATTCAAAACTTGGCATACTTTTGACCACGACATACAAACGGAAAGTCTGTTGGGGACTTGAGAATTTATTCCTTGCTCCTTAGTTTCAGGAAGTGCATTTTCACCTGGTTGTTTTCACATCTGGACACAATGCCTGGAAGTGCATCCACCTTTCTGCTAACCTGAAGACAGCAGCCTGGAAAGATCCCACGTTCTTGCCCCATCATTAGCTCCTGAATCTTCCAACCCTGATCCCTACCCTACCTCTAACTCCTTAGCCAGGTGATACATTTTCTCATGGTTTAGTCCAGTTTGTGTCAGGATTTCTGGTTTTTTTTTTTTTTTTTTAATTGAAGTATAGCTGACTTACAGTATGAGTTTCAGGTATACAGCAAATGATTCAGCATTTTTACAGATTATATTCCATTAAAGTTTATTATAAGATAATGGCTCTAATTCCCTGTGCTATACAATATATCCTTGTTACTTATATATTTTATACACAGCAGTTTGTATCTCTGAATCCCATATCCTTAATTTGCCCCCACTTTCCTCTGTTTGTTACATCAAAGGTATTCTGATTTATCCTGCCAGAAAAGCAACTCAAGAACGTGTCAGATCTTCCGTTTTCAACCAGTGAAGACTTCCAGGAAGACCTCCTCAGTGGGCTGCTCCTCACGGTGAGATTTTATCTTTGCGCTCATGCTTGGATTTGTTTCAGGAGAGCATCGCCTCCCTCTGTGATACTTCCATAGCGCGGCCATTTCTGCTAAGCCTCATGCACTTGCTTCTCCATGAGTCTTCAGCCTTCCATGCACAGCTTTCCAGACAGGCACAGCACATTAGTCTGCCTGTTTCTAAGCGGTCTGTTGACCTCCTCGGGTGTCTGCAGACAATGCTCTGGGTTAGTGTCTATTTGCTGTGAGCGGTGCACTGGGATACCTAAGGCCACTTACAGCTGGGCTTCTGGCCCTCCCTCTGGGGCACTGCCTGTCCTGAAACTCTTTTTTCTACTATCCACTTATTATCATTTGTAGCAATTGGTTTCATGGGTTATCTGTTTTGTTCTTTACCTTCTGGTGAAGTGAAGTGAAGTGAAGTGAAGTCGCTCAGTCATGTCCGACTCTGCAACTCCATGGACTGTAGCCTACCAGGCTCCTCTGTCCATGGGATTTTCCAGGCAATAGTACTATTCACTATTAAATTGTCTTGATAAGAATAACTCATCAATCACCAGTCCTCCATGTCTTCATAAGATTTGCACTCTTGGCTAAGAATGATTTATTCTGGTACATTAAGCCAGGATTCTGAGCCTCAGCTAAACATCAACCTGATCTTTTTGGCAACTGTTGATGACCTTTGAATTGTTCCTCAGTCTTCCAGAGTTCCTAAGGGCAGGGAGAGAAGTGATGGAGTGCCCGTGCTCTCAAGTCCTTCATCTTCCACCTCGAAATCACTGTGTCTGAAGACACATCTGTGTTTGCTCCTAGTGGGTTGTCTCTAACCAAGAGAAGCAATGAATTTGCCCAGTTTCAGCTGACTCTCTGTTACACCTCAGTTGCCATCAGGAAGGCATCTTGCTCTCAGAACTTCGGGTCCCATGCACAGTGACTCTCAACAGAGAGGCACCAACCAGGGTCTTTTTAAGCTTCCCTCTAAGCAGCCTTCTTCACACCCACGTTCTTAGGGCTTCTTCATCTATGTTTCTCTTCCAGAGATTCTGGACTCCTCTCAATGGGGTAGAACTCATTTCTACTTGTGTTGTTCGGCTCATTCTTTTTTTTTTATTCAGAGACATTTTCACCATTTTAAGGTTTCATCGTAAGCTAAACTGCAGCAAACTTTGCGAAAACAAACAGAGCAGCCCAAACCCAACATCTGTCAAATGTGCTCCTGGGCAGTCCACATGTGTCCTGCTCAGGCTTTGGGTTGCAAGGCAGAGACTCACTCAAGATAGCTCGATAAAAGGTTAGCTGGGTGGTGGTGGTGACTTATTGTAAAAGCAGTCACGGGCAACAATGGAAATGGATTCTCACAGAGGTTCCCGAGCAGGAACCATGGTAAGAGGGGCCCTGAGAAGAACCAGGCGTGAGGTTTGTTCTGGGCCCAAGGCAACCCCTGGAACATCAGCACCAGGCTTCTGGATCTTGTCTCTGGTCTGCTATTTTTTTAAATTTTATATTGGAGTATAGTTGATTTACAATGCTGCCTTAGTTTCTGCTGTACAGCAAAGTCAATCAGTTATACATACACATGTATACACTCTTTTTGATTCTTTTAGCACATAGGTTATTACAGAGGATTGACAAGAGTTCTCTGTTTTATATAGTAGGTCCTTTCTGGTCTGCAATTAATGAGACTTCTCTGTTCTCTCTTCACCACTGGCTTCTTAATCCTCTACTGAGCAAGTATTTCCACTCACCACACTTTCAGTGTACTTATAATGTGATTTTTTTTTCATATCCTATCAAGACCTCTAAAGCCTCCCTTTATTTCATGGTTCTGCTGATGCCTCCTTTTCTTGATATCTACCAGGTTCAGAAGTAGTATTTAACTGACTCAGCCAATCTTTGGGGTCTCAGACTGTGTCATTTGTCACTGGGCAGCCCATAGACTGACTGCTGGGAGCATACGCCCCCAGGGATCCCATCACCTGGGGCCAGAGTTACCCTGTACAAACCCCAGTGGTCGGGACGATCTCTTCGACAAATTAAGGGAGAGGAGCTGCGTGTGCATGTGAGGGGGCTGAGATGGGGCAGCGCTGTGAGTGGGGGTCTAACACGTCCACAGCAGCCTTGGCAGGTAAAACCCAGCACTCCCGAGACTCCTCTTTCTATTAGCCCTCGGCTCCAACACAGACTCCTCTCACCTCCTTTTTTCCTAGAACAGAGAAACCTTCTCACGTGGTTTAGATTCATGTTACAGGTGAAGGTCTCAGTGCTCATGAAACCACAATCACAGCGTGACTTCTTCCGTATTGTGTGCATGTGCAGTTTTCCACTGGCCTGTATAATTTCTTCCATTCTCCCCCAGACCTTTGTCCTTTCTATTTAACTGTGTTTTTCAGCAGCTTCATCCTTCTGAATGTCTTGGGGTTTGTTTGATGGAAGCCACAAGGGCATAGCGAGTGTTTGCATTCTGAGTGGTGAGGGCTTGCCTCTCGCATCAACGCTGGACCCTTTAGGATTTTAGGATAAATGCTCCAAGACTGCCCACAGCTGGACTGGCTGGAAGTGAATGGAGGTGGGGACTGTGAATTAGAGAGCGGAGGAGAGCACTTAACAGGAAGAAGCCATCACATCAAGAGCTGACGCTGAAATCAGCGGTGAGGTCGAAGCAGAGGGGTGGCGCACCCATTCAGGTGTCCGAGCTGAGATAAGGGAGGTGGGCCAGATGACAGGGAGTGGGTCTCTGATCTGAGGGGTATGCTGGCAAACTGCAGAGCAGTGGGAAGAGGTGGGCTTGTTCCAGACAACCTGATCAAAGTTGGTAACAGAATAAGAGCAGCCTCTGCATGCTGCCAAAAGCCCAGCAGGATCTGGGTGGAGAGAGAGGCCCTTTCAAGGTTGAGCTGGGTTGGAAAAGTGCTGAGCTGCTTCCAGGACACCAGAGTGTGTGGTCAGTACATGGAGGAAACCTGGGGACCTGGACACACAGGAAGAGGAGGCAGGAGGTCATCTGGGTCTCCATCTGGCGGCGGTGGGAAGGGGCACAGCATAGATGCTGGGCCCACACCTCCTATCCAGAGCAGCCCCAGGCTACTCCTAACCCTACGTGCGAAGTCAATCTGCTTCCCTAGACCACAGAGGTGAGACAGAGCCATGTTGCGCCCAACACAGGGAAGGAACACCCTGGTGCTCAGTGAAAGGAGCTGGGCGGAGACCAGGGCCACGTGTTTCCCAGGTAAAGCCCACATGTCGGTCATGCCCTCTCTCCTGTCTCTTCCATTTTTCCTTCCCTATTGGCCTCTACCTCAGCTTATAAAAATGCTCACATTTCTTGCTTCTGAGAAACAAAATCCTGCCCTCAAAATTCTTTACCCTTTTCTAGCTACTGGCCTGACTTCCCTTCCCCTTTCAGCCAAGAAGCTGGAAAGAGCTGTCCGTATTCATTAACTCCTCAGGCCATGTCTGTCTTCTGCCTGGATGCCCCCAGACACCACGGCTCTGCTGATGCTGCCCTGCTCCAGGGATGGGAGACTGCAGACACATACCCTTGGGGGAGCCTGCCCAGCCCTCCTGGGCACAGCGGACCACTGGAATGTGCTCTCTTTCTCTAGACAATTAAGGAATCTGAAGGCGAACAGAGGAATGGGGCACAGTGTTGAGGAATGGCTTCAAAGTATTGCAGAATTTAATCTGTAGTTGGTATGAACAGATTTTGTCCTGGCTGCCCCATAACCTCTCTTAGTGGGACCCTGTCTCCTGTGCCTCTCTTCAGTCCTTGCTCCCCGACTCCTCATTCACAGGACATCCATCTGTCTGGGTGCCCTTCATGACTGCTGTTCCAGAATTTTCTTTTTTCAATTCTCACTCTTGGCCTCAGCAGGGAGAGGGCTGTTAATAGGAAGTGCCTGCTTGTCAGAATCTGGGTCCCCTCTCCTCACAGTGGGGTCACAGCAGAGTCGGAGACAAGAGCCACGTGACAAAATCTGCACCCTCCCTTAATTGAGGGAAAGCTTTGTTCTGAAAGCTCGGTGCTTTCTGACATGCTCTTCCCTGAGGGATGCAGGGCTTAAAATTCAGGCTAATTAACCTTTTGTCAGCGGATTATAGGCACTGGTGTTTTCATTTAAAGACTAGGTGAACCAATCTGCCTACTTTGTGTAGCTGTGGCCCAGAACAGAATTGGACTGGCTGTCTGTCAGCTCAGAGAAGGGTAGGAGGCAGGTGCACACACACACACGTGTGTATGCGTGTATGCACGGACGTGTGAGAGAGGTGGGTGGTTAGAATTGCAATATATCTTTCGGAAGAACATCTTGGGAGGTAATCATTTGTCAAATTCTATTGCTCTTAACACATACTGAACCTCTTTAATCTCCCCTCTTTCCTGTCAGCTCCCGCTTCCCTGACCCTTGCCCCAAACACCCTGTCCTTTCTCTGCCGTTCTGCAGATCAGTGGATGCTAGGACCATCCATCTGGCCAACTGAGAGGTCTGGTCATCGTCCTGAGCTCCTGCCTCTCCTGACCTCTCATAACCCTTTGCAAAGGCTTCCATCCCCACCCATCCCCTCTGGTTGTGCCCTCTCCAGGCCCGACACAACTCTTCTTAACCATTCCTGATCGTGCTTTTCCAGACAGGCGGTGTGATCCTTTTAAAACACACATTTGAGCATGCTCAGCTCTTCTTAAAATCACCCCAAAGCTCCTTTACTGCCTCAGTAGAAAGTTCAAATTCCTTATCACATCCTTCCCTTTCTGGCCTCATTTCTGTTCCCTGGGTGTCAGTCATCCTGAACTCCGTGGTGTCCCAGGCACCAGCACTTCTCTTTCATATCTTCAGGCCTTTGAATGTGCCTCCTACCTTCCTCCTTGAGATCCCTTTTCTTTTCCTCTTTGCTCAAAGGGAAGATTCCTATTTATCTTCTAGACCCTGCCCTAGTGGGTCACCATGTCTCTCTGGTCATGACCCTTCCCCAACAGGTGGCTGGGAACTCTCTTATCTGTGCTCCCATAGACATTCTGACAACACTGATTACACAACTTGCTGTCAGGCTCCATCAACTCCATGGAGGTGGGCCCTGCATTCTCAGACATCTGACAGCACCCGGCACCCGGGAGGAGTCAGGGAGTCAACTTGGAGCTAGCCACCTCAGGGAACTCTCTCATAGCAAGGAACACACATGTCGAATAAGAGTCGCCATTCCTTCCTTCTGTGGCTTTACCCAACCTTCTTCTTCAATTATAAACACACAGTTGGATGTCTTTGTGCTGTTTAATCATTGTAGGGGAAGCACAGCTCCAAACCAGAAGGTTATATTTGTGATAAAAATAATCTATTTGTGCACTTATGCAACTGTGGCAACACAAACTCAGGCGTGCAGCAAGCGATACAGAGAAGCTCAAACCAAGGGACGGTGTTGTTTCCTGACAAAGAGATGTGATGAAAGGTCTACAATTCCAGTTGTTTGGAGAAAATGCATTCTGGATGGCCCTAAACATGCATGCAGCTGGGGTTATGATTCCACACTTCCCTCTTAATACTCCCACACGGCATCAAAGTTCCACTGGCCTCTCTAAAAGTATATATCCTTTATTTCAGTTTTCCAGAGTGTAGATCATGACCCATCATTGGGCTTGTGAAATCAATTTAATGGTTGTGACCAGTATTCTTTTATCTTAATGGAATAATTTTCTCCCCAAATGCATCACATGCATATATACTATTTCATGAAACTTTTTTTTTTTTTAATCTGTGTTGTGATGCAAAATGTCCTTCTTACTGTAAATCATATCCAAAAGCACTAGGGGGCACACCGCTCTATTCCAAGGGAATCCTGAGAGTCCCTTGGATAGGAAGGAGATCAAACCAGTCAATCCCGAAGGAAATCAACCCTGAAAATTCATTGGAAGGACTAATGCTGAAGCTGAAGCTCCAAAATCTTGGCCATCTGATGCAAAGAGCCAACTCACTGGAAAAGACCCTGATGCTGGGAAGGATTGAAGGCAGGAGGAGAAGGGGACGACAGAGGATGAGATGGTTGGATGGCATCACTGACTCTATGGACATGAGTTTGAGCAAGCTCTGGGAGACGGTGAAGGACAGGGAAGTCTGGCGTGCTTGCCGTTCATGGGGTCTCAGGCTCAGACACAACTAAGGCACTGACCAGCAGCAGCAGCAGCTCTAAGAGCCAGCTGTTGACCCAGCGTCAGCTGTCAGCCCCTCCCTTTAGACACACGCATCGCAACTGGCCTGGTCCGCTAGGCCGTTTAACTGGGTCACACCTTCCTCTTTGATTAAATGAATTTGTGCTCCTCAATTTCTGTCTGCTTTGAACATAGTAGCTCTTGCATTTATCTGTTTTATATATTCAATTTCCAAATTAGATTTGACTTCAGCAAAGAATTCAGGGGAAAAACTGCCAAACTCCCAAAACTGCACAGCACTGGCGTGAGCAAGTAATTGAAACCTTTAGGCGTATGCTTCAATTTGCTAAGAACTACCTTAAATTTATGTATCTATAGATGCATGTGAACAGCAGATTACAAATAATCTTGAACCCTCCTATGGACCCTCCAGTCTTAGAGTCAGATTCAGCAAGTTCTCGTATTACAATCCAAATGCAAATCCATGTCAATCCTACTGAAGATTCCCTGGAGCTGTGAGGGTGAACTTGTTTCCTGCCAGCAAAGCAGAGTCTAAATCTTATTTAAATGTCTTCTGTTTCCCTGCTGCCCTCCCTCCTCTTCTCCCCCAACATCCAACTCCTTCCCCTGTGCTTGGCTGCCTTCCACTACCTCTCCTCGCCCCAAACCTACTTTTCTCCAGCTTCTCCAACCACACGGAGGACCCCTTATAAAACCTCCCAACTCCACCCCACTCAGCAAGCACATCTCATTCAGCAAAACAGCCTTTCAGAAACACAGGCCACCTGATGGTCTCTGAACACGGAGGAGTGGTGATGGTGGGAGGGCCCACGCTTAAATTTAAAGCTCTTCTCTGGATGTGAATGGGCGAAGCTCTGAGTCTGGTCCAGATCTGTTTTCCTTCTCTTATAGCCCTGGTTCCCCATCATTCCCTGACTCGTGGAGTCCCCTTCTAGACTCAACAGCTGATCCACTAATCAAAGAGCTGCAGGTGTCCCTGTGTGCAAGTGCTCAAGGACCCTCCTAAAGTTCAGAGCCACCCACCTCAACGACAATGCAGAGTTCAGTGACACTGCTGTTATTAATTCTGTCCCTAGTTCCTGCTAAGGAGGAAGTCTAAACCCAGCAGAGGGGTCCTCTGGGCTCCAATGAACTCAAACACAACCTATAAAGACAGTGAAGGAAGCTCCATCTGGGCTGGGGGGCTTCAGAAAATTTTCGGCTTGAAACGATAAGAGATACATCTTCTGGGCTGAGTAGTCCTTGAGGACTCCCATGTGATTCAAAAGTCTTTTTCCTTCCTATTATTCCCTTTCTTGCTTTCAAGCATTTCCTCTGGCAGCAGCAGCAGCAGCTGGAGCTAAGAGCTATTCCTTCTAACAAAGTGCAGATTTCTCAAGGCCTTTCTGTTATTAACTCTTTGGTGCCTGCTGATGTGCGAGAGAAGCAGGACAAGAGGTGGAGAGGACGGGTACGTGGTATGACGACCAGACACATCAGTGTGGCTGAGGTGGTATCCCTGACTTCCTCTTACTATTCCGAGAGTGTAGAGTTCCCCTCTGAGTTACTAGTTCTTTTTCAGCAAGGACCCCTGCATCCTCACTTCTGATTTAGGACTTGATTCTAGGTGAGCCCACGCTTACTTGGTACTCTGGTTCCATATTTGAAGAGCAATGGAAGGGTCAGATTATTTTTAAGCAGTAGGATAAAAGCCATTAGTGCTCATAGTGGGAATGGACATTTCACATCTTTAAGGAACATACACTTTTTAATGCAAGTGAGAGATCAGACTGTTTCACCCCAGCTACTCATCTATGAAGACAATGTTGACTCGACCCTGCAGGCTAGAGAGGCAGAACTGTTGCTCCCCTGCCAGGCTTCAGGTCCTGTGATAACAATCTTCTCTTGCCAAGGGACCTGGGTTGTCAACTCATTCCTGGACTTTCTGTGCTGAATTGAGTCCAACTCCCACACCCTCACTTTTACCACTAGACTGAACTCCTGTTTGGATCTTACCACGGTCCTGAAAGCTTGCCAGGAAGAGCCCTGCCATCACGCTCTATAACTCAGAAGCCCACTCTGATCCCTGCTTGGCTCTTGGTTCTTTAGTTAGAGGCTGGATCTATGGCCAGTCATTGCCACTGGGGGGGCCTCATTCATTATCCTTGGATGGAAGCTTCCAGAAATAGGATGGGAGCACCAGACGCTCAGCCTCATATCTTGATGATGAATGCTGTAGACCCCTCTGCAGTCAGGCCAACCCCTCCCTGCCCATTCCCCTTGCACGAGTAGGTGCCGCCTGTTCCAGTTCAGTGCTGCTCCCCAGACGCCCGACTCAGTCAGCAAGGAGGGAGATGCAGAGGAGCCCAGCAAAAAGCATTCTGTTTAGATCCACACCTCCCGTCCCCTTCAGAGACTTCATTAAGCATTCTGCACAGGAAGGAAGACCTGGAATGTTTACACTGTTTAATTTTCATCAATCTTAATCCCTTCGGATGGCATTTGCTGTCTTGATTGATTTTATGACCTTTCTCTAGGAAACTTTTTCAACCTGGACACTTACTGTCAGCATGCACACTATTTAAGTAGCTCCACTCAGATCCTCAGCTACAGAGGGGAAAAAACACACCTATGTTTTCCTGCTCCTCATTCATGACTGCTTCTCTTTTTGACCATATGAGCACAACTCATGACAGTCAGTGGATTGCTCAATGATTTGCAAAGTTCCTTTGCTTTTTAAAAGAAAATCCCCTTCCCTTATTTTTCAGCATTTCAATGATCAATGGCATCACATTTCATTCTGATCTTTATTTAAAATGGGCGTAGGGGAAGATGTGAAGGAAATGGCAACCCACTCCAGTAATCTTGCCTGGAAAATCCCATGGACAGAGGAGCCTGGTGGGCTACAGTCAATAGGGCTGCAAAGAGCTGGGACAGGATTCAGTGACAAAACTACCATGGATTACGAACTTTTACGCTTTAACTTGTAAATAAAAATAAATAAGCATAGAATTAAAGATAATTATAGAGCTGCTAGAATATTATCATTAAAAGACTATAGATTTTCATTTTCATTCTAAACAAATGAACTGAAGTACATGGTTGTGAGGCAGGAGATCTATGGGTCCCAGGTTGAGCGGCTGGAGCCCTGTATCTAGGGACAGATACTCCAAGATGAAGAGGAGGAGGAGTTGAGCCCTGCCTAGATAAGAGATCACATATTTCTCACTCTCGAGGTCAAGGAGATCTTGCCGACTATACTTGAGCAGAGAGGCTCTTTACAGGCCAAAACGGGAGTGATGTCAGCCTACCCACAGGCCTCTTCACTAGATTCCATCTTGGCTAAGAAATGTACATGCACACTTGGGAGGACCCTGTGATAAACCAAACACAGACTCAGAACCAGGCAAAGCGAAATGATTGGCCAAAGGAAACCCAGAAAAAAATGCCCCATATTAGTCATCTGAACTGCCATGAGGGCACGACTCCCTCTCTGAGCCTGCCTTTATGTCTATCCATACGTACTCTTTTTCCTCCTAAGAAAGACGTTACTTGTTCCACTACTTTCAGTTTCTTTGTGGAAATTAATTTCCTGCAAAGTCGTATGGGGTAGGGCCTTGTTGCTGACCACTGGTGAAGTGGCTAGGATTAGGTACTCTCACCGACATGGCCTGACTTCAACCTCTGACCAAGGAACCAAAATCCTGCTTCAAGTCACTGCAGGCCGAGGCCACCTGAAATGAGTAGGAGACAACCGTGATTGTTCTTCAGTCCTGAGGAACTGGGCCTTTTTCAACCCAAGGGAGACATCATGAGACAGAGAGCTGCCCATTGGTCCTTCAAATCCACCCATGATTTGATTTTCCCTTTGGAAAAATAAGACCTAAGTACAATAGGAAAGCACCTTTCCCCCTCACCTCATACAGTATTTGTGTGTCACTGAGAGCAGAGAGTCTTTCTTTTGGCCACAACTGTTTCAACATACAACATCAATCAAACACTGACAATCTGTTTCATTAGGAAAACTCTGTTGAATGCGTCATCATGTGCCACTTATTCTGGTAGGCACTGGACATTTCACAGTGAGCAAGACGGATGAGCTGATACCATGACAGCTTTGGGAATAGTGCTCTTCACTGCAAGGGAACACCAGCTGGGTGGGTGTTCACTTGTATCTCAGATATTTTCCATCTCAAGTAACAGAAATCCTATCTTGCAGTGCTTACAAAACAAACTTACATGCTTATATATTGAGAAAGGCCAGAGGTAGCATCATGTTCAGGTGTAACTGGATTCAGCAACTCAATCATATGGGATCTGGATTTTTTTTCTCTCTCTAGTCTGCCACACATGGGTTGGCCTCACTCTAACCCTGGCTCCTCTAAAGGTCCAAAAAGGCTACAGTTGCTCCTAAGTTTGCTTAGGAATTTTGCTCCAAAGTTTTGGAGCAAACTTCAAAACTAAGTTTGCTCCAAAGTTTGCTTCTTTGTTTACATCCAACAAGAAAGACAGCATATCTTTGTTCAAGCATTCACACCAAATGCTGTGTAATACTCACTGATGAATAAGCTTATGGGGTGCCTATCCCCATGGTTGGTTTGGCTGGTTTAGCCTGGGACTAGGTCTTAGTTCCATTACAGGAGACAAGGATGGAGTCAGGCTCCCTAGAATCCCTAAGCAGAAATCAAGGCCATCAGAAAGACATCCTGCTGTCTATGTGGGTACCTGCAGAACTAGGGAGGCCCCTCATCATCTCTTCTTCAGCTTTTTGTTCTTGGGATATGAGAACTAAAGCCATCTAGCCAACATAGCTAGCTGTCTATAGAATGCACTCCACATTAGCTTGACTTTACTCTTCTACTGGCTTCATTAACACAATTTTACTATTCCAAGAGACTCTGGCCCAGAGAGATAAAAGTTGCACATAACATCATTGCTCATCAAAGGGACTTTACCCCCAAACCATCAACTCTTCCTTAGAAAGCATCAACACACAGTTTATATCCCCAAGCTCTTTGAATCCTGGCCTCAAAATCTTCACCTTGCTGTATTCACTATTATATCACAATCTTGACCCAACTCTAACCAACCTTCTTCATCCCTTCAATTCCCTCCCCCCTTGCCACACTGAAAGACCCACCTTAAACTAAACTTCAAAATATCAATCAATTGGTCTCTGCCCTTCCCCTTCCATTACCAGGTGAGCAATAAACTCAGCTCTGCCTTTCAAAAGTTTGTTCTGCTGATATTTGGAACACAGCATTCAATTGGTGCATCTCCTGAAAGGCTCATTTCCAGGAGCACTGGAATTCCAGATATTCTGGCCTTTGCCGTTATCAATGAAAAAAATGTTGTCTGCCTTAAAAATAAACAAATAATGTTGTAGCCATCAAGCCATTATAGGACTTCGCATCACAAGCCATCATAGCCTCCCCAACAGAGGATGTCCACCATCCAATGATCAGACACTGCAGCCACCCCAACGATGCACCCAGAGGAGACTCAGGATGAGAAAGCAGAGGACACTGGCCCTAGACAGCTGAGGTACATACCAAAGGAATGATTTCAGTGAGCTCAGATGCTTGAACCTTCCAATATACAGAAAAGAGCTAAATTCCTTAACTTGAAATGTCTGGTTTTCTTTGATTCATAGTCATCTTTTGATGTTCTGACTTGGCTTATTCTTGTATATCTTGGATCCTCCCTTGACTCTTTAGAGCTGTTCCTTACAGCTATCAGAGAGGCTACACCCTGGGCTTAAGTCCTCAGTTTTGTCTGCGGGGTAAAACATAACTCTCAACTTTTAAGTTGTGTTTTTTGTTTTTTTTTTTTCACTCAACACAGGATGCCCCACCTTTGCCTTGGACCCAACCGAGGAAGTACTCTTCTCTCCACAGATAAGCAATCATGAGGGAGTGTGGTTCTTTCAGAGGCTGGCATAAATCATGCTAGTTCATTTCAACTATGGGGGAAGAACTGGCTATCAGCCCACAGTATTAGCAGTCACCTCTAACGCCATTCCTGGAGCTGAGACTGCTGCAGGCCCAAGCCCATTGTTAACCACTCTCTTATTTAATTACTATTCAAGTGTGCTTCAGGAACACTCCAGGGCAGTGACTGCTGAGGCAAGGTCATTTCTAAGAGAGCAGAGTCAAGATGCAGTTGACCATCTACTCGGGCAGCAGTGGTATTTTCCAATGCAGTGTTAATATCTTTCATACCTCTGTTGCTGTTCAGTCACTCAGTCATGTCCAACTCTCTGCAACCCCATGGACTGCAGCATGCCAGGCGTCCCTGTCCTTCACCATCTCCTGGAGCTTACTCAAACTCATGTCCATCAAGTCGGTGATGTGATCCAACCATCTCATCATCTTCTTCTCCTGCCTTCAATCTTTCCCAGCATCAGGGTCTTTTCTAATGAGTTGGCTCTTTGTGTCAGGTGGCCAAAGTAATGAAGCTTCAGATTCAGCATCAGTCCTTCCAATGAATATTCAGGGTTGATTTCCTTTAGGATTGACTGGTTTGATCTCCTTGTAGTCCAAGGGACTCTCAAGACTCTTCTCCAGCACCACAGTTCAAAAGCATCAGTTGTTCACCACTCAACCT
This sequence comes from Bubalus kerabau, assembly GCF_029407905.1. Lineage (NCBI taxonomy): Eukaryota > Metazoa > Chordata > Mammalia > Artiodactyla > Bovidae > Bubalus > Bubalus kerabau. The sequence continues at coordinate 45,295,765 of NC_073638.1, forward strand.
TCCTTATGGTTCAACTCTCACATCCACACATGACTACTGGAAAAACCATAGCTTTGACCAGACGGACCTTTCATTATGTCTGATTCATTCATTTTTTCATTCATTCCTCAGATACTAATTCAATGCCTATATAACAGGGGCAGTATTTCCACCTGGTGATGTCCATGTGTAGTCGTCTCTTATGTTGTTGGAAGAGGGTTTTTGCTATGACCGTGCGTTGTCATGGCAAAACTCTGTTAGCCTTTGCCCTGCTTCATTTTGTACTCCAAGGCCAAACTTGCCTGTTACTCTAGGTATCTCCTGACTTCCTACTTTTGCATTTGGTATTTCCCAAGGTATTCATACCTCTAGTTCTTACCTTAATGCTTCCATGGTTTATATGATTCCTATTTCTACAGACCACTGGAAGAGTCATAGATTTTGTATACTAGTTAAAGATAAGAAAATGCTTAGCATCAATTCCCCCCCCCCAAATCAGATAATTCTTCATAGGAAAGAGGACTTGCTTGGAAACACTGAATGCTCTTGGCTTTGTTTGCTGACCATTCCCTCCACAGCTGGAAACACAATGCCCCATTAACACTAACCATGCCTCCTGGTCCAAACTGCATTCTGGCCACTTACCTCAACTGGTACAGATTCTAACAAGTTTGTTACATGTTTTTCAGATCCCAACATGAAGTACATTTCTATGTTCTTTGCAATCAGTGTTGCTTCAGGGGCTTTGCAGGTGTTTATGGATATTGGCATACTAAATCCGCCAATAAAAAATTTAGTTTTTGGAAAAAAAAAAAATCTCAATCATAAGGCCTTTATTTTGTCCAAAAAGTACCTTCCAAAATGTACTACTTTCCTCTTTTTTTAAAATTTTCACAGGTAGGCCGAGCTAATCATTGCCTGATGTAAAATTGCTGCTAAAATGTTTCCCTGGTGAGAAAAGTCAACTTGCAGACTGATGTCCTTGTCACCCTTCCTGATCAATTCTTATTTGGGGTGCAGCACTCTGCCATTCGCCACAGGGACATCTGTGGTTTCTGCTCCTCTGTCTCTTATGAAAGAAGATACAAAGTTCTTCAGAACCTGACCACCCATATCAGCATGAGGGGGGACCTTCATAATTTACTAAGGTGCCTAAATTATTGTTCTGAACATTTCCCGAGTGCACTCGAAATACAGTCACTACCATCAGAGGGCAGTTCATGGGAACCAAGTGACAGGGCTGGGGTGTGGAAATGAGCTCTTCTCACATTCTTCTCCTAAATAAAGAAAAGGTAATCAGAGCTTGGAGCTTAATAAGGACCATCTCCATTTGAAGAGCTCACTGTAAATTCAGTCTTAATACCTTTTACATTTTACTCTGAACTGACTTCTACTTTGGACTGAGAAACTGTTGAACTTTAGAACTAAAGGAACACAACTGCTTTCATTATGTCTCATTCATTCATTCATTCCGCAGATACTAATTCAATGCCTATGTAACAGGGACAGTGTTTCGGTTCTCTGTAAACTATGTTGTTACATTCAAAGGAATCAATGCTACATGTCCTGCAAACTGAGGACAAACAGCAGGAGGTCAATGATCAGACAACCCCTCCAGAAATGGAGTCTCTAAAGCTAGGCCTTGTCAAGAGAAAAGAGACACATTGGAATCCCAATGTTGAGAGGAAACCTTGGAGATCTGAACATGTTATAGGTTAAAGGAAATGATGCTCTGATATAAAGGAAGTTTCTACTAGTCAGAAAGAGGAAGCAGAGAGCCTTTGTTAGGAGAGATGGAGGGTATGTGACGTGAGGTGCAGATTCACCCCTCAAGCTTGAAGCCTCAAGTTTCAGGTGGGTTGAGGAAGCTGAAGGCACCTATGGCCCCTGAGCCAACATGAAGCTAAAGGAAGAAGGTAGAAATGGCCACGTAACTCCTGAGTCTCCTGAAGTTCCTGCACGTCCCTGAATGCTCCCAGGATGTGAAAAGGAGATGACAATATTAGCCAACAAGATTTCTTTTGGGGGGCGGGCATCCAGTAAGTGTGAAAAGCCACCCTGTACCAGGGCTGCACAGAAGACCTCTTGAGCCTGGCATCAAATGAGGTGCTGCCAGGCCTCAGAGACCTCAAGGCAGTCAGGAGGTGCAGTGGGGTCTGGTCAGCTTTGAGGGGTTCCAACAGCACAGGCAGTAACAACAGCATCTGCTGGCCAAAGACAAGCAGGACAACAAGCCCAGTCAGATGCAAGCACATCGCTCACCCCATCACCAGGGCCTTTATGCTTTCCTCACCAGGCGCCAGCTTGGGAGGAGGAAGGAGAGAGCGCGGCAACTTTCCCTGGGCCTTCCCATTCTGTGCCTAGCATCGTGGGTTTTTTTTTTTTTTTTTTTTTCTGGTCTCCGTTTCCTTCTCTGTGGGTCTAATCCTTACCGGGACCCAAGCCCTACACACGCTCAGACTCCATGATGGAAACCTGATCTCCTGCTTGGTTTCTTCCACTCAACCCCTCCTCTTTCTGGGGAATCTCTCCTCTTTCCTAAATCTATTAGGAGCAACAGCTGGCCCAGAGTGCTTAAAGCCTCTGACTTCCTCACTTCAAAATCTTCTGGGAATCAGGTGAGGTCACTTGTGTCCATTTCCCTGAGAAGGGGCGGACCTTTCTCAGGAAGTCTACTTTTCAACACTCCTGCTGGAATGGGACCAAGTTGCATTTCCATGACCTTGATCTCTAGCAAAGTGGACCAACAGTGGACACTTAATCCAGCTTGGTCAATCTTGGGAATATGTGGCCCTCGAAGACTTTGGGTAGGCCTGCTGGGCACTTTGATGGATAATATCTAGAGTTGATTTAAAGGGCCTGCAACGGTAACTCCCAGTCCAGTCTGGGTGATGACATTTGCTTTAGTCACACAGCTCGAAGTTGACACCCTCAAGGGGGCAGTGGCTGGCAGATGAGGAGTCTGCTCACCCGAGGGCGTACGGTGCCACACCCACCACTTATGCTAGGAACTGCCCAACCTAGAGCTGCAGGGGCTTTCAGCTTTCGAGGTGGTCCTGCAGACGGTCAAGTCTAGCCAGGTACACAGGGAACAGACTGAGCTTGGAGAGAGGAAGACTTACACTCAAGTACCCCCTGAGCAGGGCTTTGGGATTTAGAATGTTGCATCTGTCAATCAGGGGGAATATGGCTGACCTTCATTGTGCATTCTGATTGGATTCTATCCCTTTGAGAAAAGTAAAAACTGCTTTAACCCAGTGGTGTCTGTGGTCTGGTCTTTCCATCAGCGAAATTCACTACTTTTTAATCAGAGGTCAAACAACATTTCACAAGGAAGCGACGGAAACCTGGAGCTATTTCTATCACTCTCCCCGGAGCGCATGCTGGGATCAGCTCCACATGTGGGGGTGGGAAAGGTGCTCAGCACCATCTTGTCTTGGATATACGGAGGAGGGGACTGTGGGGGGAGCCCTGAGAGCTCTGTCATCTCCGGAGGGCCTGCGGAGGGAATGCTCCTGTCCCCAGGGCCCAGGCAGCTGCTCGGAGGGAATTGACACAGCTTTCCGAGCCACTGAGATCGTGGGGAGACAAGAGAGTGAAGCGGCACTGGCTGACCTTTGAGTGTGCAGTGAAGCCATCCAGAATTCCTGAGAGAGAAACGGATTTTTGAACTCACTGGCTTTGAAGACTCCATCTGCCACCTGCTCTGGCAAGGTCAGGGTGTGCCGGATGCAGCCCCAGGCAGGCTGCCAGTCTCTACAGTTCCCAGGGTTCAGTCCTAACTGGGCCCCTCAGCCCCCAGCAGCAAAGAGCTTCTGCCAGGCCAGCATCCCTTCATACTAAATCCTAACTACCCTGTATCTTCTCTTTTGTCTCTCTTTCATTTTTACACTTATGCTTATGTACACACACAGAGAACAGCAACTTGATTGCTATTTTTGTTTTAAAGTAGAAAATATAACAGTTCTTAGTGTAACAGTAATGTGTTTTTAAGGCCAAGGAAGGAGAGAGAACAGAACTGAAATACCTGCACCTACATCCAGCCAAGTCACAGGCGACCCCTCCCCCAGCCTGAGGTGACCGCTCACCAGCATGTGGGGGTGGAGGAGGTCCAAGCTTTTTTCCCTCCGTGACAAACATTACGACGTTTCTTTGTGCACCAGTCCCATGAGAACACACAGCAGCACAGGACCTACCTAATAACGGTGGTAACTGGGAAGTTTACTGAACATGTACTGGGTGCCAGCCACAGCGCTTCACATACGCTAGATCATTTAATCCTCACAACCACCCTTGTGGCACGGGCACTATTACAGCCACTGGACAGAGGAGAAAATCGATTCAGAAAGGGATGGACACACGCAACCGAGTGGGAGCACAGGGATTTGAGTCTAGGTCCATCCAAGCCCAAACTGAGCACTTCCCACCGCTCTGCCCACAGCCTCCTCCATCCTGACAGCTGTCAGCAAAGCATGGTCACCCCTCTGACACTGTTTTTCACCTCATCCAGTCCCTCTGCCGCAGTTCTGCTCATTACACATTTGTTCTAAAAAGAGAAAATATTGCTTCCCTGCTTAGGATGGATTCAAAGTCTCGGGCATGTACTTCAAAGACACAGGAAGCAACAGGGCAGGGAAAGCCTCCCTCCATTTGCCTTTCATATAAGGGACATTTCATTTCCTTAGTTCAGCAATGGTTGAGAAAAGACCACCGTAATCACTGAAGTAATTTTAGCTGCTGTTAACAAACAACTCCCAAGTTTCAGTGGTTTAACCTTAAAAACACTTATTTCTCACATAACTGTCAAACACAGATTTGCAATAAGCCAAGTGCTCAGGGTTTAAGGCTCATCTCCTGGGCGGCTAGTCACACAGCACTTTCTGCTGGGCAGCGAGCGGAGCCTCCCAGGCCCGCTTTCTACATGTGCCTTCATGTAAGGTGCACACGCCATGCCTGGGGGCTCGTGTACAGCGTGCCACCCCCAGTCACTCCCTGGCAAGGCCACGGACAGGGGAGTGCGTGTGCACAGAATCAGGTTCCTGTCTCAGCTCCACGCCACACCCTGATCCTTACTCCTTTCTCATTCCTTGTGTTCAGAAGCTCTGACATTTTTTAACACTCCAGATTACAAATAAGAATGAAAGTCGGCAGTGACTCTGTAAGGGTGCAAAAAGTCTATTACAAATGCTCCGCCGCTGCTAGTGACAGGCTCCGGCAATTTTATAAGCCCACAGATGGACTCCTTTGAGAATTCCACCAGGACCTGAAAAAGTGAGGTGCGTCGTAGTCAGAACTAGTCCCCTAGCTACTTCTCCAGTGGTTCACAGTTTCGATGGTCTCCCGCAGGGATTAATTTTGAATCCAGGAAAGAGTCTTCACTTCTGTGCCCAAAGGACAGAAGTGTCCTCAGGGACCTGAAAACTAGGGGGCCCCAGGCCCTCCTGGACTATACCACCTGGAGGCCCTGAAGCTTAGAATCAGCCCTCCGACCATGTCCTGCTCTTCCCCTCTGGTACCATCTCCAACAAAGACTGTCCCTTCATCCCCTGGGGCCTTCCTGCCTCTCCCCAGTGGCCCTGCATGTTTACTGAGGCTCTCCTGACTGTCCAGGGCAGTGAAACCCACACTGAGCGAGCAAGGCTCTGATCTCGGCCTCTCAAGATGGTTTTGCAGGCAACAGAGCTGCCTGCCCTGGGAGAATAAGAGGGAGTTCTCTGCCTGGAACCCACACTCCCTCATATTCTTGTTCCCAGGGGCTCAGTTCACTTCCCAAGAGCAGGAGGGACTAAGACTTCGCAGACAAGCTCACCCAAGCATGACAAACACCTCCTTCCTTTGTGCCTCTTAGTACCTGATGGGGACGATAATGTTCACAATCGTGCACTTCAGCGGTTAGTTTACACGCCATCCTCTCTCAGGGTATACAAGCTCTTCGAGGAAAGGAAAGGTTTCTTACATCTATAAGGTTTCTTACATCTATATATTTTTTCTATCTAATATGGCATTTGACCCACAGAAATGTCACTCAGTGAATGCAAATTATTTCTGAGAGAACGAGTTAGTAAATAAAAAAAGAGGGTGTGTCACTGAGTTAAGGATGAATGGAGGAAGAATGAGAAGGAAAGGATAGGGGCGTGAGTGAATGAATGAGTGTTGGAGGCAGAACCATGGTCCACTGCCTCCAAGTATCCACTCTTCTTCTACCTTGCAACCAGAATCAGAACCCTGCTTTTTCAGTTGTACACACTGCCACCAACAAAAAGAATACACTTCCTACCCTCCACTGAAACCAGACATAACCTTATGACTAAGTTCTGTGACTAAATTAAATAGAAGTAGCAGTGCTGCATAAGACATCATGGAAAATCCTTTAAAAAGGGATGTATGTGCTTTTGGCTTGTGTCTTCATCTTTCTATGACCAGAAGATATGTGATGGTTGGAGCTTAGCTGCCATGTTCAATGAGGTAACCTCAAACAAAACCAAAAATAACAACAACAAAAAAACAAAACCAAAAAACCCCACATTGGGACCGGGAGGCAGAAAGATAGAAGTCTTGATTTCTGTTAATCACAGAGCCACTATAACAGCCTAGATAGCTTTCCTCTGAACCTTTTCTATGTCAGAGAGAAATAAATTTCCATTTCACTTGTTATTTTGGCTTTTTTTTTTCATCATATACAACTGATACTAATCCAGACTCACAGGTTTATGGTGGAGCTAGTCCTAAACCCACGCTTCATCTCTCCCAGTCTCCAGTTCTTTCTGATGCCAGCTGTAAGTCACTCTATGATGGCCTGACACACCACACTCACCCAGATCTTGCAGATGCCCTCTAAATGTCAATCCAAAGCCATGACATAAAATAAGAGATCTAGATCTTTTTTTGAAAGCATTCAAAGTGAAGGATGATCCCTGGTCAACGTTCAAAACCTAGCAGACTGGCAGGGAGCGGACTGAATGCAATTCCCAAGGAACAGTCCCAGGAAGTACAACCAGGGAAACCCATCGAAGATCACAGACCCTGGTACACTCACATTTCTGGTGGCTCCTGCATTTCAACTGTAAAGCATTTGTCCTTCTGCATGGGGGCGCACATGGGAGGGGTCTTACCTCTGCCAGGGAATGCCAGTGTGCAATGGGCTTGCGCGGATATGACAACATTTCACTCCAGTGGTCTCTGCCCAGCCGCTCAGCTTCGTTGCCTACTTGACACACGCCGATGATCTCATTGTGACCTACACTGTGAAATGGTCCACAATAGTTATTTTTTTCCCAAAATTTTGGTATGTAAGAACAGCAACTACTCAATTAAACATATAGGAATTAGGAAAGGGTTGGTTTTTTCACTCTTGAATGTAAAAGCACAGGTTAACCTTAACAGCCACTACGACCTGAGGACCAATATGGCACTTGTGGGCACAGAGAGGAAGCCCAGAGTCTGGCCCTCACACACCTGGGCTGTCTTAACACTGGCAGAACTTAGCTTGTTCCCAAGAACCCTGAGTTGGAAAAACTCTCTGATGCAGACCTCTGGTTCTGGAACAAGGCTGACTTCAGGCCTTCAGATCTATGTAATGAAAAATGGGGGCCCTGAAAGGAGTTTCTCGCACTGATAGCTGTTTCACTTCAACAGACGAGAATCAAGAATGGGTCATGGAAGAGCTCTGAGTCTGGCAGCTGTAGCCTTGAGCTGACAAGGGCAGAATGAAGGTGGCTCCTGCCTCTTGCAAGACCTCTCTTTAGAAAACATGTTTTCCTGCTCTTCCCTCCTTCCTTCCAAGCCCAGCTTTGCTTCTCTGACCCAACTTCAGTTTCCTACTGTAGAAAAACACTGAGATCCTTTAATACCTAGCTAGTATTTCTGAAACATCCTTGGATAGGTCTCTGCCTTGGCTCATTTTTTTTTTTTTTCTTCCTTCCAGTTTTTGATTGTAAGTCCTTTGCACGCATCCAGAATTACATGGCTCATCCTTTAATTCTCTGGGATCCAAATTCACAGGCTCTTTCTTTTTCCTTCCTGCAAAGATGAGGGATTTTTCTCCTATGGATGGTGCAAGGGGGAGGCAAGGGTGGAGAAGTAGTGTGAAGGATATTGGATTCTATGCTCATTAAAATCAGTTGCATGCAGAAGCCCCATGAATTCTGCCATGGATTTTTCCAGACCAGATTCATGAGTTTATTGAGAATTAAATTGAAGCAGAGCTCACATAATCAGATTTGTCAATGTGGGAAACTTGGCAATAGCTTGAAAAATACTGGCCCAGCCTTCCACGGCTGGTGGGCCATGTTCCCTCCCGTGGCCTGACTCGGTTGGTGCTGTGTGTCGTCCAGAGGGACAGGATGAGGTCCACAGCCTCATGTGTGCTGTCACACCCGTGTGCAGCCGAGCCACGGACGTGCTCCCTGGGTTGCAAGACGATTATGTTTCACCCAGAAATCTGCTGGAAAGAGTGTTCAGGGCACTGAGGCTGCTGGGCTGACATTTCAGGGTCTGTGGGAAAATTTTTAGCTGCAAATGATACTGTAAGACATTAGAAGTCAGAATACTTTTTTTTTTTTATATAATTGTGCCCAGACCACGTGGGAGGTTTCCAATTAAAAAAAGACTTTGCGTTTTTGTCTAATGACTGGTTTAACATGTATAATTCCCTGTTGGTACTTCCTTTGCATATTAAAATGACTGTTTTTCAAATCAGTCCTTTAAATACACAATTGGCTACAATGCAGGCTATAAATATCTCTTCTGTGCGGTATTAATTAGAAAGTCGAGCATCTTATACATTTTAATGTACCCCATCATCCATACTGATTCTAGCAATTTCAAGAGAACATTTCTGTGTTTGCTTTCAGACTTAAGTGGATAGAAATGATCTTTATTACACATATTGGGAGAAGAGAAAGAAAAAAAAAGTGAAGCTGTGTATTTAGAAATGCTGATGGTCTGGCTCAAGTAATCATTTTGCTGTTTTGAGTGGAATTTTTCTGATAAAGGCCAGGTAGGACTGCCTGAGGGAAGATTAAGATCTGTGGGGCCCACAGTTCTCCAAGCTAAGATTCTAGGGCGTGTACAGGGATGGAGAGGGGAAGCGAGGAAGAGACAGAAGGATGGAGGAGGGGAGAGAAATAAGAAATAGGAGAGCTCAGAGGCTTGCAAAGTGGTGACTCCTTGTCAATCAGCTCTCAGGGTGCTGCTTAGTGGCTGCACTGGGACAGCAGCTAAGGACCCGTGGCTGCCACCCCTTCCCCCAGACCTGGGCACAGTGGGTTTGCAATGAGAAACAGCTCTAGGCATCTCACCGGTCGTAGTCCATGACTGCTATGGACAGGTGGATTTGGTCAATGTTCTCGGGAGGGACGTCAAAGACTATGGCTTCATTGTAAACAGGATTCAGAGTGTTCCTCTTGGTGGATGTTTTCCTCTTTTTTAGTCGTCTGCCATCACACATCAGTGAGACTTTCACGTAGGGATCTGCACAGACCATGAGAAGCAGGAGTACTGTGAGGAGACATGCAGATTTAGGCCAGCAGTTTTGTCATGGTGGGGTTTCAAGGACCACAGGGTGCAGAAGCCCTTTACCTGCCTGTGGACTGGAGTCTGAAGATTTTAATTTATACAATGTCTGGGCAACGACTGGAGTTGGCGTAATTAAGTCATTCATTCAGGAAAAAGCACAGGACACACTTGTCTCAAAATGTGTGGAATTTAAAAATAGTGTGAAAATATCTGCTATCAAATTAGAAATGTTCCAGCTAGGATCACGGACTTGCCAGGCTGCCACAGGAAGGGAAACGCAAGCCATTTTCAAGGCACGGGGGAAAAGGTGGCACGCTCTGACTCGGAGCCACCCCACAGAGTCTTTTCCTAAAACCCAGGCCTTTAGGAAAGGGAGAAGCTAAACACGTGGCCATAGCAAGAAGCTGGGGTACGGGTGGACGTCCTTCAGTGCAGGGGCTTCAAGCTCTTGAGCTGCCTGCGGTCGAGTTGTGAAGGGGGAAGCAGTTCAGCAGGTCAGGGAGAGAAAGGACGCAGGCTTGCTTGTGGGGCCATGCTGCGACTGGGTGACAGGGGACAAGGCTGGTCTCTGCGCCTGCTGGGACATCCCTGGTTTCACCTCACTATTTTCCCGCTCAGTGGGGAGTTCTTGCTTCACCTGCATAACTATGGGTGGTTCTGACACTCAGACACTGTCCAGGAGGACTTAGAGGGCCAGAAGGGGTCACATCTTTTTTTTTTCCAGTTGAATAAAACACTGGTATCCAGGAGGCAATATATTGCATCTTTTGATCTCAGTGACCAAAAGCCAATAGACTGGGCATTTTCTGACCACATTTTGGGAACCCCTGCGAGGTGGCTTGTGAACTTATACAAAGGAATTCCATTTCAGGATACTTTCTGTTAGGATTTCATTTTTTTTTTTTTTTTGGCCATGCCAAGCAGTATGGGATCTTAGTTCCTCCACCAGGAATCTAACTAATGTCCCCTGCATTGGAAGTGTGGAATCTTAACCACTGGACTGCCAGGGAAGTCCCTCTGTGAGGGTTTAAAATTTAAAGGTACATGCTTGATTCACTGGAAAAACCAAACTGCATAGTTCACTGATGGACCTTTGATAGAAGGATATAGGATATCAATCTTCTAAAAGCCTGAGGTGACAATTGCTTGTATCTGAGGAAAGACCCAATTAGATATATCAGCATGTGCAAACTGTGGGTCCAGTCCACAGTCATGTGGAGGAGAAGACCTAAGAGGGAATACTGGTAGTAATAATGAGAGCTAACACCGAGGAGCATTCAGTGTGTGCCAGGCACCATTCTTAGGTATCATAATCCTGTAACAACACAAACAGCCAGATACTATCATTATCCTCATTTTTACAGATAGGGAATCTAAAACCCAGACAGACTGACTTGCCAGAGTCACACAGCTATTAGGTCTAGGACTAGGTTTAAACCTAGGCAGTTTGGTTCCAAAGTCCATGTACCTTTATTACTCTACTGGAAGCTTCATGAGGTGCTATATAAGAACTGTAGGAGGAAATGTGAATTTGAGATAGTCCCACCTGATGCTCCTGTTATGTCCATTGCCTTTAAATTCCTTGCTTTTATAATGGTAATGGTCAGCCTGCCAGCCGTGGGAAGATAGCAGAGGGAAAACATCAGTTCTCCAAGATCCACGTTGTCCTGTTGAGAAAGCACAAACTGAAGCGCTAGAAATATCTTCATTTGGCAGAAACCAACAAAATTCTGTAAAGCAATTATCCTTCAATTAAAAAACAAATAAATTTTAAACATAAAATAATAATCATAATAAAGAAAGTGTCTTTAGCCTGGTGTACACAGAAGCAGGGGCAGGGCAGCATTGCAAGGGGCTGCACTGGTCCTTCTGCTCATCTCCCAAATCCCTCATGTCTTTTCCCTTCACATCGTCAATCACAAGAAGAATAAATGTTCCTACCTCCGGAGCCCCCTCCCTAAGGAAACACACTCATCTTTAGATGGCAGAACTGCAGACCATCTGGGTTCTGTCCCTTCTGTCTCATTACCTGCAGCCCTGCACAGAGAACAGAAGCCCAACAGCCTAACTATCCCCATGGAAACCCCCATGAGATTTCACTCATATCCCCACCATAGTCCACACAGCCCCTGGGACAAAGCTACACAGAGTACCCAGCAGGGCTGTCTGCCTCACAGGCATCCCAGACATGCACTGTATACATGAGAGCAGCCTCCGCAGCCTCGTGCATGCTCTCAAATGGGTCTCCATACAGCCCCTTGGAGACTCCTCATCCCTGGTTTCCTACATAGCTTCGCCCGCAGTTTTTCCTGCAAACCTCATACAGGCACACAGATAGTCACCATCCATATGCATCCCTCCCCGACAGTCCCTCACTCTTCCCTACATGGCCCCCACCAAGTTTGCTGCAATACTTCCATACATTCCTGCTAACACTCTCCATACCGATATGAGTGCATGCGCACTCATGTGCAGACCACACAACCTGTGCAGACCAGGATGTGGCTTCACTGAGGCCTGAAAACACTAGTCCCTACAGCTCTCTAGACAAGAACCCTGCAGAGCAGCAGCCTGAGCCCACACATCCACAGCCCTGGACACACTTGGACACCTGCCCAGCCCTATGCAATCTCCAGACAGGTAGACATAGGAGGGGGTCCAGGTCCCACAGCCCCTAGTTGCTGACTGCTGGGCTCCCACTTTGCTTAAGCTTTTGCTTTCCCTTGGTGTGTCTCTAAGAAGCCCCACTTTCCTCTGCTGGGGAAAACATCTCCTCGGGCAGTGTGCAGCCAATCAAATAGGTCAGAAGACACCATTCTCTTTCTCCTTTTTAGCCCAGGGAAAATACAACCAGAAATGGAGGAAAAAAAAAAAAAGCCAGTTCGTTTCAACTTTTGTGATACCTGAGGTTATCAAGCTGGGTATCTGGGTCTAATTAATATAGCTTCATAATGATAATGCTCTGGGGTGTCCGGTTTTTGCCCTCAACATCCATAGCCTCTCCTCCCCTCCTTGATTCTTCAAGGATGCTTCTATTTTTAGAAGCACAGATTCAGCTCTGGAAGGTCACCTCACCCAACCTCCTTCCTTGACCGCTTCTGCAGGAGGAGGAGGTGAAGGGAGCCTGTCTGGTCGCTAAGGCAGATGGATTGCTCTGTATCCCTGAGCTCTGCCTGCTTCATGTAAATAAATGATCTCCCCTCGAAAGCTTGCCAGGCTCTTCTGGCTCCTAAAGCCCTGATATCAAGAGACCTAGGCAGTTGGGCCTTTCCCTCTGGGGTGGAGGTGAGGGAAGAGATGACAGTCCTACAGGAGTGGGGTGTCACATGGGCTGGGGCTAGACAGTTTTGTGTTGCTGGGGTTTCGATTGCAGAAGGAGGGTCTGCTGTCACTGAAGGGTTTGATCCAGTTTCTGGCTAGTAGCAGAGGAAAAAGAGGAGCAACAACTGTCCCCATAAATTACCTTTTTCTCTTTACACTCCCTGGCCTATTCCCTTGCCCTTGGATCTCTTCTGTCTGCCTTAAGCAGAAAGGCCCAGACATCTGTTCTTCTCAGAGGACTTTTCTCAGAGGGCTCAAGCCCACTCTCCTCTCATCCTGCCCTAATAATCTTGGTCTGAACAAAGTAAAACAGGAGCAACCAAAGCCACGCGTATGAAGCTCTATCATCATTTTTTTCAGCATACGATTTCTGAGGGCCCCCACTGCACAAGCTCTGTAGGGCTGGAGATGTGATGATGTATCTACTCCAGTCCCCACCCTCAAGGCCAAGGCACACAACTGAATGTACTGTGTTAAGTTACTTTTGTGCTAAGTACATTTTCCTCCAACATAAACCTTTTTCATTCACAAATATTTACATTATATTGCTGTTTGCTCATGAGTTAAAATAAAAAAAATATGCTTCAGATTTGGTTATATATTCTGAATGTGAACTAGGGCTAAAGTCCACTTTTGTACTTAAAAGAAAAACCTAGGCAAATTAAAGATTTATTAGGGAGAAAAGGCTTGGTTTGACTTCCAAATGCTTTAAAAATAAATCATTTAAAATTATCGAAACTATGAAAGTAAGAGTGATAAAATTCAAGTACAAATGTTTTTAAGTATAATAGTAAAATATCTCCTTTTCTTACGTACATACCACCTAAGTCACTCCTTTCCCCAGAGCAACACTGAATAATCACGCACATTTTTCTTTTCGTCCTTCATCCATTCATCCATCCATCTGCTTACTCTTTTAACATCTGTTGTGGTTGTTGAGCATTGCTCTCTTCCAGGTGCTGGAAGCTGTTTTTGCCATGGTGACAACAGATGTGGTCCCTTGAGAAGTGACCAGTTTGTGGGCTAAGGAACCTAATGCTAACTCTGCTTTTTCCCCATCAGCCCATACTAACTTGGGGTTAAGAATCTATGGCTCCTGATGTGTATAAACATTCCCTTTAAATCAGTGGTTCTCAACCAGAAGCAATTTTGCTCCCTCCGGGCACATTTGGTGTTATCTGGATAAATTTGTAACTGTTACAACTGGGGAGGCAGGTGTTACTGACATCTAGTAGGTAGAGTCCAGGGATGCTGTTAAACATCCCACAATGCACAGGGGAGCCCCTCACTACAATGAATTATTTGGTCCAAAACGTCAGTAGTGCCAAGGTTGAGGAACACTGCCTTACACACAAGTACTTATATTGTTAGTAAAAAATTTTCCAGAATGCTGATAAAAGTCAAATACAAAAGAGTATGGAGTGTTTGGCTTCTTTTCCAGCTTGACAGAAATCAGATATGCAGAGGTGTCACTGGTGGCTAAATGCCCTGGAGGGGTACAAGGGGAAGGAAAATGTCATGCAAAGAAATGCTTCATTTGCTTCTGCTTTGTGTGGCCAAGGTCAGTGTTGTTGCAAGATATATAGGGAACTGATAGCAAATATGTGTGAATTCTATACCTGCAAAACCTGTAAACTCTTTCTGTGGTGTTTACCTGTAGTGGTCTGTGAGAGTTCTAGTCTTTGTCTAGCTAGCGCACTTTTGCATTCCTATCCTTGGGTTCTTATCGTGAAATTCCATAAAGTTCTACAAGGGCTGCTGCAGGAATTCAGACCAAAGTATTCATGCCCCTGTCTACTGTCTTCTGTTCAGGGATGAGTATGTTACCCACACAGGGAGATTTAGAGTCTTCTCTGGGACTTAAAAAATTAATATTGAGAAAGAGAAATTTTAATTTTATTGGGGTTATTCACTGGAAAGATATGAAACTAGCATTGCTGTAAGGTTCTTGTACTGAAGATAAGCAGTGTACTATCACTTTAAGTTAGGCGCTGTATATTAAAAACATATACCATAAACCCAAAAGAAATGACTAAAATCACATAATTTATTAACTATAAATTAGTTAATAAGCTGGAGAAGGCAATGGCACCCCACTCCAGTACTCTTGCCTGGAAAAACCCATGACGGAGGAGCCTGGTGGGCTGCAGTCCATGGGGTCGCTAGGAGTTGGACATGACTGAGCGACTTCACTTTCACTTCTTACTTTCATGCATTGGAGAAGGAAATGGCACCCCACTCCACTGTTCTTGCATGGAGAATCCCATGACGGAGGAGCCTGGTGGGCTGCCGTCTATGGGGTCGCACAGAGTCGGACATGACTGAAGCGACTTAGCAGCAGCAGCAGTAGTTAATAAGCCAACAAAAGGGATAAGATACATGCTTTAAAAATATTAAGTTAATCCAAAAGACAGCAGAAAAAAAGGAAAAGGGAATAAGACTGGAAGAGATATAAATGATAGAAATGGAAAACAAATAGTAAGATGGTAAATTTAAACAAAATACTTTCAATAATCACGTAAATGTAAAAGATCTAAGCATCCAAATAAAAGGCAAAGATTATCTAATTTAGTAAACAGCAAGACTCAATATTATGCTCTCTACAAGAAATTTAATTTAAATATACAGGTATACATACATTAAAAGTAAAAGAATAAAAAACAATATGCCATACTTAAACTAATAAAAAGAAATCTGGAGTGGTTAAGTTAATATCAGACAAAGTATATGTAAGAGCAATGAATATTATCAGGAAAAAGAGGGTCATTTCATTATCTGAAGCAAAAACTTCTAGAACTGGGAGGATAAACAAATTGCAGTCAGAGATTTGAATGCCTGAACAGCACTATCAACTCACTTGGCCTAATGAGTGGCATTAAAGAAACACCAAACAGCAACAGAATACACATCTTTTCAGGTGAACCCAGAACAAGAAAGATCATATTATAGCCCATAAAACAAGTCTCAACTAAATTTGAGAAGATTCAAAGTATATTCTCCGGCTGCAATGGAAATGAATTAGAAATCAATAACAAAAAGATATCTGGGAAATCTCTAAATATTTGGAAACTAAATAACACACTTCTAAATGTTCAATTCAAAAAAAGGCACAGAAAAAACGGAATGAAAGTACAGGTGGAACAAACAGAAAAGACAGATTTAAACACTACCATATTGATAATTACATTAAATGTATATACCTGATAACTTCAATTAAAAAGATATAAATTTTCTGATAGGACGGTAAAGCAAGACCCAACTATATACACTACACTAAGACCCAACTATATACCCACTAAGTGGGTCTACAGGAAACCCACTTAAAATATCAAGACAAAGACAGGTTTAAAGGATGAAAAAAATTAGGCCATGTAAACAATAATCTAAAGAAAGCTGCTGCTGCTGCTGCTGCTAAGTTGCTTCAGTCGTGTCCAACTCTGTGCGACCCCATAGACGGCAGCCCGCCAGGCTCCACCGTCCCTGGGATTCTCCAGGCAAGAACACTGGAGTGGGTTGTCATTTCTTTCTCCAATGCATGAAAGTGAAAGGTGAAAGTGAAGTCTCTCAGTCATGTCCGACTCTTAGCGACCCCATGGACTGCAGCCTACCAGGCTCTTCCATCCATGGGATTTTCCAAGCAAGAGTACTGGAGTGGGGTGCCATTGCCTTCTCCGAAAGAAAGCTTAGAGTGGTTATATTAATATCAAGATTCCAGACCAAGGAATATTACCAGGGAGGAAGGTGATATTTCATTGACAAAGGCTAAAATCATCAAGAAGACGTAATCTTAAAAACATATGCTTCTAATAACAGAACTTCAAAATATATTAAACAAATGAGATAGAATTAAGAGGAGACATAGGCAAACACACAAGTAGAATTAGAGAGTCCAACACTATTCTATCAGTAATTCATTGAACAAGCAAGCAAAAAAGAAGTTAAGGATATAAAAGACTTGAACAATATTATTGACCAACCTGACATAATTGATTCTTACTTTACCTATTAATACTCCATCAAATGGTCAAAATGCCCATTCTTTTCAAATATAAACATTCAGCAAGATGAATCATATTCTGGGTCATTAAAAAATTCTCATTAAATTCAAAATGAATGAAATCACACAAAGTATGTTCTTTAACAATAATAAAATTAAAGCAGAATTCAACCATAGATATCTAGAAAATCTCTAAATTTTTGAAAATTAAACAATACTTTTCTAAATTATCTACAGGTCAAAGAAAAAAGTCATAAGAGATATTAAAAATTACTTTGAACGAATGGTAGTGGTTATGTGACTATATATATGTGACAAACTTGCACACTTAAAATTGATTAATTTTGCTGTACATAAATTAATGGAAATTTAAAAATTCTGAAAAGACAGATTTTACAGAGGACTATATTTTTGTCTTCTAGTTTTATTGTCTTGAGTTCAGAGAATGCCTTGATGGTTTCAACCACTTAAAAATTATCCTATCCTATCCCATGCATTTGTGCTCAAATGTATCTAAAAATAATGCCTATCCTCTATTCACAAGGGACTTATTTCTATATTTTTATTAAGTCAAGCTTGTTAATTTTGTATCCAAATCTTCTTCCTCTTGGAACTTATTATGACATTGTCTTTCAAAATATGGTTTATTCCCATTCCATTGTTTCACAGTCAGAGTATTAGCAAACACTTAAACTATGGTTAACATATTTCTTTCAATGCTCACTGCAGTTTCATAAAACCCATTATCATCTCCCATTTTAAGGTACATTTTGCTTGTGTGCGTCCTTGAGTACTTTTTTTCCAGTGAGGTTCACAGGTAGTTAGAGTAATCTTTACTGTGCTCTAATTCTTAAAAGAAAGTTGGGCACAGAATTTAGGTTAAAATTATTTTATCTTAGAATCTTCTACTTTGTCACAATACCTTCTAGTACTTCATGTTCTAGCTAGGGTGTTTGATGCGATTCTTTTGTAGATTCCGCCCCCCCCCACCCCGCCCTTCCCCAAGGAGGTTTTAAGATTGTTCCTTTGTACTTTTACTTTGTACTTGTATCTTCTGTAATTTCCCCAAAAGGTATTGAGATATCTTGTTTTCACTGATTTTGCTTGGTCCTCAGTGATTGATGTTAATTGGAATTTTTTTCTCTTGCTTTAATCTCTTTTTCTCCAGTGACCAGTTGATCTGTTTGTTTACCTTGGACCTTCTCTTTCATGATGTTGGTTTTCCTCAGATTCTAGGACATCCTTAATTGTCTGTATTTATAACTGAAGGGTCAAAGCAAAAATCTTTTACTGCTTGTCATTTTGTGAAGATCCTCATGAAGAAGTGGGGGCAATCTCATATTCTCATCTGATATATATATAACTGGATATTTTGAATAATTATTCTTTAATACTACTTGTATGATATTAACATTGCCAAAATTAATGAACTTTGGTTTTATAGTAGGTTATAAAGTTAGGCATGGAATCATTATCAACAGAGTTTTGATATCCCAGTCTCAATCATTTTTAAGCATCACTGTACTGGGTTTCCCAGGTGGCACTAGTGGTAAAGAACCCACCTCATTCTTGCCTGGAGAATCCCTTGAACAGAGGAGACTGCCAGGCTACAGCTCATGGAGTCACAAAGAGTTGGACATGACTGGAGTGATTTAGCAAGCAAACCAGTGCAGAAGACATAAAAGACACAGGTTTGATCCCTGGGTCAGGAAGTTCCTCTCCGGAGGAGGGCATGGCAACCCATTCCAGTATTCCTGACTGGAGAATCCCACGGACAGAAGACCCTGGTGGGCTACAGGCCATAGGGTCACAAAGAGTTGGACATCACTGTAGTGACTCCACGCACACACACATACTGGGGGTCTGCAAGACCACCCTCAGGTCTGATGATTCATTAGAAAGACCCAGAAAGGCTATTATACTCATGGTGGTGGTAGTAGTTTAGTTGCTAAGTCATGTTCATATGGTTTCTTACAATAAAAGGACACAGATTTAAATCAGCAAAGAAAAAAATGTTGCATAGGCTGGAGTCCGAGAGAAATCAGGCATTAGTTTCCAGTTGCCCTTTTCCAATGGAGTCACACATACAGCACTTGGTACTCCCCACAGTGATGTGTGACAAAACATACTAAGTATCACCAATGAGAAAAGCTCACCTAAACCATGATGCCCAATGTTCTTACTGCGGGAGGTAAGGAGTACCCACATGACTAATCTTAGCTGGTCAGTCTTTACTCCCTTCATCAGAGGGGGATCAGTGCAGCCTAGAGCCCTTAAATGAACAAAAACAAGTAACCATCATAAATTATGGGCTTCCCTGGTGGCTCGGATGGTTAAAAAAATCTGTCTGCAATGTAGGAGACCTGGGTTCAATCCCTGGGGTGGGAATCCCTGGAGGAGGGCATGACAACCCACTCTTTCAGTCAAGGTCTAGTCCCTTCTGTAGAATATGCAGGGTTTATGTACCCCAAGCTTGTTGAGCCAGTCCTTTACTCTACATACATTGTGCCCTCCTTTCAGCTTGCCTTTTCACACATATTTTCCTGTACTGAAAAGGGGAGAAGTGGTTGTGGTCCATCGCTTGTGTAGCTAACCATCACACATTCTCATCCAGAGATCAACAGTTGATGACACAGAAGACATTCTGGAAGGAAGTTAGGTTAACAGCAGGGACTGGCAGAGATATTAGATAGGATAAGGGCTGATCATAATGGAATTAAGCTAGAACTCTATAATAAAAAGATAGAGTGTTTCTATATGTTTAGAAACTAAGAAATACACTTCCAAATAACCATGGTTCCAAGTAAAAACCACAATGAAAATTAGAAATATATTGTACTTACGGTCCTCATCCCTGCTCGTGACACAGGGTTCCTAAAACCCTTGTAAATCCCCAAGTGGTAAGAGCACTAAGAACACTAGGGGCATCTTCTGTTTGAGTGAGGCAACTGTGGGTAGGTTCCTTGATGGCTTCTGGATGGGAACTAGTCACCAAAAAGACTAAGCCATGATTAGAAACTCCAAGTTTTCAGTACCAACCCCCACCCATTCTCCAGACACGGGAGAGGGCTGGAAATGAAGCTGATAATTGACCATGCCTACATTAGAAAGCCCCCATAAATTATTTAAAGTATTGGTTTCAAAGATCTTCCAGGTTGGTGAAGACATCCATGTATCAGGAAGGTGACACCCCCCTCCCCCCAACTCCATGCAGGCAGAGGCTGCTGTGCCCAGGACCTTCCCAGACCTCACCCAGTGTATCTCTCTTCATCTGTATTCTTTATCACATCTTTTAATAGACAGGTAAAGCAAGTAAATGTTTCCCTGAGTTCTGTGAGCTGTTCTAGCAAATAATGGAATCCAAGGAGGAGGTCATGGGACTGTCTGACCTGTAGCCAAGTGGGACAGAAGTTGTGGATATTCTGGGCACTTGCTACTTGTGACTGGCATTTGAAGCCAGGGAAGTCTCATGGGACTGAGTCCTTAATCAGGTGGACAGTGTCAAATTGAGTTAAATTGTAAGACACCCCGCTGGTCTCAGAATTGCCTGTGAAATATATAAGAAAAACCCCAACATGTTTGGTGTCAGAGTTGTGAGTGTGGTAGTCGTATGAGAGTAAAAGAAACACACAGGAAGAGAACTGGAGGATTTTCCCCACACAAATGCTTAAGAATCAAATTAATGGAAAATTTTTAGCTTTAAAAACTGTAGTATGGAACAAAATAATCAAAGCACCTATCTAAAGAACTTGGAAAAAGAACAAATTAAACCCAAACTAAGTAGAAGGAAGGAAATAATAAATTTAAAAGCAGAAATTAATGACATAAAAACAATATATTCAAAGAAAATCAAAGAAGCCAAAAGTTAGCTTTGAAAAGGCTAAATAAAAACTGTTAACCTTTGTTGTAAAACAGGTAAAAAAGGGGGTAGGGGAGAAAGGCAAAAATAATGTCATGGTTGAAATGCAACACCACTATGGATCTTTACTAAACACACTAAACAGATAGTAAAATTATTTTGTAAACACCTTTACATCCACCTTTACACTTTTACAGATGATAAAAATTAGACACAATGTACAAATTTTTTGAAGTGAGATTTTTAAAAAATTAAACAAAATACGAGAAAACTGAATGAAGAAAAACATGAAAACCACAGCACTTCACTTCCTTGTGTTTTACCTCGTTTATAAGGTTAATTTACACACCACGTTTTAAAAATATGATTGTTCATAGTAAAGTAATAAAGAGGAAAATCACGTAATTATCTAAGTGAATGTAGAAAAATATGATAAAAGTCAAGTATCTATTTATGGTAAAAGTTTTTAACAAACCAGATATAGAAGAGGAATGTGTTTGTCTGATGGTGAGCCTCTAAAAGCAAGGCTACAGCACTGATGTACTTACTGGTGAAATGTGAAAAGCTACCCAATTAACGTAAGAAATAAGACACTACTGCTTATATTCTATACTGTACTTCAGGCCTTAGCTAGGGAAATAAGGTATGGAAAAGAAATAAATGGTATAAAGTTTTGACATGAAGAATTCATTCTGTCATTTATTTCTCATGTATAAAGAAAGAAATCCTGGGGGAATTCCCTGACGGTCCAGTGTGCTTTTGCTGCCAAGGGCCTGGATTTGATCCCTAGACGAGGAACTAAGATCCCACAAGCCATGTGGCATGGCAAAAAAAAAAAAAATTTAAAGCTATACATAGATTATTACAATTAATAAGCATGCTTATTGATGACTGGTGGATTGATGGCTATAAGTAAATAAAAATAGATTTAATTTTTATGTACCTGAAAAAAAGGTTAAAAAATAGAATAAGAAAAAAAAAACCTTTACTTAAAACAGCATCAGAAAACATGAAAACCCTGGAATAAATTTACCTAAAACTGTACACTATTTCTTTACAGAAAAAAGGTAAAGCATTATTGAGTAAAGTTAAGGAAGGTTTAAATAAATGAAGAGATATACTATGTCCAGAGATTGGAAGAACTCAGTATTACATAGATATTCTCCAAACTGATCTACAGGCTAAATGTAATTCCAATCAAATTACAATTTGACAGACTGATTCTAAATTTAACCTGGACAAGAAAGTGCTAAGCAGTCAAGATTCTCTTGAAGAAGAACAAATTGGGAGATCCTAGTCTACCTGACAGGAAAACTTACCTAGAACGCTACTGGGCTAGTGGAGCATTTGTGTGGGGCAAATAAACCCATGGAGCTGTACAGAGAGCTCAGAAACTGACTCATGCCTGTATGGACGTTTGTCTTATGTGCCACTTCTCTTCATTTGCCTCTCTACTTACTCCTTGCTCTTTGCCCTCAAACGCTGTCCTCCTCAGAAAGAAATAAAACTTAATGTACTTATTAAGAAACTTAAACATCTGACCGAGTTTGGAATGAGTTAGTGACAGGCATGTGAACACACACAACCCACACAGCAAATAAAATCAAGATAATTCATTTGCTTGTTCTTCATTCAAAAAACATTTATGGGATACAATTATTTGTCAGGTACTCTTCAGGGTGGGCTTCTCTGATGGTTCAGTGGTAAAGAATTCACCTGCAATCCAGGAGACGTGGATTCAATTCCTGGGTTGGGAAGATCCCCTGGAGAAGGAAATAGCAACCCATTCCAGTATTCTTGCCTGGGAAATCCCATGGACAGAGAAGCCTGGCGGGGCTAGAGAGAGTCAGACACGACTTAGTGACTAAACCAACACCACCACCACTCTTCAGGCTACTAGGAATCCATCAGGGAACCAAATAGGCAAAAGCCATTTGCCATCATGAGTCTTGTATTTCTTTTGTGTAAAGCTTGACAATGAGCAAAACCAACTATATGCAGACATACACATACATGTATATACACACACACATATATAAATACACATATAATACACACACGTGTAATATAATGCAGAGAAGAAAAACGTCCAGAAGAGGGATTAAACAATATTGAAGAGAGTTAAATAAAATGTTAAGTAGGGAAGCCTTCATAATAGAGTTCCTTTTTGAGTGAAAATCTTTAGAAATGAGGTTAGAAAGCTGTAATGCAGCTGACTTGGGGGAACTGCACACGGATCAAGGAGCAAGTACAGATGCCATGAGGTGGGAGTGTACCTGCTGTGTCTGCAGAAGAGAAAGGAGATAGTAAGAAGAGAAGGGAGGAAAAAATGGTGCGGTCACAGAGGTTGTGAGGGACCGAATCATGCAGCTTGTCGTAAGAACTTTGCTCTAAGTGGGAATGGAAGTCATTAAAAGATTAAAGCCGAGGAACAGCATAATGTGATTTTATTTTAATGTGATCACTCAGGCTTCCGTGTTGAGATGAGTCTGAGGGGACAAGGGCAGCAGCAGGGCCAGTAGTTAGGAGATGACTGTAACCTGGTGAGAGGTGATATGGATTGGTACACAGAAAACAGTGGAGAGAGATCATCAAATTTTGAAAATGAAACAACAGAGTTTTCTAATAGAATAAATGATAGAAAGAGAGTAGTCAAGGATGACTCCAGTACTTTTGGTCTGAGTTAATGAGAAGGTGGAATTGATATAACTTGCACTTCTAAATGGAAAGGGAGAAGGCACTGCACTATGGGAAAGTGAAAGTGTTAGTCACTTAGTTGTGCCCGACTCTTTGTGACCCCATGGATGGTATTCCACCAGGCTCCTCTGTCCATGGAATTCTTCAGGCACGAATACTGGAATGGACGTTCATTCCCTTCTCCAGGGGAACTTCCAGACTCAGGGATGGAACCTGGGTCTCCTGCATTGCAGGAAGATTCTTGACCCTCTGAACCACCAGGGAAGGCTATGGTAAAGACCAAGAACTCAGTTCTGTATGCATTAAATGTGTGATCCAAATGGGAAGGTCAGGGAGCCAATTAAATACGAGTGTGGAAATCAGGGGTAAGAGCCAGTCTAGAAATACAGATGACCAACTCCTGGGTGGAACAAAGAACATAATCACACTATATGGTTCAGCTATAAATTAAGTTTACATGATAATGACACAGATAGCAATAACTATCTCAACAAATTTGTAATATTACTATTTTGAGAAGTTGGAGGAGCAAGAGTGTGTGTTTGTGTAGTGAACTTATGAGCTAAGTCTTCAACTTTCATAACAAAATTTGATAGAAATCTAAAACTAAAAAATAAAATAGAGCATTAAAAAATATGGAGGCATACTTTGAAACAAACAGTTGAAAGTGTTTGGTTTGAAGACAGAATTGAAACTAGGGGTATAAACATATAGAGGTCTTCTTATTTAAAAGTCGTGAAGTCTGGACGTGTGGAACAACAGGGTGAAGTCTTAGTGATTCCTTATTATGCAACCTTAGATAAACTACATAATTTCTCAGTTTATCAGTTCTCTGCTCTTAGTTTCTTCATTTGGAAACTAGTGCTGTGCTGTGCTTAGTTGCTCAGTCATGTCTGACTTTGTGAGTCCATGGACTGTAGCCGGCCAGGATTCTCTGTCCATGGGGATCTCCAGGCAAGAATACTGGAGTGGGTTGCCATGCCCTTCTCCAGGCGATCTTCCCAACCCAGGGATCGAACCCAGGTCTCCCGCATTGCAGGCAGAGTCTTTACCATCTAAGCCCTGTGTATGTGCTTAAGTCGCTCAGTCATGTCCGACTCCTGTGACCCAGTAGACTGTAACCTGCCAGGCTCCTCTGTCTAGGGGACTGTCCAGGCAAGAATACTGGAGTGGGTTGCCATTTCCTTCTCCAATCTAAGGTCTAGTGGTTTTGTTTTGTTTTGAATTTTTTTTACTTTACAATATTGTATTGGTTCTGCCACACATCAACATGAATCCACCACGGGTGTACACGTGTTCCCCATCCTGAACCCCCGTCCCACCTCCCTCCCCATACCATCCCTCCGAGTCATCCCAGTGCACCAGCCCCAAGCATCCTGTATCGAACCTGGACTGGAGATTTGTTACTTATATGATATTATACATGTTTCAGTGCCATTCCCCCAAATTGTCCCACCCTTTCCCTCTCCCACAGAGTCCAAAAGACTCTTCTATATGTGTATGTCTCCTTTGCTGTCTCGCATACAGGGTTATCGTTACCATCTTTCTAAATTCACCGTGAACTTCCTGATGTTCAAGCTGGTTTTAGAAAAGGCAGAGGAACCAGAGATCAAATTAAGAAAAAGCAAGAGAGTTCCAGAAAAACATCTATTTCTGCTTTATTGACTATGCCAAAGCCTTGGACTGTGTGGATCACAATAAACTGTGGAAAATTCTGAAAGAGATGGGAATACCAGACCACCTGACCTGCCTCTTGAGAAACCTGTATGCAGGTCAGGAAGCAACAGTTGGAACTGGACATGGAACAACAGACTGGTTCCAAATAGGAAAAGGAGTTCATCAAGGCTGTATATTGTCACCCTGTTTATTTAACTTATATGCAGAGTACATCATGAGAAACGCTGGACTGGAAGAAACACAAACTGCAATCAAGATTGCCGGGAGAAATATCAATAACCTCAGATATGCAGATGATACCACCCTTATGGCAGAAAGTGAAGAGGAACTCAAAAGCCTCTTGATGAAAGTGAAAGTGGAGAGTGAAAAAGTTGGCTTAAAGCTCAACATTCAGAAAACGAAGATGATGGTATCCAGTCCCATCACTTCATGGGAAATAGATGGGGAAACAGTGGAAACAGTCAGACTTTATTTTTCTGGGCTCCAACATCACTGCAGATGGTGACTGCAGCCATGAAATTAAACGACGCTTACTCCTTGGAAGGAAAGTTATGACCAACCTAGATAGCATATTGAAAAGCAGAGACATTACTTTGCCAACAAAGTTTCGTCTAGTTAAGGCTATGGTTTTTCCTGGGGTCACGTATGGATGTGAGAGTTGGACTGTGAAGAAGGCTGCTGAAGAATTGATGCTTTTGAACTGTGGTGTTGGAGAAGACTCTTGAGAGTCTCTTGGACTGCAAGGAGATCCAACCAGTCCATTCTGAAGGAGATCAGCCCTGGGATTTCTTTGGAAGGAATGATGCTAAAGCTGAAACTCCAGTACTTTGGCCAGCTCATGCGAAGAGTTGACTCATTGGAAAAGACTCTGATGCTGGGAGGGATTGGGGGCAAGAGAAGGGGACGACAGAGGATGAGATGGCTGGATGGCATCACTGACTCAATGGACGTGAGTCTAAGTGAACTCTGGGAGTTGGTGATGGACAGGGAGGCCTGGCGTGCTGCAATTCATGGGGTCACAAAGAGTCGGACACGACTGAGCGACTGATCTGATCTCTGATCTGATACTGTATTGGTGTTTTTCTTTCTGGCTTACTTCACTCTGTATAATAGGCTCCAGTTTCATCCACCTCATTAGAATGGATTCAAATGTATTCTTTTTAATGGCTGAGTAATACTCCATTGTGTATATGTACCACAGCTTTCTTTTTTTTTTTTTTTTTTTTTTTTTTTGCAAATCAGGACTATTTATTCATTTACTTATTTATCTACATATTAGGTATATATATGTGCATTTTTTTTTTTTTTTTTTTTAATTTTATTTTATTTTTAAACTTTACATAACTGTATTAGATTTGCCAAATATCAAAATGAATCCGCCACAGGTATACATGTGTTCCCCATCCTGAACCCTCCTCCCTCCTCCCTCCCCATTCCATCCCTCTGGGTCGTCCCAGTGCACCAGCCCCAAGCATCCAGTATCGTGCATCGAACCTGGACTGGCAACTCATTTCATACATGATATTTACATGTTTCAATGCCATTCTCCCAAATCTTCCCACCCTCTCCCTCTCCCACAGAGTCCATAAGACTGTTCTATACATCAGTGTCTCTTTTGCTGTCTCGTACACAGGGTTATTGTTACCATCTTTCTAAATTCCATATATATGCGTTAGTATACTGTATTGGTGTTTTTCTTTCTGGCTTACTTCACTCTGTATAATAGGCTCCAGTTTCATCCACCTCATTAGAACTGATTCAAATGTATTCTTTTTAATGGCTGAATAATACTCCATTGTGTATATGTACCACAGCTTTCTTATCCATTCATCTGCTGATGGACATCTAGGTTGCTTCCATGTCCTGGCTATTATAAACAGTGCTGCGATGAACATTGGGGTACTCGTGTCTCTTTCCCTTCTGGTTTTCTCAGTGTGTATGCCCAGCAGTGGGATTGCTGGATCATAAGGCATGTCTATTTCCAGTTTTTTAAGGAATCTCCACACTGTTCTCCATAGTGGCTGCACTAGTTTGCATTCCCACCAACAGTGTAAGAGGGTTCCCTTTTCTCCACACCCTCTCCAGCATTTATTACTTGTAGACTTTTGGATTGCAGCCATTCTGACTGGTGTGAAATGGTACCTCATAGTGGTTTTGATTTGCATTTCTCTGATAATGAGTGATGTTGAGCATCTTTTCATGTGTTTGTTAGCCATCTTTATGTCTTCTTTGGAGAAATGTCTATTTAGTTCTTTGGCCCATTTTTTGATTGGGTCATTTATTTTTCTGGAGTTGAGCTGTAGGAGTTGCTTGTATATTCTCGAGATTAGTTGTTTGTCAGTTGCTTCATTTGCTATTATCTTCTCCCATTCTGAAGGCTGTCTTTTCACCTTGCTAATAGTTTCCTTTGATGTGCAGAAGCTTTTAAGGTTAATTAGGTCCCATTTGTTTATTTTTGCTTTTATTTCCAATATTCTGGGAGGTGGGTCATAGAGGATCCTGCTGTGATGTATGTCAGAGAGTGTTTTGCCTATGTTCTCCTCTAGGAGTTTTATAGTTTCTGGTCTTACGTTTAGATCTTTAATCCATTTAGAGTTTATTTTTGTGTATGGTGTTAGAAAGTGTTCTAGTTTCATTCTTTTACAAGTGGTTGACCAGAGTTCCCAGCACCACTTGTTAAAGAGATTGTCTTTAATCCATTGTATATTCTTGCCTCCTTTGTCGAAGATAAGGTGTCCATATGTGCGTGGATTTATCTCTGGGCTTTCTATTTTGTTCCATTGATCTATATTTCTGTCTTTGTGCCAGTACCATACTGTCTTGATAACTGTGGCTTTGTAGTAGAGCCTGAAGTCAGGTAGGTTGATTCCTCCAGTTCCATTCTTCTTTCTCAAGATCGCTTTGGCTATTCGAGGTTTTTTGTTTTTCCATACAAATTGTGAAATTATTTGTTCTAGCTCTGTGAAGAATGCTGTTGGTAGCTTGATAGGGATTGCATTGAATCTATAGATTGCTTTGGGTAGTATACTCATTTTCACTACATTGATTCTTCCAATCCATGAACATGGTATATTTCTCCATCTGTTAGTGTCCTCTTTGATTTCTTTCACCAGTGTTTTATAGTTTTCTATATATAGGTCTTTAGATTCTTTAGGTAGATATATTCCTAAGTATTTTATTCTTTCCGTTGCAATGGTGAATGGAATTGTTTCCTTAATTTCTCTTTCTGTTTTCTCATTATTAGTGTATAGGAATGCAAGGGATTTCTGTGTGTTGATTTTATATCCTGCAACTTTACTATAGTCATTGATTAGTTCTAGTAATTTTCTGGTGGAGTCTTTAGGGTTTTCTATGTAGAGGATCATGTCATCTGCAAACAGTGAGAGCTTTACTTCTTCTTTTCCAATTTGGATTCCTTTTATTTCTTTTTCTGCTCTGATTGCTGTGGCCAAAACTTCCAAAACTATGTTGAATAGTAATGGTGAAAGTGGGCACCCTTGTCTTGTTCCTGACTTTAGAGGAAATGCTTTCAATTTTTCACCATTGAGGATAATGTTTGCTGTGGGTTTGTCATATATAGCTTTGATTATGTTGAGGTAGGTTCCTTCTATTCCTGCTTTCTGGAGAGTTTTTATCATAAATGGATGTTGAATTTTGTCAAAGGCTTTCTCTGCATCTATTGAGATAATCATATGGTTTTTATTTTTCAATTTGTTAATGTGGTGTATTACATTGATTGATTTGCGGATATTGAAGAATCCTTGCATCCCTGGGATAAAGCCCACTTGGTCATGGTGTATGATCTTTTTAATGTGTTGTTGGATTCTGATTGCTAGAATTTTGTTAAGGATTTTTGCATCTATGTTCATCAGTGATATTGGCCTGTAGTTTTCTTTTTTTGTGGGATCTTTGTCAGGTTTTGGTATTAGGGTGATGGTGGCCTCATAGAATGAGTTTGGAAGTTTACCATCCTCTGCAATTTTCTGGAAGAGTTTGAGCAGGATAGGTGTTAGCTCTTCTCTAAATTTTTGGTAGAATTCAGCTGTGAAGCCGTCTGGACCTGGGCTTTTGTTTGCTGGAAGATTTTTGATTACAGTTTCAATTTCCGTGCTTGTGATGGGTCTGTTAAGATTTTCTATTTCTTCCTGATCGAGTTTTGGAAAGTTGTACTTTTCTAAGAATTTGTCCATTTCTTCCTCGTTGTCCATTTTATTGGCATATAATTGTTGATAGTAGTCTCTTATGATCCTTTGTATTTCTGTGTTGTCTGTTGTGATCTCTCCATTTTCATTTCTAATTTTATTGATTTGATTTTTCTCCCTTTGTTTCTTGATGAGTCTGGCTAATGGTTTGTCAATTTTATTTATCCTTTCAAAGAACCAGCTTTTGGTTTTGTTGATTTTTGCTATGGTCTCTTTTGTTTCTTTTGCATTTATTTCTGCTCTAATTTTTAAGATTTCTTTCCTTCTACTAACCCTGGGGTTCTTCATTTCTTCCTTTTCTAGTTGCTTTAGGTGTAGAGTTAGGTTATTTATTTGACTTTTTTCTTGTTTCTTGAGGTGTGCCTGTATTGCTATGAACTTTCCCCTTAGGACTGCTTTTACCGTGTCCCACAGGTTTTGGGTTGTTGTGTTTTCATTTTCATTCGTTTCTATGCAAATTTTGATTTCTTTTTTGATTTCTTCTGTGATTTGTTGGTTATTCAGCAGCGTGTTGTTCAGCCTCCATATGTTGGATTTTTTAATAGTTTTTCTCCTGTAATTGAGATCTAATCTTACTGCATTGTGGTCAGAAAAGATGCTTGGAATGATTTCTATTTTTTTGAATTTACCAAGGCTAGCTTTATGGCCCAGGATGTGATCTATCCTGGAGAAGGTTCCATGTGCGCTTGAGAAGAAGGTGAAATTCATTGTTTTGGGATGAAATGTCCTATAGATATCAATTAGGTCTAACTGGTCTATTGTATCGTTTAAAGTTTGTGTTTCCTTGTTAATTTTCTGTTTAGTTGATCTATCCATAGGTGTGAGTGGGGTATTAAAGTCTCCCACTATTATTGTGTTATTGTTAATTTCTTCTTTCATACTTGTTAGCATTTGTCTTACATACTGCGGTGCTCCCGTGTTGGGTGCATATATATTTATAATTGTTATATCTTCTTCTTGGATTGATCCTTTGATCATTATGTAGTGACCATCTTTGTCTCTTTTCACAGTCTTTGTTTTAAAGTCTATTTTATCTGATATGAGTATTGCTACTCCTGCTTTCTTTTGGTCCCTATTCGCATGGAAAATCTTTTTCCAGCCCTTCACTTTCAGTCTGTATGTGTCCCCTGTTTTGAGGTGGGTCTCTTGTAGACAACATATGCAGGGGTCTTGTTTTTGTATCCATTCAGCCAGTCTTTGTCTTTTGGTTGGGGCATTCAACCCATTTACGTTTAAGGTAATTACTGATAAGTATGACCCCGTTGCCATTTACTTTATTGTTTTGGGTTCGAATTTATACACAATTTATGTGTTTCCTGTCTAGAGAATATCCTTTAGTATTTGTTGGAGAGCTGGTTTGGTGGTGCAGAATTCTCTCAGCTTTTGCTTGTCTGAAAAGCTTTTGATTTCTCCTTCATACTTGAATGAGATCCTTGCTGGGTACAATAATCTGGGCTGTAGATTATTTTCTTTCATCATTTTAAGTATGTCTTGCCATTCCCTCCTGGCTTGAAGAGTTTCTATTGAAAGATCAGCTGTTATCCTTATGGGAATTCCCTTGTGTGTTATTTGTTGTTTTTCCCTTGCTGCTTTTAATATTTGTTCTTTGTGTTTGATCTTTGTTAATTTGATTACTATGTGTCTTGGGGTGTTTCGCCTTGGGTTTATCCTATTTGGGACTCTCTGGGTTTCTTGGACTTGGGTGATTATTTCCTTCCCCATTTTAGGGAAGTTTTCAACTATTATCTCCTCAAGTATTTTCTCATGGTCTTTCTTTTTGTCTTCTTCTTCTGGGACCCCTATGATTCGAATGTTGTAGCGTTTAATATTGTCCTGGAGGTCTCTGAGATTGTCCTCATTTCTTTTAATTCGTTTTTCTTTTATCCTCTCTGATTCATTTATTTCTACCATTCTATCTTCTAATTCACTAATCCTATCTTCTGCCTCTGTTATTCTACTATTTGTTGCCTCCAGAGTGTTTTTAATTTCACTTATTGCATTATTCATTATATATTGACTCTTTTTTATTTCTTCTAAGTCCTTGTTAAATCTTTCTTGCATCTTCTCAATCCTTGCCTCCAGGCTATTTATCTGTGATTCCATTTTAATTTCAAGATTTTGGATCAATTTCACTATCATTATTCGGAATTCTTTATCAGGTAGATTCCCTATCTCTTCCTCTTTTGTTTGGTTTGGTGGGCATTTATCCTGTTCCTTTATCTGCTGGCTATTCCTCTGTCTCTTCATCTTGTTTAAATTGCTGAGTTTGGGGTGTCCTTTCTGTTTTCTGGCAGTTTGTGGAGTTCTCTTTATTGTGGCGTTTCCTCGCTGTGTGTGGGTTTGTACAGGTGGCTTGTCAAGGTTTCCTGGTTAGGGAAGCTTGTGTCGATGTTCTGGTGGATGGAGCTGTATTTCTTCTCTCTGGAGTGTAATGAAATGTCCAGTAATGAGTTATGAGATGTCTATGGTTTTGGGGTGACTTTGGGCAGCCTGTATCTTGAAGCTCAGGGCTGTGTTCCTTTGTTGCTGGAGAATTTGCTTGTTATGTCTTTCCCTGGAACTTGTTGGCCCTTGTGTGGTGCTTGGTTTCAGTGTCGGTATGGAGGCGTTTGATGAGCTCCTGTCAATTAATGTTCCTTGGAGTCAGGAGTTCCCTGGAGTCAGGGATTGGACTTAAGCCTCCTACTTCCAGTTATCGGTCTTAATTTTACAGTAGTTTCAAAACTTCTCCTTCTATCCAGCACCACTGATAAAACATCTACGTTAAAGATGAAAAGTTTCTCTACTGTGAGGGTCACTCAGAGAGGTTCACAGCGTTACATGGAGAAGAGAAGAGGGAGGAGGGAGTTAGAGGTGACCCAAATGAGATGAGGTGGAATCAATAGTGGAGAGAGTGGGCTAGCCAGTAGTCACTTCCTTATGTGCACTCCACAACTGGACCACTCAGAGATGTTCACGGAGTTATACAGGGAAGAGAAGAAGGAGGCAGGAGACAGAGGTGGCCAGAAGGATAAAAGGGGGAAATGAAAAGGCGGGAGACAGATCCAGCCAGTAATCAGTTCCTTAAGTGTTCTCCACCGTCTGGAACACACAGAAATTCACAGAGTTGGGTAGAGTAGAGAGGGGTTAGGGAGGAGATACAGGTGACCTGGTGGAGAAAATGGAGAGTCCAAAGGGAGAGAGAGCAGTCAAGCCAGTAATCTCGTACACTAGTGAAAAATGGGTCCTGAAGATTGGGTTCTTAAAGGTACAAAATTGGTAACAAATACATAAAAACAAAAATTAGAAATTAGAGTAGAGTTTGGAATTTCAAAAATGCGATGTTAATGAAAAGGAGAAGGAAAAGAAAGAGAGAAAAAACGAACAAAGAAAAACAAACAAGGTCGTGAAAGTAATAAAGAAACTACAGGTACAAAATTGATAACTAATACCAAACAGCAAAAATTAAAAATCCAGAGTAGAGTTTGGAATTTCAAAAATACAACGTTAAAAAAAAAAAAAAAAAAAGAAGAAGAAGAAAAATAAAGAGAGAAAACAAACAAACCAACAAAAACAATGTCGCAAAAATTATAAAGAAAATACAGGTACAAAATTGATATCAAATACCAAAAAGCATAAATTAAAAATCTTGAGTAGAGTTTGGAATTGCAGATATACGATGTTATATAAAAGAAGAAGAGAAAGAAACAGAGGAAAAAAAAAAAAAGTCACAGCAATTATGAAAAAAACTATAGGTACAAAATTGATAACATATATCAAAAGGCTAAAATTAAAAATCTAGAGTAGAGTTTGGAATTTCAAAAATGCAATGTTAAAGAAAAGAAGAAAAAGAAAAAAGAAAAAAAAAAAAAAAAAAAAAAAAAAAACCACGGTCAAAAAATTATAAAATATATATATGAAGTTTGCTGAAGAAGAAAAGAAAAAAAAAAAAAATAGGGTCTTTTTTTTTTTTTGCAAAGTAATAGTTATAAAAGTGAAAATTAAAGGACAATAGAGGACTTAAAAAAATTTTTTTTTTTAATTAAAAAAAAAAAAAAAAAGAAAGAAAGAAAGATTGATCGTAAAAATAGTAAAAATATATCTAGGTCTTTCTCTGGTTTTGTTGTGAGTATTGTGGGTTCAGTTCATTTTTGGCAGTTCCTTAGTCCGACTTATATTTCTCAAGATCTATAGGCCCCTTCCTATGTATTCCGTAGTAACCACAGGGTTTTAATCTATGGCCTGTAGCTTCCAAGGCGTTTCCCTCTGTTAGAGCTTCTTCTGTTTGCTGGTCTCTTCAGTGTCTGGTTCCCGCCCTGACACAAAGGGGACGGTGGAGGACACTATTTTTTTTTTTTTTTTTTTTTTTTTTAATTTAGGCTCACTTGTTCAGCCGCGCTGTGGGGAGGGAGGGAGGGATGCTGCAAACAGATAACACTGGCGTGCGCTCGAAGTGCCTCGGCCACACTGGGTCTGCCCCCGCTCACGGCGCGTGTAACCTCCCTGCCCACACTGCTTGGGCTCTAGGTTGTTCCGCCGGGAACAATCAGAGGCCGGCCCTGGACTGAGCTCCCAGGTCCAAGCCGCTCAGGTTCAGGCACTCGGGTAGTCCTCAGAGGCACAGACTCGGTTGGGCCTGCGTTTTGTGTTCTTCCCAGGTCGAGCAGCTCAGGCGATGAGGTGCTTGGCGGGCGCCAATGCTGCGACTTATCGCCTCCCCGCCACTCGGTTATCTGGGTGTAAAACCGGCGCACCTTCTCAGGCAGATGTTGACCGTCCAGACCCCCAAGAAGTTTTAGTTAGCAAAGAAGCCTGCTTACAGTTTTATAGATAGTGTCTCTCTGGGGCTGCGATTGCCCCCTTCCAGCTCTGGCTGCCTGTCACCGGAGGGGGAGGTCTGCAGCCGGCTATCTCTGTTCAGTCCTTTGTTCTGTGCGCGGGCCTGGCGGTGTCTTAGGTTAGGGCTGGCTTTTCGCGTGGTAGATATCCCACAGTCTGGTTTGCTAGCCCAAATTATTTCGCTCAGATAGCGCTCAGGACATTCGGCCCGATTCTTACTCTAAGGGACACAGCCCGTGCCGCACTTCCCTGCCCAGCCCCCGCTTGCTAATGCCGTGTGCAGGCGTCTGCGCTGCTTCTCCGCTGGGGGAGTTCCCGTAGGGCTCACAATCCGCGATTTTTAATTGTTTATTTATTTTTTTTTTTCCCCCTCCCTTTTTTGTTGCCCTCTGTGTTTCCAAAGCTCGGCACAGATTCGGCAGTGAGAGGGTTTCCTGGTGTTTGGAAACTTCTCTCTTTTTAAGACTCCCTTCCCGGGACGGAACTCCGTCCCTCCCTCTTTTGTCTCTTTTTTTGTCTTTTATATTTTTTCCTACCTCCTTTCGAAGAGTTGGGCTGCTTTTCTGGGTGCCTGATGTCCTCTGCCGGCATTCGGAAGTTGTTTTGTGGAATTTACTCGATGTTTAAATGCTCTTTTGATGAATTTGTGGGGGAGAAAGTGTTCTCCCCGTCCTACTCCTCCGCCATCTTGGCTCTATCTGTACCACAGCTTTCTTATCCATTCGTCTGTGATGGACATCTAGGCTGCTTCCATGTCCTGGCTATTATAAACAGTGCTGCGATGAACACTGGGGTACATGTGTCTCTTTCAATTTTGGTTTCCTCAGTGTGTATGCCCAGCAGTGGGATTGCTGGGTCATAAGGCAGTTCTAGTTCCAGTTTTTTAAGGAATCTTCACACTGTTCTCCATAGTGCCTATACTAGTTTGCATTCCCACCAACAGTGTAAGAGGGTTCCCTTTTCTCCACACCCTCTCCAGCATTTACAGTCTGCATCTGCAGTAAATAAGAGATGACTAATATTACTACATTTGATGTATGCTTCTCATTCTCACTGGTCTCTGCACTCTTCTAGAGGGAGTCTGACTTCTCCATCTTTCCTAGTGGCAGACACTTATGAGTAGCTTAGTATTTCTTGAACAAATGCACACATGAAGAGGTGCAAGAGTTCTTGGATATCTGCTGCAGCCCCCGTAGCCTAGCTTCCTCAAGACCTTGGGTCAAATTTCCAGGAAGCCACTAAGCTATGGGACATCTGGTTACCACCCACCCTGTATCCCCCAGCACTAGTGACTCTCTGAGAAATCCTGTTCTTACAGAGTCTCTCACAAAAACAAAAACCACTTGTGAGATAAAGCAGGGTGAAATAATTATTTATCAGGTAGAGAGGTAATTCCAGTTGCAACATTTCTCTCAAGGGTCATTAATTTTCACTGTAACAATCACACTGATGGCCCAAACCTGGCCCACCTGTAAATGAAAGCTTGCAATGATTTGGTCATTCAGTTTTCTCAGAAACTCCCACCGTATTCCTGATACTTGACCCAGACGTGACAAAATTGGCAAAAACATCCTTTTTCAGTGACAGATCCTACCAATAATTAGCATGCACTGTTAAAGTAACTGTTGATTGCACTTTATTTATAGATATTAACATGATTAATTGCACTGGAAGTGTTCCTGGAGGATGACGCTCTCTGAGCTGGTGCTGGGGGACGAGAGAAGCCAGCAGCCCTCACAGGGCCCTGGGAAAGGACTGCCATTAGCCCACTCCTTTTCCTTTTTTGAATCATTCCCTCAAACGATTCTAGATCTAATTCCACAGGACTGGCCCTACATTAGAAAGTATTACTCCGACTAATGATATGCTCAGTTAGGAATACATAGGATAATAACATCACATATACATTAGATCACTTTACAGCTGACCAAAAACATTGACATCACTATCTTTTCTGATTTTGTCTGCTTCCCTGGTTTAAAATGCCACATGTGTACATGGATGACTCCAACATTTATGTCTCCATCCCCACCTCTTCCTGCATTATAAACTCATACATCCAAGTGCCTTCTTTAGATGTCTAGTTAATCATCTAATAGGCATCTCAATCTTGATATTTCAAAACTGGAACTGATCTCCCTCTCCTGCTCCCAGCCATCCCACCCATCTTTTCCATTTCAGTTTGGTAAACACATGCTCCGAGCAGCTCACCAAATCTGGTAGTCATTAGATTTTGTATTCCTCCTCTCCTCTCACCCTCCCACATCTGCAAGTCATGTTATTTCTCCCTCCAAAAATATCTAGTCTGTCCAATTTTATCCTTCTCTATGTTGCTATGCTATACCAAAATACCATCACCTTCTCATGTAACTCCCTTCGAATCATGAAGGCAAAAGGAGAAGTTAGTCCGTGAGTCAGGATGGCTGCTATGATATGTTCATATCACATGATGCTATATGGCTCACAGTTGCTCAAGCTGGAAGGAAGCCTCCGTTGCTTGCTTACATATCCTCATGCTTACCCTGCAATGTGACTGAGTCTGGGATTCCCATCTGGACTGGTGAACTGGTGAGGACTCAGAGGATTGGTTCCACTAGCGTAGGGATGGTGTGGTTCCTGACCGCCCTACATGACTGGGGTTTCCCCTTAGAGTATAATCTAGGCGCTGGCTGACAAGTTTGCACGTGTACATGCATGCTGAGTTGCTTCGGTCTTGTCTGACTCTTTATGACCCTCTGGACTGTAACTTGCAAGGCTTTTCTTCCATGGGATTCTCCAGGCAAGAATACTGGAGCGATTGCCATGCCCTCCTCCAGAGGATTTTCCCACCCAGGGATCGAACCCGCGTCTGCTGTGTCTCCTGCATTGCCGGTGGATTCTTTACTGCTGAGTCACCAGGGAAGTCCAGCAAGTTCCCATCAAGGTGATTTAGTCACTAAGTCACGCCCAACTCTTGCAACCCCAAGGACTGTAGCCTGCCAAGCTTCTCTGTCCATGGGATTTTCCAGATACTGGAGTGGATTGCCCTACCCTCTTTCAGAGGATCTTCCCAACCCTGGGACTTAACCCACGTCTCTTTAGTCTCCTGCATTGGCAGGCGGGTTCTTTACCACTAGCACCACCTGGGAAGCCCAATTTTGCTTTAGGCTACATCAGTAGAGGTACAGTCTAGGGAGGGAGGTTATACATCAGCCACAACACACCTGAAACCTGAATTCTGTTCTGGACACCTGCAGTTTAGAGATGTATGATCACCTGAAAGATGGTGAGAAGAGCAACTACCATGAGACAGACAGGATCAGTATTACATGAAGAACAATGAGGAGGTATTAAATTTTCAGGAAAAGGTTTGAGAAAGACAAGACTCTTGTCAGCACAGATTTGAAGTGGAGTCATACAAAAGAGCACCCCACTCCAGTACTCTTGCCTGGAAAATCCCATGGATGGAGGAGCCTGGTAGGCTGCAGTCCATGGGGTTGCCAAGAGTCGGACACGACTGAGAGACTTCACTTTCATTTTTCACTTTCATGCATTGGAGAAGGAAACGGCAACCCACTCCAATGTTCTTGCCTGGAGAATCCCAGGGACGGGGGAGCCTGTTGGGCTGCCGTCTATGGGGTCACACAGAGTCGGACATGACTGAAGCGACTTAGCAGCAGCAGCAGCATACGAAAGAGGGATTAAACTCACTCTTAACGGTTCCAAGGTTTAGAACCAGGGCCAACAAGGGGAAGACACAGGAAGATTTAGAATATTCTCCTCTATCACAATCCAAAATCATGGTCTGTTTGTCTCTGAAGGGGGAGAATTTACTATCTGTTCAGCAGATTTCTCTGCTTTAGAGAGGAATGGAGTGGTTAACAATGTAGTCTTTCCTAGCCCTGATGTCCTGCAGCTCCCTGATCTCAGACATCAACTGGTAGGCAAGAGGAGATAATCAAGTTTTGGAGCAAGGCAACCATGTTATCAAAATTGTGATTAAGGAGATAGGACTTGGTGGAGTGTGCGACTGTCTCTGAGGGGAAGATCTAGAGGGACCTCATGCGAAGAGTTGATTCATTGGAAAAGACTCTGATGCTGGGAGGGATTTGGGGCAGGAGGAGAAGGGGACGACAGAGGATGAGATGGCTGGATGGCATCACCGACTCGATGGACATGAGTTTGGGTGAACTCCGGGAGTTGGTGATGGACAGGGAGGCCTGGCGTGCTGCGATTCATGGGGTTGCAAAGAGTCGGACACGACTGAGTGACTGAACTGAACTGAACTGAGGAGGTCAGAAACGGTGAGGGCTCCTGACTAAAGCTGCCTAATTCAGCATCTTAGGAACATGAGAACTTTAAAAGGACACATGGAAAAGAGGAGGTGAATTCCAGCCTTAGTGCACCAAGCACAAGACTTTCGGGTACTGAGGTCTTGATGAGACTTCTTATTCTTTCTCAGCTTGCTGCCCTAATAAATTCTTTAAGATTTACACATGAGTTTTTTAATACTCCTATTTTCCCAGGGAGCATGTCTAGTCAAGGACTGTCCTCGGTGAACACAAGGAGAATTTCAAAAGTTAAAGGGCTACAGAAAAGACTTTTGTATTTAAGTTCAAGGTAAAACAATCTATTCTTCTAAGACATTTTAGAGATCCATCAATTCTTAATAGAAAAAAGGAACAAGATGAAAATTTGTTCTTCTTTAAAGAAAAAGTCTCACTCGGGAACAGGAGAGCGTCTGTAGAAGCTTGGGCATTGTGTGATGACTCTGACTGTTACAAGGCATTTCGCTGGCTTTTGAAGAAAAAAAAAACAAACAACATTAAGATGCATTGTAAATAATTAAGAATTCACCCAGCATTGTAAGCATCTTTGTCATCCCAAACATTCCATCAAAACTAAGAATTCACACAGTTTAGCGGAGATGGGAGGATGAGATTCTCTAGTAAAGACGCCCTCTAAAGGGAAACATGACGGTTAGTGAATTAAACCAACATGCTCAGTGGAATGAACAATCATAAAGAAAAAAAAACATTATTTTTACTCTACTCTGGATGGAGATCTGCTCCACAGATAATCCCGGGACACAGGGTGCTTTTAACCTTATTTGGAGATAAGCACTACGATCCTCTTCTGGCCCCTCTTCTGGCCCCATGAACTTTTGCTCCATCCTTACTGCCACTCTTAGAGCTTAGTACATGGGTCACTAAGCCATTTCATTTGTTCTCCAAAATGTGTCTTGATTACAACTCTTCCTATCTATTCCCTCTGCCTCAGTCTCTGCAAGATTACTTGGGGATCACTCTACCTTTTCCAATCCATCCTTCACATAAACAGACTTGACCATTTTGCTTGCTTGCTTAAATCCTTTGACAGATCCCAGATGCTCTTAGGTTCAAATGTGAACCTCTTAGCATATCCTTCGAGATGACTCCGAGGATAACTCCTATTATTTCTCCTGCCTAACACGTCCAGTCCTTCAGTCAGTCTGAACTATTCTTACTCCCTACACAAACCTTACCCTTTCATTTCTGAACAACTCTACTCATTTCTCTGCTGGTAAAATGTTTTTTTTTTTTTTTTTGCGTTGAAGACGTGGCTTACAAGTTTCCCCTTCTGTGCAGGCATCCTGTCTCTCCAACCCTGTGCTCTCTGCTCTGGCAGCCATCTGTCCATGTTTCTATTACCACGTGAAATTAGAGATACTTGTTTTAGACTGTGAAAAGCTGAAGGCTGGAGCTATATTTTCTTTCTTTCGGTACTTTTATCTGGGGCCCTGGTTATTTTACAGAAGAGAACCTTGGGTCGGAGAAGTTAAGCAATCTTCCCTAGGTCACACAGCTGGTTAGTGCTAGAGCCACACCCCAAGCAAGCAGCTTGACTGCAGAGCCTACGGCGCTCCTAAGTGGGGGTCCTTGCAGAGGACAAGAGAACTGGGGACTGGGGGACTGGGGAAGGGGAAGGTGGCTAAATTCTCCTGGAGACTTGAGAAGCTTGGAGGTGCTGAGCTGGGAGCTACAAGCCTCCAGATCCTTCTCTTAGCCACAGGTTTCCACCCTCAGGGCTGACCTTCTCATACCTTTCATCAGCAGGAACTTGCTTTTGCCTTTGCAGCTAGAGAGGAAAAAAGAAAAAAAGAGAGAGAAGAAAGCTACCTTGACTGAATCCTATTTAAGAACTAGGGCAAATGAGGCTTTAGCAAAAGAGGATCTGCCTTTCTTTCACACACAAACATTAGACAGTTTCCCTCCATTTCCACTAAAATTTTCTAATACTCCTTAGGGAAATAAGAGATTTTGTTACAATAAAGGGTACTGTAGGTGTAATTAGGGGGCATCTCAGATGTACTCCCAATAAAAACACCAGTAATAGTCTCCTTCTCTAAAAAATAACAAACTAAAAATACATGTAAAGACAAAGAACAAACTTGTGGTTGCCAAGGGGTGGGGAGGGAAAGGGATGAACTAGGCTAGGAGTCTGGGGTTGGTAGACGCAAACTATTACATTCAGAGTGGATAAACAACAAGGTCTTGCTGTACAGCACAGAAAACTATATCCAATCTCCTGGTATAAACCATAACGTAAGAGAATATGAAAAAGAATGTATATGTGTGTATAACTAAGTCACCTTGCTGTACAGCAGAAATTAGTGCAACATTATAAATCAACTATTTGATGTTTAGTCGCTAAGTCATGTCTGACTCTTTTGTGACCCCATGGACTGACTGTAGCTCTCCAGGCTCCTCTGTCCACAGGATTTCCCAAACAAGAATTGCCATTTCCATCTCCAGGGAATGTTGGAAAGGAATCTTTCCAACTCAGGGAATGAAGCTGCATCCCCTGCAGATTGGTAGACGGAGTCTTTACCACTGAGCATCCAGGGAAGCCCCAAATCAACTATACTTCAAAGAGTAAAGATAAATAAAATACATGGAAAGTATTTAGCACAGTATCTGAAATACATGTGTGAATTCATTATCTGTGTTGCTCCTATACTTCTTAGAGCAGTGCCTGGCACAGGGTAAGTCCATAAATATTAAATGCAATGCATCAATGAATGAATAAGCAGTAGTCTCTACAGGAAAGGAGAGAGAGACTGATCAGGGAGAACACAGAGCAAAGACTCCTCTCTATCAGGGTGACCTACATTTGAAGACACTCTTACATCCTGATGTACAAACTACATGAACACAGGAGACACATAGATGCTACAAGAATTTCCTACATATATACAATGGAATATTACTCAGCCATAAAAAGAAATAATGCCATCTGCAGCAACATGGATGGACCTAGAGAGATTATCACACTAAGTGAAGTAAGTCAGAGAGAAAGACAAATATCATATGATATCACTTATATGTGGAATCTAAAATATGAACACAAATTAATATATCTAAGAAACAGACTCACAGACATAGAGAACAGACTTATGGTTTCCAAGGGGTAAGGGGAGTGAGGGAGGGATAAATTAGGAGTTGGGGATTAACAGATACATATTACTATATATAAAACAGATAAACAGCAAGGACCTACTGTACAGCACAGGAAGCTCTACTCAATATACTGTAAGAACCCATATGGGAAAAGAATCTGAAAAAGAATGGACATATGTAGAACTGAATCACTTTGCTGTACACCTGAAACTAATACAATATTGTAAATCAACTATGGTCCAAGGTAAAAAATTAAATTCAATAAAAAGAATGTCCTAGGCTATGGAAAGAATTACACAGGAAATAAGGCAATAAGATATTCTTTTGAAATGGTATGGCCCTCCTTGCTACAGAAGGTGATCAGATACCAGCAGAGAGGTTAAACAACTTGTCTGCAGTCACAAAGTTCACCAGTGTCAAGAACGTGTCTTTCCACCTGTGTGCTTTCTCTGGCCCTAAGTCTTCATTCAAAGGTGGTGGATTTTAGAATGTGTCAGGAACTCTCTCTTCTCTCAGAAGGCACAGTTCTCATCCACCTAGGATGAGAACAAAGGCAGCTATGTGGGAGGCAGGGGAGAACCTGCGCATGTTTTTAAAAAGTCTCTTTAAATTTATTTATTAATCTATTCAATCAGTATCTATTGAACACATGCCATGTAACAGGCACTATACTAGGTGCTGGGAATATAAAGGAGGAAAAAAGGATAAGAATCCTTGCTGTAATGGAGTTGCCATTATAGGTAACATTCTAGAACTTAGACTATAAACATTAAACAAATAAATTATATTGGATATTAAATGGTAAAAAAAAAAAATGCTGCCAAAAAATATAGGGAGATAGGAGGCTGTGAAAAGAAGTGCATTTTTAAATAGGATGGTCAGGGAAGACCTCAGAGATGAGGAGGGTTTAAAAAGACCTAGGGGAGACTTCCCCAGCAGTCTGATGGTTAAGTCTCTGCACTTCCACTGCTTGGGGAATGGATTTGATCCCTGTTTGGGGAACTAAGATCTCACATGCTGCATGGTGCAGCCAAAAAAAAAAAAAAAAAAAAGAAGACCTAAAGGAAGTGAGGAAGCAAAGCATACAGACAGCTAGGGGAAGTGATTCCAGCAGAAAAAATGGTGCTGAGGTGGAACTGGGGTCTGAACATCAGAAAGGAGGCTCCAGTGCAGGTGAGCAGGGAAAATGCTTGCTACAGTAGTGGGAGAGGAGGTCGGAGATAATGGGGGAAGGGGCTCAAATCCTGGAGGACTCTGGCTTCTACTGTGATGAAATGGGGAGTTATTAGAGGACTGGGGGCAAGAATAATAAGAATCAGTCTAGAAGTCAAAGAGATTAGCCTAGTTTTTGTGTAGAGAACTTAACTGAGGTGGTAGGCAAAGTAGGATCAGGATAACCAAGAAGGAAGCCATTGCAAAAACTTGCAACTTATGCTGTTCAAGGTTCCATTGTTTTTAGTTAATTTCTTAAGACCGTCTTAGATTTTATAAGGTCTCCTTACTAAGAAGAATTTCAATTGCTTATTGCATTAGCCGTTGCTTCCAGTCAGATCCTGTAATGTGGGCAGGATGTTCCTTTTGTTTAGGAAGATTCCTGACAGGGGCCTTACTGAACATTCTCCTGAGGAGCTCTGGGGGAATCAAAGCAAAAGCCTCTAAGACAATCTAGAAAAATCTAAATACAACATTAAAAACGTTCCTTAGGTAGCTGTTCCCTAAGGCCAAGAGCCCCCATCACAACTGAAGTAAGTATCTCCCTCCAGGGACTCCAAAAGACAAAAAGTGAAGGCTTCCCTAGCCTCCAGTTGCTTCCAGACATCTGGGAGAGAGTCCAGGTAAAGGCTGAACTATGTGAAACTGCCCCCTTGGTTACTCAAAAGAAGCCTCCCAGTGATTTCACACAGTTCAGTCTATTTTATGGCCCAGCATGTGGGCTGGGATTGCTGCTTCCCTAGGTGCTATCATTAAATGCCCTCCAATTTAGTACATGAGAACTCATTCCAAAAGAAAATGCAAATCTCAAAACTCAAGGGAGCCAAAGATGCCTATATCTGCAGCAGTGAGACTGAGCGTATTTAAGCAGAGGGCTTAGGGTTCTCTAGGGCTCAGCGCTGGCCAGAAATAAGGGGAAGGGAGGAGTGAGATGAAGGAAGTCACTCGAGGATAAAGTGGATAGATGGATGGGAATGGAATACATAATCGATTTATTTAAAAACATGTTCCAAATATTTAGTTTAGTATAACCCTAAAAACAGTATCTGGCAAAGATGCACAGAAGAAGTAAACACCTCCACCAAAACAACAACAAGCAAGCAAAATTACAGGCCAATTCTTACAAGAGTACAGTTGAAAAATTCCTGTGTATCAACAAATAAAATCTATCAGCATTAATAATACACTTTGGACCAAGATGGGTTTATTCTAAGATGCATGGATGTTTCAAAATTAATAAATCACATCAGTGGATTAAAGAAGAAAAATCATGCCAACATCTCAACAGAAAAGATATTAGATAAAATTCAACATCCATTCCCAATAATAGAATAACATAACACTTTAAACGTTATCATTAAATTCAAGACCAGGACAAAAACTCCTGCTATCACTCCTATTATTCAACAGTTTAGGAAGTTCTAGCCAATGCCATAAAATAAAGAAATACGTAAAGTTATTACAAAAAGGGCAAAAATAGAAGTTATATGTTCTGTGAATTATTAGCTGGAAATCTAAGATAACCAAGTGAGTAACTATTAAAACTAATGAAACAGGTATCTAATGAGAATTTACAAATAAACTCTTACAAATCACAAAGCAGGAGATAACCCAATAAAAAATGAGAAAAAAGGCTAAAACATAAATTTTATAGAAGAACATAGATGAAAAGCAAGAAAAGGTCCTCAGCATCATGAGTCAAAAAATGGAAAACTACAGTGAAATCCCATCCCTAGAATAGCTAAAATTAAAAGATTACAAGACTAAACACTGGCAGGGATATGAAGCAACTGGAACTCGGAAGTGCTAGTGAGAAGGTAAAATAATACAACTGATTTGAAAAATCATTTGCATTTCTCATAAACATATTCCTACTCTATGACCAAGGAATTTTACTCCTAGATATTTACCCCAGAGAAATAAAAACATATATCCACACATAGACTTGAATAAGAAGGTTCATCACAGCTGTATTCATATTTGCCAAAACCAAAAGCAAACGCAGGACCTCGTGCCAAAAAGTATTAGAAACAATGCAAATGCCCAAAAGCAGAAAAATAAAATCTGATATACTCATACAGTTTAATAATACTCAGTTAAAAAAAAAAAAAAAGAACTACTGTACACTCTATAGCATCGTTAAATATTAAAAACATTATGCTGAGCAAAAGAATCTCCCCTCCTTCCAACCCATCACACACAAAAGT
Organism: Bubalus kerabau; assembly: GCF_029407905.1. Lineage (NCBI taxonomy): Eukaryota > Metazoa > Chordata > Mammalia > Artiodactyla > Bovidae > Bubalus > Bubalus kerabau. Next base: position 45,340,668 of record NC_073638.1, read on the forward strand.
ATGAAGTAGCCAGCAGGAAACCATGGTGACAGAAGTCAGCAACTGGCTGCTGCTAGGAGAGTGGAGGGATTGACTGGAATAGGGCATGATGAACCTTTCTGGAGCGGTGGAAATGTTCTATACCTTGTTTTGGGTGGTGATTACATGTGTGAACACAAACGTCAAAACTCATCAAAATGGAACACTTAAGATTGGTGCTTTTTATCCAATGTAAATTATATCTCAATTTTAAAAGTCTTTTCTATATATACCAGTGAACAAAACAGATTTTAAAAATAAAGTCCCATTCTCAATGGCAGCCAAAATACAAAGCACGCAGGAAAAAAAATCTTAAAAAGAAATACAGTGAATACAGATAAATTTTACAAAATTTTATTAAATTACTCTTTAAAAAAAACTGGAATAAATGGAGATATTCTGTTTCCAGATGGGAATATTTAATATCATAAAGGTGTTCATTCATACCAAAGTTGTATATAAATACGAGTAAATCCTAGACCAATATCACAATTCTTTTTTAAATATTATTCCTAAATGATATTAAGATTTGCTTGCCAGAGTAAATGGATGGGGAACTTCCTTGTGGTCCAGTGGTAGAGAATTCGCCTTCCAATACAGAGGATGCAGTTTGACCCCTGGTCTTCCCCAGGGCAATTAAGGCCCCAAGCTGCAACTGCTGAGCCTTCATGCCACAACAAAGACCCAGCACAGCCCACGTCCCCCAAAAAACTTTAAAGAAAAGATTAAACGGACAAAACTACAAATTTTTTATCACTTGTAACAATGAGATGGGAGATTTACCTTACTAGGTAGCAAAAACGTATTATTAAGAGGCTGTAATTATAATATCAGAATATTGCTACTAGAAAAGTGAAGAAGATAAATGAATTAAAAAAAGGCATAAAAATACACAGCTCCCAACTTTGGTACATAATTATCTCACAGAAATATATAGAAGACAAATGCACAAAACTGAAAAACATACTTAGATATTATACAAGGTTTCTAATTTCCAAGAACTAAAAATTCTATTAAAACTCTAATCACACATTACGTTAGTAGCACAATTTTAAACAATATGTTTCGAACATTTTCTTTCATTCATGGTAGATCCAGTATCAACAGGCTAAGTTTAAGGGAGCATCTGTTTGAGAATAACAGTTAACTGCTTTCAAGTTCTAATTATTTCCATATTTATCTCAACTTTATTATATTTTTGAGGCTTATACTTTGATTAATATAAGCACTTTTGGATTTCCCATCATGCGTGTGTATGTGTGTGTGAGAGAGAGAGTGCAGGGTATAGATTTTTCTTTTTTTTAAAAATTGTTTAATTGAGATATAATTCACACCCCATAAAATTCACCTATTTTAAGTGTAAAATTCAATGGATTTTAATACATTTGTAGGATTTTACAGGAGTCCCTGGTGGTGCTAGTGGTAAAGATCCTGCCTGCCAATGCAGGATACACTTAGAGACACTCCATCCCTGGACTGGGAAAATACCCTGGAGGAAGGAATGGCAACCCACTCCAGTATTCCTGCCTGGAGAATCCCATGGACAGAGGAGCCTGGTGCGCTACAATCCATAGGGTCACACAGAGTCAGACACAACAGAAGGGACTTAGCATGCACACAGGATTTTACCACCATCGGCCACAATTTAGCTTTGCTATCACCCTAAAGAGATACCTCAAGCCTTTTTACAATCACTGGCCACTGACACTTCCAGTCTTAAAGAAGCACTCGTCTGCTTTGCCTTTTCTGGACATTCTGCATTTATGAAATCATACAATATGCGCTTTATTGTCTCTGGCTTCAAAATAAGGGTGAGATGAAATATAATTTTTGGACTTCCCTGGTGGCTCAGACGGTAAAGTGTCTGCCTATAATGCAGGAGACCCAAGTTCAACCCCTAGGTTGGGAAGATCTCATGGAGAAGGAAATGGCAACCCACTCCAGTATTCCTGCCTGGAAAATCCCACGGATGGAGGAGCCTGGTAGGTCCATGAGGTCACAGTCGGACATGACTGTGCGACTTCAGGAAAATACTGCTGAAACTGAGTTGTTTCAGCAATGACCACAAAATAGTTTTCAAGGGCTTTATTAACTAATGCATCAATGTCAGATTTGGGTTGTAAAAGCTGGTTTAACGATGTCAGTGTATAAGGTTCAAATGTGCAGACTGCACAAAAGTTAAAAATATGAGCATTTATTATATGATAATATTGGTAATTTAGGAAGTGCTGGTTTATTTAGATGGGGTTGAGGTAAGTGAGTATTTGGGAAAAATGAGTCAAGATCACTGTCATACATATACATACCAATTCATTCCAAATGGATTCAAGTTTTAAAGTAGAGATTACAGTTTAGACTGTGGCCTCTAGGGTTAGATTATCTAGGCTGAATTCCAGTCTCTGCTACTCACCACGTGACTCTGAGCAAGTCACTTCATTTACTTGAGTCTTAGATTCTTCACTTGTAAAATGAATTATAAGATCAAATGCCTCACAGGGTTTTTGTGATGAATGAAGCCTGAGCATACAAAGTTCTTGGAACAGGGTCTGGCAAATGGTTAAGTACCAGTAAATGTTAGTCCTTGAAGTTGCTATTGTTAATACAGGTGATCCTTGGAAGGAAAGTTATGACAAACCTAGATAGCATATTCAAAAGCAGAGACATTACTTTGCCAACAAAGGTTCGTCTAGTCAAGGCTATGGTTTTTCCTGTGGTAATGTAGGGATGTGAAAGTTGGACTGTGAAGAAGGCTGAGCGCCGAAGAATTGATGCTTTTGAACTGTGGTGTTGGAGACGACTCTTGAGAGTCTCTTGGACTGCAAGGAGATCCAACCAGTCCATTCTGAAGAAGATCAGCCCTGGGATTTCTTTGGAAGGAATGATGCTAAGGCTGAAACTCCAGTACTTTGGCCACCTCATGCAAAGAGTTGACTCACTGGAAAAGACTCTGATGCTGGGAGGGATTGGGGGCAGGAGGAGAAAGGGACGACAGAGGATGAGATGGCTGGATGGCATCACTGACTCGATGGACGTGAGTCTCAGTGAACTCCGGGAGTTGGCGATGGACAGGGAGGCCTGGCGTGCTGCGATTCATGGGGTCGCAAACAGTCGGACACGACTGAGCGACTAATCTGATCTTTGTAATCTCACGAATGAGGGTAGAGGTGGGAGGGACTTTTCAAGCTAACTCCAAAGGCAGAACTTCTGATGGAAGAATGTTACATATGTGAAGACACAGACATTTAATAGTCAAAAAGCAAACAAAAGCTGACACCTTTAATCTCAAAGAGATATTAAATATTACTAAGAAAAAACAAAAGTAAACTCCAATATAAAACTCAGTAAAAGAAAGAAACAGACAAATCACAAAAGAAGCAAAACAAATGGTCAATACATGTGCAAAAAGATGTTTATCTTCACTAGTATCATAAGAAACGCAAATCATGCCATACATCATCTATTAGAGAATGATAAAATCAAAATAACAGAACACTGTGATATCTACACTTACTAAAACAGTAACTACAACAACTAGAAAAAGCAAAAATTAAAACAGGTAAGAGGTTCCCTGACAATGTCAGTAAAGAGAAAGCAATGAGAACCAGAAGGCAATGAATACTGGTGAGAATACTCTACAAAGAAAGTTTAATGAGCTCATTCATTCCTTTTTTTTAAAAAAGTTGTTACCCACAAGACCACAGGCATGGCACAACGTGCTAGAATTTGGGGATAAGCAGAGGTGAGTGAGAGCCCCTGACTCTGTGGAGTTCCAGGCCACAGAAGTGCAAATAAAATACAACCTACAGTTAAACATCATGCAAACATTACCAGAACACAGCATACTAGAAAATCTTAAACATATTTTTAGGCTTGCAAAGATAGAAAAAGAGAAATGTAAAAAAAATTTTTTTTTCATTCTTGGCTGGGAAAAATATATTAAACATGATTTTCTGAATAAATTGGGAGGAGAATGAAAGATGTACTTTTCAGGCTGGAGTGCCTATTTTCCTGACGAGTCGTCTGTTCTCATTCTCCCATCTCATCTTGAGGGTATCTAATTTCTTTAGGTTTTTTTCCTCTTCACAATTATGAAGACAAAAACACACTCCATTATCATAGCTTTCCATTTCCTTAGAAACTGGTTATTGGTGAGTAAGGATGCAAGAGTGCTGGGAGGAGGAACTCTGGAAACCTGAAAAGCATCACTCAGATACCCCAGGACACAAAACAAGAGACCCCCAGCAATCTGGAAAACCTGCTCTGGGAGGGAAGTCGTCTCTGGACAGAAGGTTCAGTTTAGGACAGATTCTTTTTTCTTTCCTTTCTCCCTCTAGCACTTGCTCCCTCATCCATCTGTCACAGCGGCAGAGTTCCCCAGCCATGAAGGAATCTGACCCCAAATTCTATTTTCGTCTTACTGATGCCTTATATTTAACATAAATAAATGTAAGCACTGAAGACGCCTCACTGCTCGCGCAGGTTAGACTTTTCAAACTGGGTCACAAAGGATCTTAACTATCTGATGAGCTGTAGGAAAGCCACTGAAAAGAGGGAGGAGATAATTTTTGTCTGTGCCAGACTCTTCTACTGTTTCAAATTAAAGTGTCAGTTTAAACCCAAACACATCTGTTCGGGTTTCGACCTCATTCAATCCCGACTTGGCCATCCACTAGTTGGATAAGTTTGGATAAAATTCTTTAACATTTGTTTCTACTCTGTAGACTGAGGACAACAGGATTTACTAGGTTTTTGTGATTATTAGAAATAATATATGTCCCTGACATAGGAAGTCAACAAAACGTAGCTATTATATACCAACCACTCTCGGAGAAGGCAATGGCACCCCACTCCAGTACTCTTGCCTGGAAAATCCCATGGACGGAGGAGCCTGGTAGGCTGCAGACCATGGGGTCGCTAAGAGTTGGACACGACTGAGCAACTTCACTTTGACTTTTCACTTTCATGCATTGGAGAAGGAAATGGCAACCCACTCCAGTGTTCTTGCCTGGAGAATCCCAAGGATGGTGGAGCCTGGTGGGCTTCCGTCTATGGGGTCACACAGAGTTGGACACGACTGAAGTGACTTAGCAGTAGCAGTAGCAGGCTTTCTAGGCTTTCCTCAAACCTCTGACCTTTATCTTCACTGAATATCAGCAAATAACTTTGCTTCATGGAGAAGATAAGAGCTCCCACAATGACAAGCTGGTCATCCTTACAAAGACGCCTGTATTTCTGACCTCCTCCCTGCACTGAAAGATGTGTTCCTCATCAGCTAGTGGCATGGATACTCCACCCCATTAGGGCCTCTCAGAAACTCAGGTGATCCTCTCCAATGGGTCCCACTTATCACTGTTTAAATATTTTCTATTAATTTTTAAATAAATATCTCTCTTGTAAACACGATCTTCTCCCAGTGATACTTTCTTGTCTGGCCAAACTTCGCTGAAGGGTTTGGCCAGTTGTTTAGGCAACATGGCTCCAATTCCTTATCTCCCACTAACGCTTCAATCTGCTTCTACCTGGCTTATGCACCAGAGCTCCACCCAAACTGCTCTCAGGAGGTACCCTCCACCTAACTGAAGACAGTGGACATTTCTCCATCTTGACCTCTCAGAGGTGTCTGTCATAAATGACCATTCCCTCTCTGTGAAATCACTCACTTCCCCTGGATTCCACGACGTTAGATTTTCTTGCTTTTCTTTTTAACACAACCTTTTCAGTCTCCTTTCAGCTTCTAATCCACCGGACCTTTACTAGGCACTGCTTCCTTTTCACTCTAGGTCATCTAAGGTGATCCTTTCCCATGCCTTCAACATGCTCAGGCTAGCCCCGCTGTTAAGTGTTGTTTTTTTTTTAATCTCTAGAATTTCTTTTGGTTCTTTCTTAGGATTTCCATGTTTCTGCTTACACTGCCCATCTGTTGTTGCATACTATTTTATCCATTAGAGGCTTTAGCATATTAATCACAGTTGTTTTAAATTTCTAATCTGATAATTCCAATATCCCTGTCATATCTGGGTCTGATGCTTGCTGTGTCTCCTCAAATTGTGTGCTTTTTTTGCCTTTTGGTGTGCCTTTTTTCTTGATAGCTGGACATGAAAGTGAAAGTGTTAGTCGCTCAGTCATGTCTGACTCTTGGTGATGCCATGCTCCTCTGTCCATGGGATTTTCCAGGCAAGGATATGGGAGTAGGTTGCCATTTCCTCCTCCAGGGGATCCTTTTGACCCAAGCATCAAACCCAGGTCTCCCACATTGCGGACAGATTCTTTACTGTCTGAGCCACCAGGGAAGCTGGACATGATGTACTGGGTAAAAAAAACTGCTGTGAACAGAATCTTTGGTAATGTGCTGAGCTGTGGGGGAAGGGGAAGTGTACTAGAGTCCTGTGATTAGGTTTCATAGACTTTTAGGGAGACTATGCCTCTGGACTGTAAACTTCACAAGTGTTTTAAAGTTTTTTTCCTCCTCTCTTTAGGTGGCAGAAGACAGCTAAACCTAACTGAAGTTGCTTCAGTTAGGCTCTGATACTGCTCCAGCAGGTTAGGCTTTGGTTAAACAGCAAGCGAAGAAGTACTAAAGAGCCTCTTGATGAAAGTGAAAGAGGAGAGTGAAAAAGTTGGCTTAAAACTCAACATTCAGAAAACTAAGATCATGGCATCTGGTCCCATCACTTCATGGCAAATAGATGGGGAAACAATGGAAACAGTGAGAGACTTTATTTTTGGAACTCCAAAATCACTGCAGATGGTGACTGCACCCACAAAATTAAAAGACACTTGCTCCTCAGAAGAAAAGCTATGACCAACCTAGACAGCATATTAAAAAGCAGAGATGTTACTTTGCCAACAAAGGTCCATCTAGTCAAAGCTATGAATTTTCTAGGAGTCATGTATGGATGTGAGAGTTGGACCATAAAGAAAGCTGAGAGCCGAAGAACTGATGCTTTTGAACTGTGGTGTTGGAGAAGACTCCTAAGAGTACCTTAGACTGCAAGGAGATCCAACCAGTCCATCCAAAAGGAAATCAATCCTGAATATTCATTGGAAGGACTGATGGTGAAGCTGAAACTCCAATACTTTGGCCACCTGCTATGAAGAACCGACTCATTGGAAAAGACTCTGATGCTGGGAAAGATTGAAGGTGGGAGAAGGGGATGACAGAGGATGAGATGGTTGGATGGGATCACCGACACAATGGACATGAGTTTGAGCAGGCTCCGGGAGTTGGTGATGGACAGGGAAGCCTGGTGTGCTGCAGTCCATGGGGTTGCAAAGAGTCGGACACAACTGAGAGACTGAACTGAACTGAAACAGCTCCTTCCATTGGCAGTCCTTGTTAAGAACAGAGTACTCTGGTACATTTCAAAATGGATCTTTTTCTTCTCTGCCTGCCAAAAGGAGGAAAGGATTTCTCTCTGACATTTACTGTGGAAACCTGACTGAGCTCCTGAGGTAAACCTCACAAAATTTTGCGGCTCCACTATGACTGGGTTTCTCTGGAGCTTTTAATTCTCAGAGTTGTCTACACTGAGCCTCCAGCAATTCATCAGGTTTTCCTATCTTGACACTGGTTCTAGGGATGGTTTCCACTTAAGAGTCTCTACTCCACGGAACAGTTATTCTTTGTATTCACCTGTAGGTCTCTCCACTCTTGATGCCCTGTGTCTTTCAGGCTGTCCTCACATGTCTTTCAGATTCTAAAACAGTTGCTGATTTTTCAGTCTGCTCAGCTTTTTACTTGTTGTTAGGATGGAGTGGCAGGCTCCAAGCTCCTCACATGAAGAACCAGAACCCAGAAGTCGCAAACATATTCTTATTAAAGAACCATGGGGCAGTTATAAAATCTGGTCACATTTAAAGCTACAAAGGAAGTCTCAGTAAATCCAAAACAATGATATTCTTCAGATCATGTTCTCTGGGCAAAATGCAATAAGATTATAAATCAATGATAAAAAGCCAAACAAGCTCATAAATTTGGAAATTAAAAAGCATACTTCTAAATAATTCACCAGCCAAAACAGGGATTATAATGGGGACTAGAAGCTACTTAGAGCTGGTTGACTCACAGGATGCAACAAAAAACATCAGAAAGTTAGAAAAAGCATAACAGGCTAATCACACCAAAAACGAACGCAAAACAAAACACAAAAAGAAGAAAATGGAAAGTATCAGCAATAAAGACAAAAGGATTAACAATACAAAAACTGATTCTTTGACTGATTCTGACAAATTAATTCTTGACAAAGTTGATCAAGAAAAAGGAGGTAAAGAACAAACAATGTCATCAATGACAAAGAAGCCATATAACTATGCCTATGTTAAAAACTTTTAGAAATGTTAGAGAATACCAATTACCAATATCAAGAAATTTAAAAACTTAGTAAAACAGAAAATTATCTAGGATAATAAAATTACCAATGTTCACATCAAGAATAGATAACCATTAGGTCAATCAAATCAATTACTTAAAACCCACCTTAAAAAGCCCCCTAAAACAGATAATCTGTTGGGTAAATTCTAGCAAATCTTCAAGGAAATAATATTTTGTATTTTATACAAATTTTTTTAGAGAGTAGGTTGGTTTTAAAAGCAACTTTCTCCAATTTGCTTTATGAAGCTAGTATAACCTTGATATGATAACTAGACATGGAGAGTACAAGACAGGAAAATTATAAGCCAACTGCTTTAGGAACACAGTTGCAAAAATGCTAAAGAAATTATAAGAAAGCAAAATAAAGCAACATACCATAAAAAAAACACTGTAACAAAGTAGGGATGATTACCATCAGCTTTTAAGGATAACTTAATTTTCAGTTCAGTTCAGTTGCTCAGTCGTGTCCGACTCTTTGTGACCCCATGAATCGCAGCACATCAGGCCTCCCTGTCCATCACCAACTCCCAGAGTTCACTCAAACTCATGTCCATTGAGTCGGTGATGCCATCCAGCCATCTCATCCTCTGTCATCCCCTTCTCCTCCTGCCCTCAATCCCTCCCAGCATCAGGGTCTTTTCCAATAAGTCAACTCTTCTCATGAGGTGGCCAAAGTATTGGAGTTTCAGCTTCAGCATCAGTCCTTCCAGTGAACCCCCAGGACTGATCTCCTTTAGGATGGACTGGTTGGATTTCCTTGCAGTCCAAGGGACTCTCAAGAGTCTTCTCCAACACCGCAATTCAAAAGCATCAATTCTTCGGTGCTCAGCTGTCTTCACAGTCCAACTCTCACATCCATACATGACCACTGGAAAAACCATAGCCCTGACAAGACGGACCTTTATTGGCAAAGTAATATCTCTGCTTTTGAATACGCTATCCAGGTTGGTCATAACTTTCCTTCCAAGGAGTAAGCGTCTTTTAATTTCATGGCTGCAATCACCATCTGTAGTGATTTTGGAGCCCCCCAAAAATAAGTCTGACACTGTTTCCCCATTTATTTTCCATGAAGTGATGGGACCAGATGCCATGATCTTAGTTTTCTGAATGTTGAGTTTTAAGCCAACTTTTTCTCTTTCATCTTTCACTTTCAACTCTTTCACTTTCATCAAGAGGCTCTTTAGTTCCTCTTCACTTTCTGCCATGAGGGTGGTGTCATCTGCATATCTGAGGTTATTGATATTTCTCCCAGCAATCTTGATTCCAGCTTGTGCTTCTTCCAGCCCAGTGTTTCTCATGAGGTACTCTGCATATAAGTTAAATAAACAGGGTGACAATATACAGCCTTGACGAACTCCTTTTCCTATTTGGAACCAGTCTGTTGTTCCATGTCCAGTTCTAACTGTTGCTTCCTGACCTGCATATAGGTTTCTCAAGAGGCAGGTCAGGTGGTCTGGTATTCCCATCTCTTTCAGAATTTTCCACAGTTTATTGTGATCCACACAGTCAAAGGCTTTGGCATAGTCAATAAAGCAGAAATAGATGTTTTTCTGGAACTCTCTTGCTTTTTCCATGATCCAGCAGATGTTGGCAACTGGATCTCTGGTTCCTCTGCCTTTTCTAAAACCAGCTTGAACATCTGGAAGTTCATGGTTCACATATTGCTGAAGCCTGGCTTGGAGAATTTTGAGCATTACTTTACTAGCGTGTGAGATGAGTGCAATTGTGCGGTAGTTTGAGCATTCTTTGGCATTGCCTTTCTTTGGGATTGGAATGAAAACTGACTTTTTCCTGTCTGGACAATATAAACTGTAATCCACCAAAAAGCATGGTGGAAATGGAAAATAATATTATCATCATAAAAAGAAAAAAGAAAGTTACTAAAATTTAACACTCATTCATGAAAATTCATCTTGCTTAGCAAACTATGAGGAGAAGGCAATGGCACCCCACTACAGTACTCCTGCCTGGAAAATCCCATGGACGGAAGAGCCTGGTAGGCTGCAGTCCATGGGGTCGCTAGAGTCAGACAAGACTGAGCGACTTCACTTTCACTTCCATGCATTGGAGAAGGAAATGGCAACCCACTCCAGTGTTCTTGCCTGGAGAATCCCAGGGCCAGGGAAGCCTGGTGGGCTGCCGTCTATGGGGTCGCACAGAGTCGGACATGACTGAAGCAACTTAGCAGCAGCAGCAGCAGCAAACTATGAACCTTTAATCTGATAAAAAGGGGTCTCCAAACACTCACTGAGAATGTCACACTTAATGGTAATATGTTAGAAACCTTCCCTTTAAGAAGACAACCTCTGCTCTCATTGTTTCTATACAGTATTGTACTGGAATGGCCTGACATTGTTCTCATTAAGAAAAACAGCAACAGGTAGGAGAAATAAAGAGAATCAAAATTGTATACTGTTAAAAGCAATTTTAAAGAGATTCTGCAAACCAATTTAACAATAAGCAAATATAAAAGTTTGCTGGGTATAAGATCACTATTCAAAAATCAACAGCATTTTTATTCACCAGCCAAAAAGTCTGTAATTTTAAAAGATGGCAACTTTTCAGAATGGCCTCAAAAACTATATTGCATTAACATAAATGTAAAAACATTATAAAAAATTTTAAGGGGAATATTATTATTGAATGACAGAAAACAGAGCATCATTTATAAAACGTTAATGCTAACCTAATTATCATTTTTTAACTCTTTGCACATCATCTTCTTTTACATAGTACTTGATTGATTGATTGCCTTCACTTAGTTGTGTCCGACTCTTTGCGACCCCATGAACTGTACCCTACCAGGCTCCTGTGTCCATGGGATTTTCCAGGCAACAGTACTGGAGTGGATTGCCATTTCCTTCTCCAGTACTTAGCACCTCCTAATATTTGCATTTTTAGCTCTCAAAGCTGTCACTTTTTCTGCTTTTATTCTCTGCTGTATAACAGCTTCTAGAACAGTGCTTAGCACAGAGTATGGCTCAACAAATACTTTTTCAATGAATTAATAAACATCTAAATCAAGAAAGCTGAGCACCAAAGAATTGATGCTTTTGAACTGTGGTGTTAGAGAAGACTCTTGAGAGTCCCTTGGACTGCAAGGAGATCCAACCAGTCCATCCTAAAGGAGACCAGTCCTGGGTGTTTATTGGAGGGACTGATGTTGAAGCTGAAACTTTGGCCACCTGATGAGAAGAGCTGACTCATTTGAAAAGACCCTGATACTGGGAAAGACTGAAGGCAGGAGGAGAAGGGGATGACAGAGGATGAGATGGCTGGATGGCATCACTGACTCGATGGACGTGAGTCTGGGTGAGCTCCGGGAGTTGGTGATGGACAGGGAGGCCTGGCGTGCTGTGGTTCATGGGGTTGCAAAGAGTCGGACACAACTGAATGACTCAACTGCACTGAAAATCAATGGAGAAATAAATGGTCTATAGTTAAAAAAGGATCAATATTATAAGTATGTTAATTTTAGTCAAATTAATCCACAAATTCAAGGCAATTTAAATAAAGATGTCTACACTGTTTTTCATGAAACTGGGTAAACTGGCCCTTAAATTCTTAATAATGAAGGCCTAAAAGTAGCCAATCCATGTAAGAAAGAGAAGAGGATAGTTGAGAACAGAGTTGAGTGGGAGACTTACACTGCTGGATTCAATAATTACTAAAATAACATAAAAAATGACAAAATATAAATGATGGAACTGAAAAGAGTATCAAGAGAAAAACCAAAGTACATATGAGAACTTGTCATGTCAAAGAAAGAACTGATTATTCATAAATGGTGCTGGGACAATTCTGGTAAATTGATTTCAAAAAACGGCTCCAATTCCCTACCCTTCTCCGTATATGCCTCAGGCTCCCACGTGGCTCAGTGGGTAAAGAATCCACCTGCAGTTCAGGAGACTCAGGAGATGCAGGTTCTAGCCCTGGGTCAGGAAGATTCCCTAGAGGATGAAATGGCAACCTTCTCCAGTATTCTTGCCTGGAGAATCCCAGGGAGAGAGGAGCCTGATGGGCTACAGTCCACAGGGTGGCAGAGTTTGGATATGACTGAATCCACTGAGCACGCACGTGCATGAGGTTGTAACACCTCCCATAAAAAAGTGATCTCTTTCCCCATTTCTTAAATCTGGGCACCTAGCAAACCGATTTGGCCAATAAAATGATGCCGAAGTGATTGTGTGTCAGTTCCAAATCCAGGCTTCAAAATGTCCCAGGTTTCCATTTTCTTTCCTACTCCTGAGCCTCTGCCACAAAAACAAGTCTGGAGAAGTGTGTGGAGTATACCTAAGTACAGCTGTCTCAACAGAAGTCTGCTTTTATTCTCCACTATAATGTGAGGTGCCTAGCCAAGGTCAGCAGACAAGAGACCCATGAGAGAGGCCCATTAAGCCCAACTCAGATCAGTAGAACAGCTAAGCTTGTGTGCAAAATAAATATGACACTGAGGTTTTGTGGTTACGCAACATTACTGTGGCAACAGATAATGGGTGTAGACATCCCTATGGAAAAAGGCAGACTTAGGTCTCTAACTCACACACTGCACACATAAAAACAAAATTTAGATAGAACAATTAATTGTAAAATGCAAGAAGTTTTAGAAGATAATTTAGGATGCTCTTTTTATGATGATGGGGTAAGAAAAGACTTCTTAAAGCAGAGTCTAAAACTGCAGACCATAAGGAATGATGAGAAAAATCTGAATGTATTAAAATTAAAAGCTTCTGAATGACAAAAAATATAAGAAAGTTAAAAGTTAAGCTTTGACAGAAGTAACCTGTATAATTGAAAAATGACTTATAATCAGAAAGTAAAGACATATCAACAATTAATGAACAAAAAGGTAACCCCAAGAGAAAAATGACCAAAGTATATGATCAGGAAAACCATAAGAAGTCCTAATAGTATATATATAAATTAATAAGATACAATTTAGTACCAGTCAGATTGTCAAAATTAACCAATTAAGTTTAGGGAAACAGGTACAGACACTTAGGCCCATATATTTCTGGTGGGAGTATAAACTGGCATAAATACTTGCAATTTAAAAACACCTAATAAAATTGAATTATGTGTATACTCTAAGTCTGGGCAATTTTATTCCTACTAATGCCCTAAAGGGACATGCATATAAGATGCTCATCTCAGATTTTTTTTTGTATTTTTTAGCATAAAGTACAAAACTATCCATCAGTCATAAGGAATGGTTAAGCAAGCTAATTTTTTCACAGAATGGAATCTGACTAACAAATAAAGTAAATGATCTATATGTACAAGTATCAGTGTGGATAAACCTTGAGAAAATAATATTAAAAAAAAAGCAAGTTACAAAAGGACATTAAATTGTGATGCTACTTGTCAAAAATTCCAACACACACCACAAGCAATATTACATTTTGTTTATGGATACAATCACATTTATGAAAATAAAAATTTTCGTGGAAAGGAGACCAGCTTCAGTGGTTATCTCAGGGGACTGGGAGGACTTTGACTATGTCTGTACTATTTTATATCTATAAAAACATTTAGTATGAAATACGACAAAATGTTATATGAGCATCTGTTACATTTTCTGCATTTTTCTGTATGTTAAAATGTTGAGAATAAAAGATTGATAAAAAAGAAAGTGGAAGGAATTAATGGTCCTGGTCAACTTTCTCTCCTTCCTCTTCTCAATATCCACTTCCAGGGCAGGATAGCTTTAATAAAATTGTGCATTTTTTTCTTAGATGGATATGGCTGGTGAGAGATTAAACCATGGCTCCTCCTGGATTATGCCCAACCGGGTGAGGTTCCTACCAAAGTGACTATTAGGAAAAGTAAGAGGACTAGGTTTGGGGTCTCTGGTTATCCACTTATTTCAAAATTATTATATCAAGGGTTTACTTTTCATTTGCCTTGCTATCTCCAGGAGCCTCTCAGAGAAGCTGGGGTCTAATTATGACTGCTTCACGTGCATTACCTTGTTTAGGGAGACAAAGTTTAGTAATGCCAATAATTTTAAAGTTTTTAAAAATTTAAAGCATTTTTATTATCAAGTCTTGAAGACCAGTGCACACTTAGTGTTATTTTTGTCTTATGTTGTATTTGCATCCTGTATTCTGTATTGTATCCTATGTGCTGTATTTGTCTTCAGTTCAGTTCAGTCGCTCAGTCATGTCCGACTCTTTGCGACCCCATGAATCGCAGCATGCCAGGCCTCCCTGTCCATAACCAACTCCCGGAGCTCACCCAGACTCACGTCCATCGAGTCAGTGATGCCATCCAGCCATCTTATCCTCTGTCGTCCCCTTCTCCTCCTGCCCCGAATCCCTCCCAGCATCAGAGTCTTTTCCAATGAGTCAACTCTTCGCATCAGGTGGCCAAAGTACTGGAGTTTCAGCTTTAGCATCATTCCTTCCAAAGAATTCCCAGGGCTGATCTCCTTCAGAATGGACTGGTTGGATCTCCTTGCAGTCCAAGGGACTTGCAAGAGTCTTCTCCAACACCGCAATTCAAAAGCATCAGTTCTTTGGCGCTCAGCTGTCTTCACAGTCCAACTCTCACATCCATACATGACCACTGGAAAAAACATAACCCTGACAAGACGGACCTTTGTTGGCAAAGTAATATCTCGGCTTTTCAATATGCTATCTAGGTTGGTCATAACTTTTCTTCCAAGGAGTAAGCGTCTTTTAATTTCATGGCTGCAGTCACCATCTGCAGTGATTCTGGAGCCCAAAAAAATAAAATCTGACACTGTTTCCACTGTTTCCCCATCTACTGTCTTATGTATGCTGTATTTCCAAACAACCAGATATTGGCTCCCTTTTCCTAATCTCCAAATCTAAGACAATACCAATATAGTCCTTGACAATTTCCCCTAGACACCATACAATCTCTTCCACATAACAGCCTGAGGGTTACTTTTAAAAGAAGATAGATTCAAGTCACTCTCTTCCTAAGATTCCTTCAGTAGGTTGCCACTGTTGTTTAGGGAAGAAAATCCCAAATGCTTCACATGGCTTGTTTTCCCATAGTGAAGTGCTCTTCCAGAACTTCTATGACCTTTTTGCCACGTTTCAGCTTCAGCATAAACACTGCTTCTTTGGGGAAACTTTCCCTGACCCCTCAGACCAAGTTCTGCTCCATTGCTACAGGTTATTGGGGTATCTCACATTTTTTCCTGTGCCAATTCTCACAGTTTTAATTAAATAGTAATCGGTGTAATTATTTGTTGAATATGCACCTCCTCGCCTAGTTGAAACACCACGAAGGCAGAAACCCTAGGACACAGCAGCACAGGACCTGGATGTAGTAATTACTCAACATGGACCAGTAGAATGCACAAATGTGCATGTTTTTAACATTAAAACTAGAGAAAAAGTGAAGTAAAAATAACTGTTCTCAAAGTAACAGAATCTGCATGTGGACCGTCAATTATTAGTGATCACAATTACTGTTTAATTGGATCTGCCATTAAAGAGGTGACAATTGTCTGTAAAGGACTCATATGATAAGGTTCCATAAGTGGTTTTTCTTGTTATCTCAAAAGCTCTCAAGACAGAGGTTTAAGTGATTGAATCACAGGGGGAAAGGATCATTAGTGGAGTACAGAGGGATAAAGGGCAGCCTCTGCTACTTCTGCCCTCCCTGGGGGCTGCATTACAGAGAATCAAGTCAGGCTGGGACTGAGAGGAAAGAGCAGAGAGGCAAAGCCCCCACACCAGGCTCAGGTGTCCTAGGCACAGCCTGGATGATAACTGCTCAGATTTACAACACTGAAATACAAAAGGAGCCATTACTCCCAAGGGAAGATCTGGATACTGAGTGTCAGAATTTCAAAGAAAGCATTAAGATTAAATTTCAAGAACTGGAGAGACGACTCAAGTTTGAAGATGCAGATGGTAGACACATTATAAACATTCAGCTTTTCTCTCTGTGCTAAAATTGCAAGTAGGACCCAGACAATTAGCCTCAGAATTGCTTCTTCCATCCATTGACGGGCTCATTACCATTTGTTGACTTGAAACTCAGTGACAAATCTCAGTTCCTAGACAGGCTCAAGCACATCGTCAGTTATCTCAGCCTAGACCTGAGACAGTTAATGAGCTTAAGAGAAACTATCCGCCATTGTAATCATTGAGGTTTGATCCCCAAATGAAATCCAAGGAAGAGGCTTGCTTGTGAGCAAGTAAATTCAAATAAGGACTGATTTACGGGCTCCTATTTGTACAGGGCCCTGGGCCAAGCTCACCACGGCAAATACAAGTCAATAAGGAAAGGAATGGCTTCCCAAGGAATCCTGAAATAACTGGTGAGAGAAAACACAGTATGAGAAACACAGCTGTGGACTAGTTATGAGAATCTGGAACTCCAATTCAAGCTCCAAGTGATACTGGAGAAGTTCCACTTAAGCTTGATAGGGCCCCTCTCCTCTATGTATTATTTGACCTACTGATCTCTAAGGTCAATCCCACCAACTGGTTTCTTCCTGTTCTTTAACTCATTAACACCAATATAAGAGGTATCCCAAGCAGTGGCTGAATATCTGGTCAATTGTCTAATAGATGGATCAGAAAAATCTGCACAAGTCTGTGAAGAAACTGGGGTAATCTATGTTGACTGGATGTTTCTATTCCTCTGGCTAACGGAAGGCAGGGGAAAATTTCAGGGAAAGGTGGGATCTCAGAAAGATTGACAGAAGGGATAGGAGAGGAAGCGTAAAAGGTAACGCTAACATAGCACTTCCCCAGCATTTTATATCGTGGCAAATGTACAAAGCCCTATCTGCAGTGCACACTGGGGTAAACCACGTAGGGGAGGAGGTAAGACTGGAGGCCCCTAAAAGGGGCCCACCTGGCATCCCAGAAAGCTGAGGGAAAAATCAGCACCCCTTAGATCAAGAGTATCTAAAGAGAGCTCCTGTATCCCAGAGATGTGCAATATGGTACCCTATCTTCAAGTAGGGTAAGGAAATAAAACAGCTTCTCTTTATTCATTATTTTAAAAATAAAATCTGTTCATTCTTAATATAAAGATGGACACAGGCCACCTCACTCAGTCTTGATCAAAAACGTATGAAATTTAGATATTTACTATTATTAGTGATTAACCATACTTAGTCAAATATTGTTATTTGAAATATTTGCTAATGCAGTATAATGCCATTATAACAAGACAGTTAAAATATTTCAGGGACTTTCCTAGCAGTCTGTTGGTTAAGACTTCGCCTCCCAATGCAGGGGGCGTGTGGGTTCGATCTCTCATCAGGGAGCTAAAATCCTACACTACAGGGAGCTAAAAGCCTCATGGTCAAAAAACCAAAACAAAACAGAAGCAATATTGTAACAAATTCAATAAAGACTTAAAAAATGGTCCACATCATCAAATATATATAATGTTTCATCTTTGTCTAATTAAATTTTTCATGTATGCTTCAATATATTAAAATTAATAAAAGAGTACATAAATATACTTGCAAAATAATAAAATGTAAATATGCTGGAAATGCATACACAATTTTTTTCTTTTTACTAACAGAAGTACATTGTATCTATTTAGGTCCAAACAAAAAATATAAACCAGTAATTGAGAGTTTAATATGAAGAATCACTAACTGTAATAGAAGCTTGAGTAATGAGGTACTGGCTAGCAAGAAATGACCAGGTATCTAAGGAATGGAGGAATAGCAGATACAAAGAGCAACCATTTCCCCTTGGGCTGAGATAGAGCACCCAAGGACAGGATCCTCCCTGCTTCTGAGGCTAGGTCCCAGACCCTGTAGGAGAGGACACAGCTGTCACTCACTGAACGAGAGAAGTCGTCATGGTACTGCACTAGCAGAACTTACTGGAAATCCACCCTCTGGAGCTTGCCAGAAATCTGCCATCTAGATGCCAGAAAGAGCTCTTCAGGGGAACGTGTCTCGGCAGAGGCACTCTGCCAGGAAACCACCTGAGGGAAGCTGCTAGTGAGGGCTGCGTGCTGTGCGCTGCAGAGGCCAGGTCCTGAAGAGGCCACCTGTGGTGTGGAGCAGCTGCCCCCACTGCAAGGGCAGGGCTCGAGGTAAGCTGCAGGTGTTGCAGGAACTGGGTGCTGGAGAAGCTGGTTCTCTGTAGGAGCCTGAACACAGGATTCCACATCAAAAAAGAAAAGGCCCTTCTTCCCGCATTGTCCCTCTAGCGCCCTCTACTGACATCTTAACATGGTGCCGCATGGAAAGGAAACCTGTTTAAGAGGTCCCAATGCTTATTTTCCGAGAAGGCAATGACAATCCACTCCGGTACTCTTGCCTGGAAAATCCCATGGACGGAGGAGCCTGGTAAGCTGCAGTCTATGGGGTCATGAAGAGTCGGACACGACTGAGTGACTTCACTTTTACTTTTCACTTTCATGCACTGGAGAAGGAAAGGGCAACCCACTCCAGTGTTCCTGCCTGGAAAATCCCAGGAACGGGGGACCCTGGTGGGCTGCCGTCTATGGGGTCGCACAGAGTCGGACACGACTGAAGTGACTTAGCAGCAGCAATGCTTATTTTTCCAGAGCAGGTAATGAAGATGACATTTGGACCTCAGATGAAATATAACTGGCACATTTGGTATAAAACAGATTGGGGCATACAGCCCCAACATATATATATTTACTCACTTAAAACTTACATACAACTAGAACATTCTAATTATATACAATAAACATAGGTCAAAGAGAATGACAGAGATGCGATAATATTATCAGAAGTTCTAATGTTTTATTCTTATACCTCAAGGTTTATTTCCTGGACAACACATTCACAAGCGAATCACCACCTGCTCACCCATCAGCAGGCTCTGACATAGAGTGGTTGGTCATTCTTTATTTTTTAATTCTTTTCTCCTCACTCTCAGGCCTGACAGTTACATTCTTGGTGATGTCTGTTTCACAGGCAGAATCTTGCCAGCCCCGAGTATTCAAATACCAGCATAGCTTTCAAGTAAGCCCGCTGTTTGTCTGAGGATACTTTGCTTAATAGAGCGGCCAAATGTTGACAAAACATAGCTTAGCCTCATCTCAAGTTTCTACTTCCATCTTTAGAATCGATGAGGATTCTGGAAAGTGCATCATTAATCCCATTACATCATCTTATTGAAGGCACTGGTGTGGTGTTTACAAAAGGAAATGCTTTCTTTCCCCATAAAATCAATGATGACAGGCTAAGACTCCAGGCAGGGAACAAGCAGTCTGGAACTCCAGTCCACACGCAGCTCCCACATGGGGGGCCGATACCGCAGAAGCTGCTCCCAAAACTAGGCCAGCATCACTGCTGCATCGTGCATTTGGGGACCGCCATCACCCAGCTTGCCCAAAGCCTCAGGGCCCTCTTGCAATGACTGCGGGATCTTGACCCGGGCTAGCCACATTGCTGGCCAATTAGCACAGATGGCAGAGTTCAGAAAATGTAACCAGTGCCCCAGATGACACATGGTTAACACTTCATTGGTACTGAAGATCTTAGGAACTACTGAGCTATTAGTTCCTTTCCTCACCAAAGCTCACCAGAGTCAACTGATAAGAAACAGGCAATATATACCATGGTGTTTCAAGGTGCAAAAAACGTAATTCAAAATCATTTTTTAAATTGTAGCTCTATGGAAACAGAACTTATTTAAGGTGGCCCCTTTGATCTGGGTGTTTGTAAGACAGGAGCATATAGCATCATACACATTACTGCTTTTATTACCAAGTTGATGCTTACCCCATCCCTCTGACCCTACTCGATAGTGACTGCCACTCACAAAGAGGATGAAGGTTAGCAATGGGGTCAGAGTCAGGAATCTGCTAAAACAATGATTTTATACATTGTTTTAAAAAGTCTATTAAAGCTGGAGTTTGTCTGTCTGTTTTTGGGTTAGTGTCAAAATGCATGTAGCACTGCTTCTCTCCCTCTTGCCCCACCCTCTTATTTTCTGGAAAAATCATGCTCTTAGGTTGAAAGCTGGTAGCGGCAGCAACAGCAGAGCCAGTCATGAAAGGAGTGTTTGGGGAGTGGCCTTGAGAATAAGGAAGGTAAAGGGGAGTCAGTTGGAGCCATGGAACTGCATCTGGGGGGGTGTGTCTATGAGGGAGATGAGGCCTGCAGGCCAGACCAATGCACGTGGGCAGCTTAGGCAGGAGTCAACGCTGGCTGTCCTTCCAACTGGTATTGCTTAAATACCTGCTCAGTGTTAACTGGAAGAGACGCTGACTGTTCTGATGGGGAGAGAAAGAAGGTTGTTGGAGGTAGCGCGGGTCTTCCTCTATCATCTGAACAGTCAAGTCTGAAGTCTGCAGGTAACAGGACCGACATCTTCAGGAGACAGCTTAGGGAGCGTTTCCTGCAACCTGAGTTATTTGGGAATGTCACTGCTCTCCCTCAGGGACTTATTAAGGTATTATTTCCAACTATATGCAATATTCTTTTGGAGAGAAATACTGATTAACAGTTTACTCCCACCTCAGTGCTTTGGCATCGTTTATTGATTAGTTCTCTGGACAACTGTCTGGCCAGCCTGTCCCTTATGCAGGCTGTGATGTATCAGTTAGTCATTAAAAATTACACTGGAGGGACAGAGCACGGTGGCTGGGTTCCAGAGGCATGAGACTCACACGGGGGAGGGGGTCTAAGATGAAAACACCAGAAACACTAGCGGCTCTCATTAAGTGTGCTGGACACATATCATGATACAAACAAATTTTTACTCTGGAGTTGATGAAGGCATTGTTCAAAGCATATTTTTATACTAGGACAGATATTCTGAAGTGTGGTAAAATGAAATAATCTTAAGTTTCACAATGCGGGCTCTAAACAGGCTTACATATAAACCTTGTTCCATCTTGTATTACTTGTGTGACCTTAGGCAATTAATGAACCCCTCTATACTTTAGTTTCCTCTGCTGTAAAATGGGCATAATACCTATACCACTTTTGCAAAAATTAATTGAGAAACATATAAAAGCGCTGAACCCAGGGTCCAACATCTAGGAGGTGTGCAGTACTCTCGAGTCCCTTCTTCCTCCCACGGAAATTTGCTGGGACGCCAGTCCCACGTGGGCACTCAGAGTCTAAAGGGTTCAACTACCTTGCAGATGTTCCTTGACTTCACTGATGATTTGCAAAAAAGAAAATTCTTTTTAAATTAAGATTCTTGTCTGGTTTTGCATTTCCAGTGGATGTACTCAGTGTCCAGGAGAGAACCTTGCACAGAGATAGTGACAGAAGTGAGAAATAGGGGAAGAGAGTGAAATAAAAGGGGTGAATTATGTTAGTACAGGTGTTGGTGGGGTCTCCAGACCTCACTGCCTGGGCCTCCTCTGAAACAAAGAGGAGCCATCCTTTGAGATACTGTCCCTGTGCACAGCAGGAGACAGCTCTGGGTGCTCAGGTCTGGGCTCTCCTCTGCTGCCTCTAAGTCTTTTACATATCCCAGCAGAGAGTTTTTATTTTTCTGAATATTTTTCAAGCTGTGGTAAAATATATGTTACATAAAACTTGCTACTTTACCTATCTGAGTGCACAATTCAGTAGCACTAAGTACATTCACAGTGATGTGTGGCCATCATCACTATGCATTCCCAGAACTTCTTTGCATTATCCTAGCCACTATTCATTTACCAATGATCCCCCGTTTCCCCCTTTCCCAGCCCCTAGCAACCCTGAGAAGTTTTTAACCCCACTGTGAAGAGAGTAACTGGTGGTAACAGCAGGCAGGGACCCACTTGAAATTTCCTATTCCAAATTCACTTCTGAATTTTGTGACTTGACACTTCAAAGATGTGGGGAGCTCAGACCATGCCAGGGTGTGGTCCCTTTGCCTGGCCATGGCCATGTTGTCATCTCAGCTGGTGGAGTTCAGCTTCTATCTTTTCCTCCAGGACCAGCCGAACTGACCTCTGCTACTTTTCTATAACTGCTGCCATTGAGAAAAACACAGACTAGGGCCGGGACCAGACCTGGTGCCCACACCTGGGTGTGAAATCTAAGAGACAGCAAGCGAAAAGGCCATTGTTCAAAAAGACCAGCTCAATTCCTAAAAACCACCCATCCACAATCTGAAAATATAGAAGGATACTCTTCTGCACAAAAAAGGGGGAAAAAAAAGAAGAGCAGGTTTGATGGTTCTTCTATGTAGAAAGGATTAAATGCTAAAAATAGCTCAAGGTATTGAGGATGCTGAGGGAGTGTGCAGCTCATGAAGCAGAGGTCAGTAAAATCTGGTATTACATGCTAACAAGAGAGGAGTTCTTACAAGAGACTTGGATCTGTGAGTCACTGGACCCTCCCCCACTAAATGTAAAAGCAAGATTCTTTAATAACAGTTGGATTATGGACCTCACTGTCCAGCCCAGTGTGTTAAGAAAGTAATAAATGCCCATAAAGGGTCCAAAACTGACTTGAAATGGAAGAAATGAAGTATGGATTAAATTCTCTAAAGCCTCCCTGTTTTGGGTGAAGCCATGCTGACGGCCAGGTAACATTTGCAGGGCCATCTGGTGACATTTCTTTTTGGGAACAGATTAATAAGGACTGGGGAGGGTGATGAGGTTGATGAAGAGGCCAACACAAGACTCTCAGGTGGACTCCTGGAGCCCGTGCCTGTCTCTGAAGGGAAAATTGCCTATTTTTTCTGTAAGAATGTGTTCAAACTATAGTTCTTATGCAGCGCATGACCTGACTGGGGGACTCCTTCTATGCTGAAAGTGTGCCTTTTCATTCTGAAAGAATCTAGAATACGAAACCCAGGTATTAAGGAAAGTCCCTTATCGTGAATTTTCTCTCTTTCCTCGCACCTCACTCTTCCAGCGTGAGAAGGGAATAAACAGGGCTAGAGATGAGTTGCTTCTTCTTAGAACTGGCTGCCTACTCTGATGCCACAGACACAAGCCTCTGCCAGCGTGTGGTTTCTTCCTTCCATTTCTATGGGCATCCCAGTGCCTAGCATTGAGCATGACCTGCAATGTCTGTTGAAAGATCAGTGCTTCACTGGGACTTGACCATCCCTGCATGCCCTCTTTCACTGAGGTGCTGATCTCTGTCTCAATATGGCAAAACTCCAACATTTCTTCTGTTCAGCTTCCCATCCCCTCAACAAGCTGCTTGTCCATATCCTGTTGTGAATAACTAGTGAGACACTTCCCTCCAGGCTTAAGTGGAAGCATCGCATATCTGCAAATGTCCTTATTCCCCAGGGCAGCAGCATCCTTTGCTGAAGAGACACTGGCCCTAAGATCCCCAAAGCTGCATATGAGACTCGCCCCAGCACTGGTCCTCCAAGTGTTACCCTGCTTTGAGCTGAATGTTTTCATCTGAAAATAGGATTGGCTAACTAATCAGTGCCAGCTTCTCCTTCAGATGCAATGACTGGGACCTCTCGGCCTCCAAAACAGAAGCAGCCAGACAAGCTTCCTCTGGAGGTTGCACATGGAATGAGTGTTTGCCCAGGGCTGCCTGGCTGCCAGAGAAACCCTGACCAGCTATCGAGGGGCAGGGGCCCCACCACCCGCAGGGAGGGTCCTCTGAGAGACATAGCTGTGCATTCTGCTTCTTCCCTTACACAAAGAAAAGCAAAGAAGTGGGCCAAATCATGTCAGAAACATATAAAAATTGCACTGAAGAGCCATGGACTGAGGCAATAACAGAAGAGCCATGTCCAAACATTTACAGTGCCTGTCTATGGGCAGAGGAATCAAAAGTGACTTTGTACTCAGGATTATCCAACCTTCTGTTTTTACTCAAGTTATCTTTATAATAAAGGAAACAGTCAACAAATTATTTCTGAAAAGTAAAATACTTTTTTTAAAAAATATTTTTTATTGATAAAATTATCAATAGCCTCAGATATGCAGATGGAACCACCCTTATGGCAGAAAGTGAAGAGGAACTAAAGAGCCTCTTGATGAAAGTGAAAAGGAGAGTGAAAAAGTTGGCTTAAAACTCAACATTCAGAAAACTAAGATCATGGCATCTGGTCCCATCACTTTATGGCAAATAGATGGGGAAACAATGGAAACAGTGACAGACTATTTTCTTGGGCTCCAAAATCACTGCAGATGGTGACTGCAGCTATGAAATTAAAAGATACTTGCTCCTTGGAAGGAAAGCTATGACCAACCTAGACAGCATATTAAAAAGCAGACATTACTTTACCAACAAAGGTTTGTCTAGTCAAAGCTATAGCTTTTCCAGTAGTCATGTATGGATGTGAGAGTTGGACTATAAGCAAAGCTGAGCACTGAAGCATTGATGCTTTTGAACTGTGGTGTTGGAGAAGGCTCTTGAGAGTCCCTTGGACTGCAAGGAGATCCAACCAGTCCATCCTAAAGGAAATCAGTCCTGAATATTCATTAGAAGGACTGATCCTGAAGCTGAAACTCCAATACTTTGGCCACCTGATGTGAAGAACTGATTCATTTGAAAAGACCCTGACTCTGGGAAAGATTGAAGGCAGGAGAAGGGGATGACAGAGGATGAGATGGTTGGATGGCATCACCAACTCGATGCACATGAGTTTGAGCAAGCTCTGGGAGTTAGTGATAGACAGGGAAGCCTGGTGTGCTGTGGTCCATGGGGTCGTAAAGAGTCGAACACAACTGAGCGACTGAACTGAACTAAGGCTGAGTCAACAAGTTTATATTCTGTAGTTGCTGTAAAAGCAATCAGACCAGTACATCCCAAAGGATCACCAGCTTCCTAGAGGAAGGGGCCCTTTCATATTCAGAAGACGTGTCAGCAGATGGGGTTACATGAAGCTTCCTGCTTGTGTGGGGCCTCTCCTTCCCACTTGTGATGGGGGAGGAAGTGTCCTATTGGAAGCTGACCAATTCTGTTCTGGATCGCTTTCATTCTTACCTTCCCATGGGCTCCTGGGCACGGGGTGCCCTCTACTGCTCATGGGCTTTTTCTGCATCTTTAAGTTCCCCTACTTGACTAGATATTCAGTCTACTCCACTCTGGCTTCTGTCCTTGCTGCTGGTTCCAGTAAGTAGAGTCACCAAAGACGTTCATGTTGCACAATCCAATGGATTTGTTCAGGCCTTTGTTAATTGGCATCAGTGCAGCTGCTGACCCACCTGGCCACTCACAGCTCCTTGAAACATGCTTCCAGGGGCTCCCACAATACAGTATCAGTTTTCCTTTTACCTCTTTGGCTGTCCCACTTCAAGTTACTTTAAGGTCTCAGGAACTTGTCCCACGTTCTTTGCATTCTTCACTATAGATTCTCTATTAAGTAACTTCATCAACCTCTATGATTCAAATACCATTAACAATATACGTAGACAATTTATAAATTCGTATTTCCAACTCGTCCTCCACTTCTGAGCTCCAGCCTTGTATATCTGTATATACAACTGCTTTTAAAAATTTTTTTCTTGAATATTTCACCAGAAGTGCAAACTCAGTATGTTAAAAATGGTCTTATCAACATAAAAAAAAATAAATACCCAACCTATTCTCCATCTATTGCTTCCTATTTCAGTAAATACCTTCCTTGAGGTTGCTCATGCAGGGAACCAAAAAATCATTTTGACTATTTCCATTTTTTAAGTCTATGACAAATTTAGATAATATGTTAAAAAGCAAAGACATCACTTTGCTGAGAAAGGTCCTTATAGTCAAAGCTATGGTCTTTCCAGCTATCATGTATGGATGTGAGAGCTAAACAGTAAAAAAGGCAGAGTGCCAAAGAATTGATGCTTTCAAACTGTGGTGTTGGAGAAGACTCTTGAGGGTCCCTTGGACAGCAAGGAAATCAAATCAGTCAATCCTAAAGGAAATCAACCCTGAATATTCTTTGGAAGGAATGATGCTGAAGCTGAAGCTCCAATACTTTGGCCACCTGATTCGAACAGCTGACTCACTGGAAAAGACCCTCATGCTGGGAAAGACTGAAGTCAGAAGGAGAAGAGGGCAACAAAGAATGAGATGGTTGGATGGCATCACCGATTCAATGGACACGAACTTGGGCAAACTCTGGGAGATGGTGAGGAACAGGGAAGTCTGGTGTGCTGCAGCCCGCGGGGTCGTGAAGGGTGAGACATGACTTGGTGACTGGACAACAACATAATTTCTTTAAATCTCACAGAAAATTAATCGCTTCTGACAATGATGGGAAAATAGTAAATGAATTTACTCTCACATTTTAAACAAGCAAAAATCTGGACAGAGTACATGAAACAATGGGTTACAAGACACTGGACACCAGACAATGAAGGTAAGTGATACTTAAAAAAAAAAGAAACAAACAAGGGGTCTTTGATTGCCCCAGCTCACCCCCTGGAAAGATATAACACAGAGATGGAAACCCAGGAAGAGCCCATTGGGAGCCTTAGTTGAGAAAATGGACTTGGGGGTCTGGAAAGTCCACTGCAGCTACAGTTTATAGGGCACAGTACCAGGGAGGAGAAAGATGAACACTGAGAGAGCTGCAGATATCTGTACTACACAATGTTGCTGAAATAAATTTAAGGAGACATATTAAATGGAGAGATGTATATCGTGACTGGGAAGACTCAATATATATATTTTTAAGATGTGTATTCTTTCCAAATCGATCTTGTGCAACCCTAATCAAGCTTCCAACTGTGTATTGTGCCTATGTGTGCAAACAGATAAGCTGATCATAAATTCATATGGAAATGTGAAGGACCTAGAAAAACCAAAACCACTTTGAAAAAAGTAGGACAAAATTGGAACACCCACATTACCTGATTCTAGGACTTAAAATAAATCTACAATAATCAAGACACTGTGGTATGGGAGTAAAGACAGACAAATAGAGCACTGGAAAAGAAGAGAGTCAAGAAATAGACCTGTATATATGATCAATCGATTTTCTTCAAAAATGCAAAAGACAGTTACACAGAAAAAGTACAATTTTTACAACAGTGGTGCTGGAATAATTGGATATTGTATGCAAAAAGTCTAACCCTCCAATCCATATCTCACATTACATATTAAAAGAAATAAAAATGGTTCATAGTCCATAAGAGTTAAAAGTATAAAACTTCTAAAAGAAAACCATATAAAATCATACAGTAGGAATTTCAATGAGACAAAGATTTCTTTGATATGTCACTAAATGCACACTCTGTAAAAGGTTAAACTGACAAAATGGACTTGAGCAAAATTAAGAAATTCTTCCTTTCAAGAGACAATGTTAAGAGAACAGAAATACAAATCACAGTTTGGGAGAAAATATTTGCACATCATGTATTAGGATAAGTAATTGGCATCTGAAATATAGAAAGAACACTTACAACTCAATAAAAAGAAAGCAAACAACCAAGTTTAAAATTTGACAAAAGATCTGAATAGACACTTCAACAAAGAACATAAACAGATGGTAGATAAGCACATGAAAAGATGCTCAGCATCATAAGTCGTCAGGGAAATGCAAATTAAACCACAATGAGATTCCATTTTATACTCCTTAGAATGTCTAAAATTAAAGACTGACCTTGCCAAGTGTTGGTGAGAATGTAGGGCAACAAGAACTTTGAGCATCATTGGTGTGGGTGTAAAATGGTACAACCAATTTGGTAAAATAAACAGTTTGGCAGTTTCTTTAAAAGGTAAAGATACACCTACCACAGGGCCTAGCCATTCTACTCCTAGAAAATAATGCAGGAAAAATGAAAGTATATGCCCATACAAAGTGCATAAATGCTGATAGGAGGTTTACCTGTAATAGTCCCAAACTGAAAATAATCCAAATACTTCAATAATAATAATCCAAAGGAGCAATGGATAAACAAATAGTGGTGTGTGTTATTACACACACACATGCACTGAAGTAGTAATTTGCAACAAAGGATTGAACTATTAATACAACAACATGGATGAATCTCAAAGTAATTATTCTGATTGGAAAAAAAAATCTAAACAAAACAAAGAACATACTGTATGGTTCTTATGTATACAAAATTCTAGAAAAATCCCAACTAATCTATAATGACAGAATCCAGATCAATAGTTCCCTGGAGACTGGAGAATGGATGGTGGGGAGGGGAGGTAAGGAGGAGATACAAAATGGCCTAAGATGAGTTTTAGGGGTGATAAAAATATTCACTATTTTGATTATGGTGATGTTTTCATAAATGTATATGTATGTCAATACATAGGTCAAACTGTACAAACTGTATACCCTAAACATAAAATTTATTGTCTACCAATTATTCTTCAAAAAAAAAAAAATTGGAATTTGCTACTTTTCTCCTATTACCACCATCCTGGTGAGAAAAATCCTCTGGCTTTCTACAATAGCCTGACCCTTTCCTCACTGTTCCCTCTTGTTCCATTCTCTGCACTGCAGCCTGAGCGATCTTTTAAGATCATAAATCTATATGTGTCACTGCTCAAAATCCTTCAAAAATTACTCAGAAAATCAGGACCCAAAGATTTATTTTGCCATAAGACTCTATTTAATCTTGCTCTTTTCTGAGTTCTGGTCCATTTTCCATCTTGTTTCCCCCTTTTAAGCAGTCTGTGCTTTCTGCTCCTGGAACTTTCCAAAACTGTTTCTGTCTCAGGACCTCTACACATGCCAATTCCTTTTTTCTGGAACTCTGCCCTCCTCCCAGGGATGGGGGAGCCTGGTGGGCTGCCGTCTATGGGGTCGCACAGAGTCAGACATGACTGAAGTGACTCAGCAGCAGCAGCCCTCCTCCAGGTCAACACCTAACTTTCCTTTGGCCTCAGCTTCAATATTGTCTCCTCCAAGCATCCTTCTTTGATGCACCAGGCTAGGTCAGGTCTTGAAAGTAGTACTCACCTGAGCAGGGATCACATGTACTCAATGCCTAGCATGTTACCTGGCACACAGTAGGTATCTAAAAACACTTGTTGAATAAATGATAGAGACAAAACTGGAACTCTTCTTAACTGAACCCACTCCATAACTTCCAGATTAGATTTTTCCAAACTCGCTCATGCAATATTCATCCTTTTTTATCTGACAGTCAAGTAGTCTTTTCCTACAGTACTTCAGTATTGAATTGGTAAGGATTAAGAAAGGAAACAGAAAAAAAGGACAAGAGAAAAAGAAAGAGAAAGGTAATAAAGTGAAACCTTAAAATCAAAGTATTAGACTTATAAAAGAATGGTTAGCAATGTTTAAGACAACTGACCTGATAGATCAATTGGGGTTTTAAAAAGTCAGTCCTGATCATGTTGATGAAACAATTATCCTGGAAATTACACCTCAAGATAGTTAACATGACTGTTAAAAGCCAAAACCAGATGGAGATGAGGCTAGAGGGGCAGGACCTTGAAGGAAGTGAAGTCAGGGCTCCTTGGTGAAAGCTGACCATTGATCCAGTGCTACCATGCTTTTAGCAGAGCAGTGGCCTAGATTCTTAGTGTAGATGTGCGTGTGGGGCTTGGAGGATAAAGATTGCAAACATGGCCATTTTCCAAAACAGCTTCCTAACAAACAGCCTACCTTACCCTCTCTTCCCCTCCCCACTATGTTTATAGACTCCCCTTAATTAGAGCATTTCAGCATGGAAGCATAATCCAATCTGAAAGAAAATTTCCCTTGAGAGCCATCTGTCAGAATTAGACTACACTTAGCTGCTGGACAGTAAGGCTGTATTGTAAATACCACAGATGACTTCGATTCTCCAAAGGCTCAAAACTCATTTTCCAAGCAAGCAAATGCCAATCCATGGGACAAAGCTTTCTGTCAGGGAACTGGCTTGCTATTTTGGACAATAACGCCTCCATAGTCCAACAGTGGTCCAGGGACATTCTACCTGACTGGTCTCACCTTTTTTCGAAAATGAAATTGCTGTCCTTGACAACTCTATTAAGTTCTCCTTCAGGTGTGCAGATCTTTTTCACTGAACTGTGTTGTTCCCATGTATTCAGTCAGGGAGATACCTGACTGTGTAAAGGGGACCAAGTGGAGCACACTCCAGCTCCCCGCAAAGCCAGCCTCCCTCTCAGGAGCATCCAGTCGGCTACACAGACACCTGCCTTTGGTACCCACACCAAGGCAGCAAGCAGAATCTTGTCTGGGAAAGGAGTACAGAAGGTAGGGGTAGTGAGGGAGGGAGATCGTCCTTTCTCTCTGTCATCATTTCCCTCCACCTCAGAGGTCACATGAGTCAATGTTTCTCCTGTGTCTCTGTAACCCCTTTTCCTGTTATTCTATCACACTGCAGTAGATGCCACTGAATCTTGCCTAGACCCCTATTACCAGGCCGGTGCACCCAATCCTTAGCTACCGGGAGTATTCGTTGTCCACAGCTCACAGCTGCATCCTTCTTAAAGGAATCCTCCTCAGCTGATGGGAGCCATCTTACAAATGACTGGCAAGTTACTCCCTTGCCCTGCAGCCAATGACAAAGGAGTATAGGGTTAAAAGGCAGCTCCCTTGTCTCAGGGTGGGATACCTCTGTGGTGGTGCCTTTCATATTCCATAGCTCCCTGTGGGATCAGGCTCGGGACAGGCTTTAGTGGAACCCCTCTCTTTTCCTATTCTGTTCCCCTTACCTCCTTACAGAATAGCAGTCCCTCAATAAAATCATTGAAAAAGAATCCTCTCAAACTCTGTTTCTAGAGAATCACACTAAAGACACACACACTATATTGGATCTATCTTCATTCATTCACTAAAAATGCATTTAACATCCAACTCTTAGGTTAGGTACTGAGGGTATAGTCACAGCCTGGCCTGAGGAGTATCTTGTCTAGCGGAATGGCCAAGGATAAACAGACACTCAATCAAATGTGATAAGTGCTGTGAATAGGAACAAAAAGGAAACTTTAAAAGCACATGAAGGATACCTAATCTGTTCTGGGTAGACCTAAGCAGGGATTTTTTAGTGAGGTGAGTAACTGTAGGAGAACTTCTCAAATGAATAACACTTAGTTGGAAAGGGACACAAGGATTTTTCAATATCCATAAATCAAGCAGTGGTATACACCACACTAACAAACTGAAGGATAAAAACTCTATGACCCATCTCAATAGATGCAGAAAAGCCTTTTGACAAACTTTCAATTCAGTTCAGTTGCTCAGTCGTGTCCGACTCCTTGTGACCCCATTTGCAAGGGAGCACACCTTGCAATCGCAGCACGCCAGGCCTCCCTGTCCATCACCAACTCGCGGAGCTCACTCAGACTCACGTCCATCCAGTCAGTGATGCCATCCAGCCATCTCATCCTCTGTCGTCCCCTTCTCCTCCTGCCCCCAATCCCTCCCAGCATCAGAGTCTTTTCCAATGAGTCAACTCTTTGCACGAGGTGGCCAAAGTACTGGAGTTTCAGCTTCAGCATCAGTCCTTCCAAAGAAATCCCAGGGCTGATCTCCTTTAGAATGGGCTGGTTGGATCTCCTTGCAGTCTAAGGGACTCTCAAGAATCTTCTCCAACATCACAGTTCAAAAGCATCAGTTCTTCGGTGCTCACCTTTCTTTATGGTCCAACTCTCACACCCAAACATGGCTACTGGAAAAACCATAGCCTTGACTACATGGACCTTTGTTGGCAAAGTAATGTCTCTGCTTATCAATATGCTATCTAGGTTGGTCATAATTTTCCTTCCAAGGAGTAAGTGTCTTTTAATTTCATGGCTGCAGTCAAACTTTAACACCTGCTTATTTAACTTCTATGCAGAGTACATCATGAGAAACGCTGGGCTGGACGATGCACAAGCTGGAATCAAGATTGCTAGGAGAAATATCAATAATCTCAGATATGCAGATGACACCACCCTTATGGCAGAAAGCAAAGAAGAACTAAAGAGCCTCTTGATGGAAAAAAAAAAAAAGAGCCTCTTGATGAAAGTGAAAGAGGACAGTGAAAAAGTTGGCTTAAAGCTCAACATTCAGAAAACTAAGATTATGGCATCCGGTCCCATCACTTCATGGCAAATAGATGGGGAAACAGTGGCTGACTTTATTTTTCTGGGCTCCAAAATCACTGCAGATGGTGACTGCAGCCATGAAATTAAAAGATGCTTACTCCTTAGAAGGAAAGTTATGACCAAACTAGACAGCATGTTAAAAAGCAGAGACATTACTTTGCCAACAAAGGTCCGTCTAGTCAAGGCTATGGTTTTTCCAGTGGTCATGTATGGACGTGAGAGTTGGACTATAAAGAAAGCTAAGTGCTGAAGAATTGATGCTTTTGAATTGTGGTGTTGGAGAAGACTCTTGAGAGTCCCTTGGACTGCAAGGAGATCCAACCAGTCCATCCCAAAGGAGATCAGTTCTGGGCGTTCATTGGAAGGACTGATGTTGAAGCTGAAACTCCACAACACTTTGGCCACCTGATGCGAAGAGCTGACTCATTGGAAAAGACCCTGATGTTGGGAAAGATTGAGGGCAGGAGGAGAAGGGGACAACGGAGGATGAGATGGTTGGATGGCATCACTGACTCAATGGACATGAGTTTGGGTGGACTCCAAACTCATGGACAGGGAAGCCTGGCGTGCTGCAGTTCATAGGGTCTCAAAGAGTCAAACACAACTGAGCAACTGAACTTAACACCCATTTATGATAAAAACTCTCCGGAAAGTGGGCACAGAGGGAACATACCTCAATATAATAAGGGCCATATATGACAAACCCTCAGCAAACATCATTCTCAACAGTGAAAAACTAAAAGCATTTTCTCTACAATCAGGAACAAGACAAGGACGTCACCTCTCACCACTTTTATTCAACATGATTTTGAATGTCCTAGCCATAGCAATCAAATAAAAAGAAATGAAAAGACTCCAAATTAGAAAAAAAAAAAGTTAAAATGTCATTTTTTGAAGAGGACATGATACTATAGACAGAAATCCTAAAGATGCTACCAGAAGACTACTAGAGCTCATTAATGAATCTGGTAAAGTTTCAGGGTATGAAATGAACACACTGAAATTTCTTGCATTCCTATACACTAACAATGAAAGATCAGAAAGAGAAATAGAGAAAACAATCCCATTTACCAACACATCAGAAATAATAAAATACCTAAGTATAACTCTACCTATGGAGGCAAAAGACCTGTTCTCAGAAAACCATAAGATACTGATGAAAGTACTCAAGGATGATATAAACAGCTAGAGAGATATACTATGTCCTCGGATTGGAAGAATCAATATTATACAAATGACTATACTAGCCAAAGCAATCTACAGATACAATGCAATCCCTATCAAATTATCAATGGCATTTTTCACAGAATGAGACCCCAAAATTTTCAGTTTGTATGGAAACACAAAGACCCCTGAGTAGCCAAAGCAATCTTCAGAAAGAAAAAATGAAGCTAGAAAAAACAGGCTCCCTGACTTCATACTATACTATTAAGCTACAGTAATCAAAACAGTATGGTAATCAGCACAAAAATAGAAATATAGATCAATGCAACAAGATAGAAAGTCCAGAGAAAAACCCACACACCTATGGTCAACTAATCTATGACAAAGGAGGCAAGAACATACAATGGAGAAAAAAGCCTCTTCATTAAGTGGTGCTGGGAAAATGGGACAACTGCATGTAAAAGAATGAAATCAGAACACTTCCTAAAACTATTCACAAAAATAAACTCAAATTGCATTAAAGACTCAAATGTAAGGCTGGAAACCTAAAGCTGTTAAGAGTAAAACATAGGCAATACACTCTTTGACATAAATTGCAGCAAGATTCTCTTTGACTCACCTCTCAAAGGAAATAAAAACAAAAATAAACAAATGGGACCTAATAAAACTTTAAAGCTTTTGCACAGCAAAGGAAACTATAAACAAGATGAAAAGACAACCCTCAGGATGGGAGAAAATAATTGCAAATGAAATAACTTACAAAGGGTTAATCTCTAAAACACACAAGCAGCTCATACAGCTCAATATCAGAAAAACAAACAACCCAATTAAAAAATGGGCAGAATACCTAAACAGACATTTCCCCAAAGAAGGCATACAGGTGGTCTAGTGGTTTTCCCTACTTCGTTCAATTTAAGTCTGAATTTGG
Organism: Bubalus kerabau; assembly: GCF_029407905.1. NCBI lineage: Eukaryota > Metazoa > Chordata > Mammalia > Artiodactyla > Bovidae > Bubalus > Bubalus kerabau. The sequence continues at coordinate 45,375,018 of NC_073638.1, forward strand.
CAATAAGGAGTTCATGATCTGAGCCACAGTCAGCTCCCAGTTTTGCTTTTGCTGACTGGATAGACTTTCTCCATCTTTGGCTGCAAAGACTATAATCAATCTGATTTTGGTATTGACCATCTGGTGATGTCCATGTGTAGAGTCATCTCTTATGTTGTTGGAAGAGGGTGTTTGCTATGACCAGTGCATTCTCTTCGCAAAATTCTTAGCCTTTGCCCTGCTTCATTTTGTACTTCAAGGCCAAATTTGCCTGTTACTCAAGGTTTACTTTTGCATCCCAGTCCCCTATGATGAAAAGGACGTCTTTTTTGATTGTTAGTTCAACTGCACAATTGCATTCATCTCACACACTAGCAAAGTAATGCTCAAAATTCTCCAAGCCAGGCTTCAACAGTATGTGAACCGTGAACTTCCAGATGTTCAAGCTGGATTTAGACAAGGCAGAGGAACCACAGATCAAATTGCCAACATCCACTGGATCACTGAGAAAGCAAGAAAGTTCCAGGAAAACATCTACTTCTACTTTATTGACTATGCCAAAGCCTTTGACTGTGTGGATCACAACAAACTGTGGGAAATTCTTTGAGATGGGAATACCAGACCACCTGACCTGCCTCCTGAGAAATCTGTATGCAGGTCAAGAAGCAACAGATAGAACTGGACATGGAACAACAGACTGGCTCCAAATTGGGAATGGAGTACGTCAAGTCTGTATATTGTCACCTTGCTTATTTAACTTATATGCAGAGTACATCATTAGAAATGCAAGGCTGGATGAAGCATAAGCTGGAATCAAGATTGCTGGGAGAAATATCAATAACTTCAGATACGCAGACGACACCACTCTTATGGCAGAAAGCGAAGACGAACCAAACAGCCTCTTGATGAAAGCGAAAGAGGACAGTGAAAAAGTTGGTTTAAAACTCAACATTCAGAAAACTAAGATCATGGCATCTGGCCCCGCCACTACATGGCAAATAGATGGGGAAACAATGGAAACAGTGACAGACTTTATTTTTTTTGGGCTCCAAAGTCACTGCAGATGGTGACTGCAGCCATGAAATTAAAAGACGTTTGCCCCTTGGAAGAAAAGTTATCACCAACCTAGACAGTATATTAAAAAGCAGAGACATTACTTTGCCAACAAAGGTCCGTCTAGCCAAGGCTATGATTTTTCCAGTAGCCATGTATAGGTGTGAGAGTTGGACTATAAAGAAAGCTGAGTGCTGAAGAATTGATGCTTTTGAACTGTGGTGTTGGAGAAGACTCTTGAGAGTCCCCTGGATTGCAAGGAGAGCTAACCAGTCCATCATAAAGGAAATCAGTCCTGAATATTCATTGGAAGGACTGATGCTGAAGCTGAAACTCCAATCCTTTGGCCACCTGAAGCAAAAAACTGACTAATTTGAAAAGACCCTGATGCTGGGCAAAACTGAAGGCAGGAGGAGAAGGGGACAACAGAGGATGAGACAGGTGGATGGCATTGTTGACTCATTGGACATGAGTTTGAACAGGTTCCGGGAGTTGTTGATAGACAGGGAAGCCTGCTGCAGTCCATAGGGTCGCAAAGAGTCAGATACAACTGAGTGACTGAACTGAACTGAACAGATGAGGCAGAAAGTAAAATGATAAGATTATGAAGAATTTCAAGTCAATATATTTAAACCATAAATGAAATAAGCAATCTTCTAAAAATATCTATATCAGCAAAATCATTTCATAAAGAAATAGAAAACTTGTACAGTATACTGCTATATCCAAAGGAATGGAATCGTTGTACCCCAAAGTAAACACCTGACCCAGAAAGTTGTGTGGGTCAATTCTACTAAACATTGAAGGAAGAGATTATTTCAATGGTACACAAGATCTTTGAAAAACCCAAAAGAGAGAGAATGCTCCATCATTTATTGTGATCATGAAACCAAATAGAGAGCAATAAAACAAAATCAGAGGGCTGTCTTACTCATTAATTTAGTTGCAAAAATCTTTAACAAAATATTAATAAACTAAGCAGGTGAACACACACATTCACATATATCCATGTAGATGAAAAAAATACATCATGTACAAGCCCGATTTATCCCAGGAATACAAGTTCTCACCAAAATCAAAAAATAAAGCAATGTTATTCATCACATTAAAAGATAAGAGAAGCAAAACATATGATTACCTCCACAAACTCAGAAAAATCATCTGATAAAATTCAGTATCCATTCAGGTGTTCAAAATCTATAGCTAATGTCCTACTTAGTGGTGGAAATTCAGAGCATTCCTTTTGAGATTAGGAGCAAGCCAAGGATTATTAGACTGGCCTTTGTATTGGCAGTCCAGATAAATGTAATAAAACAAGTAAAGGGGGAGCTGTAGAGAAAAGTCAAAAGAACCAAAAAGGAAAGTAGCAAAAAGCACCTATTTATTGATGCACGGTATAACTGTCAATGTACAAAACTCAAAAAACTCTGTGGTCACAGTCTTAAAGTGAAAGTCAGTTGGTCGTGTCTGACTCTTTGTGACTCCATGGTCTACAGGATCCATGGAATTCTCCAGGCCAGAATACTGGAGTGGGTAGCTGTTCCCTTCTCTAGGGGATCTTCCCAACCCAGGGATTGAACCCAGGTCTGCCACATTGCAGGCAGATTCTTTAAGCCCAGACTTAAAGTATGCAGCAATACCAAGCGGTGGAGAGAACACAGACTAAGATGGGCTTATGCACTGCTGCTGGGACACACTGTGCAACATGGGGAACACGGCCAACGTTTCACAATAACTGTAAATGGACTGTAATCTTTAATGCACTGGGATGACCCAGAGGGATGGTATGGGGAGGGAGGAGGGAGGAGGGTTCAGGATGGGGAACACATGTATATCTGTGGTGGATTCATTTTGATGTTTGGCAAAACTAATACAATTATGTAAAGTTTAAAAATAAAATAAAATTAAAAAAAATAAATAAAAATTACATTAATGAAAGAGGTAGTGTTTTAATTTAGCAACACTATTCCTAGGTATACATCTTAGAGAAATTCTTGCATATATTCACCAGGAGACATCTATAAAACATACACATATAGCAGCATTTTCTAAAACAGAAAAAAAAATTAATTCAGATAACCACTGACTAGAGACCAGATAAGTAAAATATGGTACATCACACAATGAAATGCTAAAACACCCTGCGGGGGGCGGGCGGAAGGGAAAGAACTGGCAGTCTGGCAGTGCGCAGGTGAATGTAAGAGACTCAATACACATAATGCTGAATGTAACAGTTTGCAGAATAAAAAAAATATGATTTTTTCACATAAATTTCAAAAAACAGGCAAAACAGAACAACCTACTCTTATGTGGTAAAATGATTTAAAAACAAGAGAATTACAGATAAGAAGTTCAATATGCTGATTACCCGGGAGGCAAAGCTTAGGGACAGAGGAGGAACACACAGGGAGCTTCAGAGAGACTGATAATGTTCTCTTTTGTCAGCTAAACTCTAGACTGACAGATACACATTTTTAAAATTATTTTTAAATCATACATATGAAACCAAGCAGGACCCTGTGGGTTCTCCCCATGGACAGAGCCCTCCCTCACCCCAATGTCCTCCACTTCTTGTCTGTAGAAAAGCTTAGGCCTCCTGGCCTTTTCCCTGAGTTCCAAAGAGCAAATCTAATCAGAGAAGTGAAAAAGATGCAGGAACAAAGGAAAACAGTCAAGTAAGTGAAAACAGTACTAGTTTAGCCATAAAACAAAGTCAAGGACCTTTTATTTCTTCTTTAAAGGTTTTAATAATATTTTCAGCCATATCCTTGAGTTGTTTTGCAGACACTAAGACCCTCACCAGGAAGAAGTTATCTGCATGATGACCACAAGCTCAATGACTCCAGACAGTTTGGAACCAGAAGATTGATGATGTTAACTTTCGAAGTACTACCCTGTTACCCCACCGCCAACTGATCAGAAAGATGTCCATGAGCTGATGAGGAGCCCTGCAGGCCCCACCCCAATGTTTCTTTTAAATGCACTTCCCTAAAAGCCACTGGGGAGTTCTGGCCTTTTGAGCATGAGCTGCCAGTTATTCTTGCTTGACCCTACACTGGGTGCCTTGCAATAAACGCTTTATTTTCCCTCACCACAAACTGGTGTCAGCAGACTGGCTTTACTGCACACAGGGCAACTGGACCCAATTGGTTCAGTAACACATACACATTATACATACTATTGTATATGTCACGTATTTCATTTAAAAAAGCAAATGCATTGTCCTGGCACTTAAACTATGACAAAAGCTATCAAAGTCAATTTGTCAGAGACCTATAATTTTATTGATCCCTTCCTTCAGATGTTCTTTTCTGCAGTTCTGCCCCTTTTCACTGTCTCTGAATAATCTAAATATCCAGGGGATAGTATGTGTGAAGGATTATGAATGGGAAAAACAGTAGGGTGGACTTCAGTGGGCTCTTAGGAAGATACAGCTCATTAGACCCCAGTGATGGTTGAAATCCACCCATATTCACATTATAGAAGGAATCTGGCTTCTCTGTTTGCCAGCTGGAAACCAGGGTTTTCTGTGGAGCTTTTCACACAGTTGGATTCTTAGAATCAGTTAGCCTTAGTGTTTTCAGCACTACATGCCATGGTACTGAGCAGGCTTCTATCAGCTGGCACCAGCTTGCCAGAACCAATACGAACATCTTTTGCCAACTCCACCTTCAGTGATGTCACATTGGTAGCTTGAAATCAGCACTTCTGGGATAATTTACACCATGGAAATGAGCAAATGCTACACATCAGGTCCCCTTCTAATTGCCCAACTCCAGCCAGTTGTTAATACATCTACGACACCACTGAATGTGACAAAGTTGTAGAATCATATGATAACAACTTAGGACTCACAGTATAATGAAATGAAACAGAATTAAATTAACAAACTTCTTCAGTCAGGAGATTGCCTGCCCCATATGCATTCAACTGTGAGAAGCAAGCATCCTGGGCTTCCCTGATTACTTTCATCTTCCCTGAGTGGTTCCAAGTATCCACATTTATCAGGTATAGAAATGGCCCCAGGGCCCTGGCAGATGGAACAGGGAGACTCCTAAATCAACTACTGTAAATATTAAACTTTGCAACCACTCACAAAGTCCAGTTTTTGTGGAAATGCAAGGTTTTAAAATTTATAACATTAAAAGAAGATCTGTAAGCTCAGTCACTCAGTAGTGTCCAACTCTTTGAAACCCCATGGTTTCAAAGCCTGCTCCCTGCCAGGCTTCTCTGTCCATGGGACATTCCAGGCAAGAATACTGGAATGGGTTGCCATTTCCTCCTCCAGAGGATCTTCCTGATCCAGGGGTCAAATCCATTTCTTCTGTGTCATCTGCACTGCAGGCAGATTCTTTACCACTGAGCCACCCGGGGAGCCACCAAAAGAAGGTCTATGCTGCTGTAAAGTGTACCCTATCCTCTTATGAACTGGGATTGATACTGGCAAAGAGGGAACCTTGTGACTTCTACTGGTGCCATGTGAGAGCTCTAGCACCTCCTCCAAATTACAGTCTAGCTGAGATGATACAGGTCCTAGAGAAAGTCTCTCAACCAGTTTCTATGTGAGTCACGGAGAGAAGTTCCTGAAGTGCTCACTGCCTATTTCCCAGGGAGCCAGAGATGAGTGGGGTGTACTAAAACTGCAAAGAGCATACAGACAGCAGTCAACACTCACCAGACCACTAAACTCATGCCCTCACAACTTTGGCTTCCCCAGATACTATATCCTCTCGCTGACTGATACACATGCTACAAAAGTGCATTATATACTATTATTGATTGATTTGGTTTCAGCAGTTGAGAAGTTTAATTAAACTACCATTTTTATACTCAATAATTGCCTTTTGTTCCTTCACAGGAAGGCGTGAGGATTAATTTTTATTTGACTGCTACCATTTATAAAACTCGTAATCTTCTTAGAGACATAAAGAAAAAAATTTAAAAATTAGTTAATAGATTCAGCTTTGCATAACATTCCCCCAAACTAGTCCCTAGAGCCTCACCAGATTAGCCCCTCATGAGAAACTTCATTTTAGTCAGTTAGTGCTTATTAATTATTATCATTTCCAGATATAATTCCAGAGGCTAAGCACAGAGTAGTGAACAAGGTAAGGTCTTTACACTTTGGTAAGGTCTTTACACTTACAGGTGTAACAGGAAAGAAAGAAAATTGAACAAATACATAAAGTATAATGATATAAGAACAAAATCTGTAACTATGTATGGTGACATGTTAACTAGACTTACTATGCTTATCATTTTGCAATATATATGAACACACATGATTATGCTGTACACCTGAAACTAATGTTATTTGTCATTTACACAATTAAATCTTTTAATAAAACACATACATTACTCATATAACAATAATAATATGAGTAAATAAACATGCATTTTAAAGTCTTTATATATGGACAAAAAAGACATGATGATGTAATAATAAAAATATAGAATATCATGGGAGCATTCACCACAAAAACCTATCCCAGTCCAGGGCTCATATAAGAGTTGTTCAAGGAAGTGGCATTTAAGTTGGAATCTAAAAGCTTAGTATGAAATTAACCAGGAAAAGAGGGGAAAGAAAAGTAAAACAGCATATATGGTAATTTTGAGACACCTTTTCTTGAACAGACTAAAATGGCTATTGAAAAACAATCTGAAGCCCTATTTGGCCGTGATTGAGCTACGTGACCCTGGCTGACTCAGTGGCCTTCCACTTCCGTTCAATGTGCTCAATGAAGATTCTGGATGGCAGGAGCTCTGAAGGCTCTTTCTGTACTGGGCTGCGAGGCGCCTAGCCGTGAGGCAGCTGTTACTAAGTGACAGATGCACATACACACAGGTTATTATTTACTTAGTAAAGTAAAAACTGCTCTTCTGAAGAGGCTTGAACAACCAATATCGGATTGATTATATTCTTTGCAGCCAAAGATGGAGAAGCTCTATACAGTCAGCAAAAACAAGACCGGGAGCTGACTGTGGCTCAGATCATGAATTCCTTATTGCCAAATTCAGACTTAAATTGAAGAAAGTAGGGAAAATCACTTGACCATTCAGGTATGACTAAATCAAATTCCTTATGATTATACAGTGGAAGTGAGAAATAGATTTAAGGGACTAGATCTGACAGAGTGCTTGATGAACTATGGACGGAGGTTCGTGACATTGTACAGGAGACAGGCATCAATACCATCCCCATGGAAAAGAAATGCAAAAAAGCAAAATGGCTGTCTGAGGAGGCCTTACAAATAACTGTGAAAAGAAGAGAAGTGAAAAGCAAAGAAGAAAAGGAAAGATATAAGCACCTGAATGCAGAGTTCCAAAGAACAGCAAGGAGAGATAAGAAAGCCTTCCTCAGCAATCAATGCAAAGAAACAGAGGAAAACAACAGAATGGGAAAGACTACAGATCTCTTCAAGAAAATTAAGATACCAAGGGAACATTTCATGCAAAGATGGACTCGATAAAGGACAGAATGGTATGGACCTAACAGAAGCAGAAGATATTAAGAAGAGGTGGCAAGAATACATGGAAGAACTGTACAAAAAAGATCTTAATGACCCAGATAATCACGATGGTGTGATCACCCACCTAGACCCAGGCATCCTGGAATGTGAACTCAAGTGGGCCTTAGAAAGCATCACTACGAACAAAGCTAGTGGAGGTGATGGAATTCCACTTGAGCTATTTCAAACCCTGAAAGATGATGCTGTGAAAGTGCTGCACTCAATATGCCATCAAATTTGGAAAAGTCAGCAGTGGCCACAGGACTGGAAAAGGTCAGTTTTCATTCCAATCCCAAAGAAAGGCAATGCCAAAGAATGCTCAAACTATCGCATGATTGCACTCATCTCACACGCTAGTAATGCTCAAAACTCTCCAAGTCAGGCTTCAACAGTATGTGACCCGTGAACTTCCAGATGTTCAAGCTGGTTTTAGAAAAGGCAGAGAAACCAGAGATCAAATTGCCAACATCCGCTGGCAAAAGCAAGAGAGTTCCAGAAAAACATCTAATTCTGCTTTATTGACTATGCCAAAGCCTTTGACTGTGTGGGTCACAATAAACTGTGGAAAATTCTGAAAGAGATGGGAATACCAGACCACCTGACCTGCCTCTTGAGAAACCTATATGCAGGTCAGGAGCAACAGTTAGAACTGGACGTGGAACAACAGACTGGTTCTGAATAGGAAAAGGAGTTCGTCAAGGCTGTATATTGTCACCGTTTATTTAACTTATATGCAGAGTACATCATGAGAAACGCTGGGCTGGAAGAAGCACAAGCTGGAATCAAGACTGCCAGGAGAAATATCAATAATCTCAGATACGCAGATGACACCACCCTTATGGCAGAAAGTGAAGAGGAACTAAAGAGCCTCTTGATGAAAGTGAAAGAGGAGAGTGAAAAAGTTGGCTTAAAGCTCAACATTCAGAAAACTAAGATCATGGCACCTGGTCCCATCACTTCATGGGAAATAGATGGGGAAACAGTGGAAACAGTGTCAGACTTTATTTTTGGGGGCTCCAAAATCACTGCAGATGGTGACTGCAGCCGTGAAATTAAAAGACACTTACTCCTTGGAAGGAAAGTTATGACCAACCTAGATAGCATATTCAAAAGCAGAGAGATTACTTTGCCATCAAAGGTCCGTCTAGTCAAGGCTATGGTTTTTCCAGTGGTCATGTATGGATGTGAGAGTTGGACTGTGAAGAAAGCTGAGTGCCAAAGAATTGATGCTTTTGAACTGTGGTGTTGGAGAAGACTCTTGAGAGTCCCTTGGACTGCAAGGAGATCCAACCAGTCCATTCTAAAGGAGATCAGTCCTGGGTGTTCATTGGAAGGACTGATGCTGAAGCTGAAACTCCAGTACTTTGGCCACCTCATGTGAAGAGTTGATTCATTGGAAAAGACCCTGATGCTGGGAGGGATTGGGGGCAGGAAGAGAAGGGGATGACAGAGGATGAGATGGCTGGATAGCATCACCAACTCGATGGACATGAGTCTGGGCAAACTTCAGGAGTTCGTGATGGACAGGGAGGCCTGGTGTGCTGTGATTCATGGGGTCGCAAAGAGTCGGACACGACTGAGCGACTGAATTGAACTGAGCAATATAGTATACACTGTTTCAAACATAGGGTGGATGTTCACAGAAACTCCTCCAAGTAAAAATACTAGATTATAAAATTCTTTTTAATGAGTAGTAGGGCTCAGAGAAAATAATTTTTCAGTGCTAAAAACAATGAGAAAGCATAAGTCTACAGAAGTAACATGTGGAGCTGGAGTCTGAATGGAGGTGAATGTGAACTTGGGTGGCCTAGTGCCTGGGTTTTAGGGCACTGTGAGAGAATCCTGCATGAAGGCTAGAGTACTAAAGACTGAGGGCCACACCCTTAAAGGATAAACAAAACAGAACTTCTGCCCTAAATACGTAGATACAGGAAAAACATCCTGTTTTGGACTTAAGGTAATGGAAGCAACAGTACGTGAACCATGAACTTCCAGATGTTCAAGCTGGATTTAGAAAAGGCAGAGGAACGAGAGATCAAATCACCCACATCCAGTGGATCATCGAAAAAGCAAGAGAGTTCCAGAAAAACATCTACTTTTGCTTTATTGACTACACCAAAGCCTTTGACTGTGTGGATCACAAAAAGCTGTGGAAAATTCTGAAAGAGATGGGAATACCAGACCATCTGACCTGCCTCCTGAGAAATCTGTATGCAGGTCAAGAAGCAACAGTGAGAACTGGACATGGAACAACACACTGGTTCCAAATCAGGAAAGGAATACATCAAGGCTGTATATTGTCACCCTGCTTATTTAACCTATATGAGGATAAGTTCTCTTATATTATGAATAATGCTGGGCCAGATGAAGCACAGCAGGAATCAACATTGCCGGGAGAAATATCAATAACCTCAGATATGCACATGATACCACCCTCATGGTAGAAAGCAAAAAACTAAAGAGCCTCTTGATGAAAGTGAAATGAGAGTGAAAACGTTGGCTTAAAGCTCAGCATTCAGAAAACTAAGACCATGACATCCGGTCCCATCACTTCATGGCAATAGATGGGGAAACAATGGAAACAGTGACAGACTTTATTTTGGGGGGCTCCAAAATCACTGCTGATAGTGACTGCAGCCATGAAATTAAAAGATGCTTGCTCCTTGGGAGAAAAGTTATGACCAACCTGCTGCTAAGTCGCTTCAGTCGTGTCCGACTCTGTGCGACCCCAGAGACGGCAGCCTACCAGGCTCCCCCATCCCTGGGATTCTCCAGGCAAGAACACTGGAGTGGGTTGCCATTTCCTTCTCCAATGCATGAAAGTGAAAAGTGAAAGTGAAGTCGCTCAGTCGTGTCCGACTCTTAGCGACCCCATGGACTGCAGCCCACGAGGCTCCTCCATCCATGGGATTTTCCAGGCAAGAGTACTGGAGTGGGGTGCCATTTCCTTCTCCAATATGACCAACCTAGACAGCATATTAAAAAGCAGAGACATTATTTTGCCAACAAAGGTCTGTCTAGTCAAAGCTATGGTTTTTCCAGTAGCCATGTATGGGTGTGAGAGTTGGACCATAAAGAAAGCTGAGTGCCAAAGAATTGATGCTTTTGAACTGTGGTGCTGGAGAAGACTCTTCAGAGTCCCTTGAACTGCAGGGAGATCCAACCAGTCCATTCTAAAGGAAATCAGTACTGAATACTTACTGGAAGGACTGATGCTGAAGCTGAAAGTCCAATACTTTGGCCACCTGATAAGAAGAAGTGACTCATTTGAAAAGACCTTGATGCTGGGCAAGATTTAAGGCAGGAGGAGAAGGGGACGACACAGGATGAGATGGTTGGATGGCATCACTGACTCGATTGACATGAGTTTGAGTGAGCTCTGGGAGTTGGTAATGGACAGGGAAGCCTGGCATGCTGTAGTCCATGGGGTTGCAAAGAGTTGGACACGACTGAGCAACTGAATTGAACTGAAGCAAAAAAACCCACAAAACTTTCAGTTTCTAACTATTAATGCAACCCTGCACTTACACTGTTGGAGTCTATATCCAGCCTACCTTGTTTTTTTAAAAAAAAAAAAAAAAAAAGGACTCAAGCTCAATAATTTAAAATTATTCCATGTTGGTAGTTCTCCTAGGCACTTGGTAGAAGCAATCACAAATAATATCTTAAGGAAAGAACTTTATATTAAAAGCTTGAGAAGGAGCCAAGATGGTGGAGGAGTAGGACGGGGAGAACACTTTCTCCCCCACAAATTCATCAAAAGAGCATTTAAACGTCGAGTAAATTCCACAAAACAACTTCTGAACGCCAGCAGAGGATATCAGGCACCCAGAAAAGCAACCCAACTCTTCGAAAGGAGGTAGGAAAAAATATAAAAGACAAAAAAAGAGACAAAAGAGGGAGGGACGGAGTTCCGTCCCGGGAAGGGAGTCTTAAAAAGAGAGAAGTTTCCAAACACCAGGAAACCCTCTCACTGCCGAATCTGTGCCGAGCTTTGGAAGACAGAGGGCAACATAAAAGGGAGAAAAACAAATAAATAAACAATTAAAAATCTCAGATTGTGAGCCCTACGGTAACTCCCCCAGAGGAGAAGCAGCGCAGACGCCTGCACACGGCATTAGCAAGCGGGGGCTGGGCAGGGAAGTGCAGCGCGGGCTGTGTCCCTTAGAGTAAGAATCGGGCCGAATGTCCTGAGCGCTATTTGAGCGAAATAATTTGGGCTAGCAAACCAGACTGTGGGATATCTACCACGCAAAAAGCCAGCCCTAACCTAAGACACCGCCAGGCCGGCGCACAGAACAAAGGACTGAACAGAGATAGCCGGCTGCAGACCTTCCCCCTCCGGTGACAGGTAGCCAGAGCCGGAAGGGGGCAATCGCAGCCCCAGAGAGACACTATCTATAAAACTGTAAGCAGGCTTCTTTGCTAACTAAAACTTCTTGGGGGTCTGGATGGTCAACATCTGGCTGAGAAGGTGCGCTGGTTTTACACCCAGATAACCGAGTGGCGGGGAGGCGATAAGTCGCATCACTAGCGCTCGCCAAACACATCACCTGAGCTGCTCGGATCTGGAAAGAGCACAAAATGCAGGCCCAACCGAGTCTGCGCCTCTGAGGACTACCCGAGTGCCTGAACTGAGCGGCTTGGACCTGGGAGCTCAGCCCAGGGCCGGCCTCTGATTGTTCCCGGCGGAACAACCTAGAGCCCAAGCAGTGTGGGCAGGGAGGCTACACGCTCCGTGAGCGGGGGCAGACCCAGTGTGGCTGAGGCACTGCGAGCGCACGCCAGTGTTATCTGTTTGCAGCATCCCTCCCTCCCTCCCCACAGCGCGGCTGAACAAGTGAGCCTAAAAAAAAAAAAAAAAAAAGTGTCCTCAACCGTCCCCTTTGTGTCAGGGCGGGAACCAGACACTGAAGAGACCAGCAAACAGAAGAAGCTATAACAGAGGGAAACGCCTTGGAAGCTACAGGCCATAGATTAAAACCCTATGGTTACTACGGTCTACATAGGAAGGGGCCTATAGATCTTGAGAAATATAAGTCGGACCAAGGAACTAGCCAAAAATGAACTGAACCCACAATATTCACAACAAAACCAGAGAAAGACCTAGATATATTTTTACTATTTTTACGATCAATCTTTCTTTTTTTTTTTTAAATTAAAAAAAAAAATTTTAAGTCCTCTATTGTCCTTGAATTTTCACTTTTATAACTATTACTTTGCAAAAAAAAAAAAAAAAAGACCCTATTTTTTTTTTCTTCTTCAGCAAACTTCATATATATATTTTATAATTTTTTGACCGTGTTTTTTTTTTTTTTTCTTTTTCTTCTTTTCTTTAACATTGTATTTTTGAAATTCCAAACTCTACTCTAGAATTCTAATTTTAGCCTTTTGGTATATGTTATCAATTTTGTACCTATAGTTTTTTTCATAATTTCTGTGACTTCTTTTTTCCCTCTGTTTCTTTCTCTTCTTCTTTTATATAACATCGTATATCTGCAGTTCCAAACTCTACTCAAGATTTTTAATTTATGCTTTTTGGTATTTGATATCAATTTTGTACCTGTATTTTCTTTATAATTTTTGCGACATTGTTTTTGTTGGTGTGTTTGTTTTCTCTCTTTATTTTTCTTCTTCTTCTTTTTTTTTAACATTGTATTTTTGAAATTCCAAACTCTACTCTAGATTTTTAATTTTTGCTTTTTGGCATTAGTTATCAATTTTGTACCTGTAGTTTCTTTATAATTTTCACGACCTTGTTTGTTATTCTTTGTTCGTTTCTCTCTTTCTTTTCCTTCTTCTTTTCATTAACATCGCATTTTTCAAATTCCAAACTCTACTCTAGATTTTTAATTTTTGCTTTTATGTATTTGTTACCAATTTTGTACCTTTAAGAAACCCAATCTTCAGGACCCATTTTTCACTAGGGAACAAGATTACTGGCTTGACTGCTCTCTCTCCCTTTGGACTCTCCGTTTTCTCCACCAGGTCGCCTGTATCTCCTCCCTAACCCCTCTCTACTCTACCCAACTCTGTGAATTTCTGTGTGTTCCAGACGGTGGAGAACACTTAGGGAACTGATTACTGGCTGGATCTGTCTCCCTCCTTTTCATTTCCCCCTTTTATCCTTCGGGCCACCTCTGTCTCCTGCCTCCTTCTTCTCTTATCTGTATAACTCTGTGAACATCTCTGAGCAGTCCAGTTGTGGAGTGCACATAAGGAAGTGACTACTGGCTAGCCCACTCTCTCCACTATTGATTCCACCTCATCTCATTTGGGTCACCTCTAACTCCCTCCTCCCTCTTCTCTTCTCCATGTAATGCTGTGAACCTCTCTGAGTGACCCTCACAGTAGAGAAACTTTTCATCTTTAACGTAGATGTTTTATCAATGGTGCTGTATAGAAGGAGAAGTTTTGAAACTACTGTAAAAATAAGACCGATAACTGGAAGTAGGAGGCTTAAGTCCAAACCCTGACTCCAGGGAACTCCTGACTCCAAGGAACATTAATTGACAGGAGCTCATCAAACGCCTCCATACCGACACTGAAACCAAGCATCACACAAGGGCCAACAAGATCCAGGGCAAGACATAACAAGCAAGTTCTCCAGCAACAAAGGAACACAGCCCTGAGCTTCAAGATACAGGCTGCCCAAAGTCACCCCAAAACCATAGACATCTCATAGCTCATTACTGGACATTTCATTACACTCCAGAGAGAAGAAATACAGCTCCATCCACCAGAACATCGACACAAGCTTCCCTAACCAGGAAACCTTGACAAGCCACCTGTACAAACCCACACACAGCGAGGAAACGCCACAATAAAGAGAACTCCACAAACTGCCAGAATACAGAAAGGACACCCCAAACGCAGCAATTTAAACAAGATGAAGAGACAGAGGAATAGCCAGCAGATAAAGGAACAGGATAAATGCCCACCAAACCAAACCAAAGCGGAAGAGATAGGGAATCTACCTGATAAAGAATTCCGAATAATGATAGTGAAATTGATCCAAAATCTTGAAATTAAAATGGAATCACAGATAAATAGCCTGGAGGCAAGGATTGAGAAGATGCAAGAAAGGTTTAACAAGGACTTAAAAGAAATAAAAAAGAGTCAATATATAATGAATAATGCAATAAGTGAAATTAAAAACACTCTGGAGGCAACAAATAGTAGAATAACAGAGGCAGAAGATAGGATTAGTGAATTAGAAGATAGAATGGTAGAAATAAATGAATCAGAGAGGACAAAAGAAAAACGAATTAAAAGAAATGAGGACAATCTCAGAGACCTCCAGGACAATATTAAACGCTACAACATTCGAATCATAGGGGTCCCAGAAGAAGAAGACAAAAAGAAAGACCATGAGAAAATACTTGAGGAGATAATAGTTGAAAACTTCCCTAAAATGGGGAAGGAAATAATCACCCAAGTCCAAGAAACCCAGAGAGTCCCAAACAGGATAAACCCAAGGCGAAACACCCCAAGACACATAGTAATCAAATTAACAAAGATCAAACACAAAGAACAAATATTAAAAGCAGCAAGGGAAAAACAACAAATAACACACAAGGGAATACCCATAAGGATAACAGCTGATCTTTCAATAGAAACTCTTCAAGCCAGGAGCAAATGGCAAGACATACTTAAAATGATGAAAGAAAATAACCTACAGCCCAGATTATTGTACCCAGCAAGGATCTCATTCAAGTATGAAGGAGAAATCAAAAGCTTTTCAGACAAGCAAAAGCTGAGAGAATTCTGCACCACCAAACCAGCTCTCCAACAAATACTAAAGGATATTCTCTAGACAGGAAACACAAAAACGGTGTATAAATTCGAACCCAAAACAATCAAGTAAATGGCAACGGGATCATACTTATCAGTAATTACCTTAAACGTAAATGGGTTGAATGCCCCAACCAAAAGACAAAGACTGGCTGAGTGGATACAAAAACAAGACCCCTACATATGTTGTCTACAAGAGACCCACCTCAAAACACGGGACACATACAGACTGAAAGTGAAGGGCTGGAAAAAGATTTTCCATGCAAATAGGGACCAAAAGAAAGCAGGAGTAGCAATACTCATATCAGATAAAATAGACTTTAAAACAAAGACTGTGAAAAGAGACAAAGATGGTCACCACATAATGATCAAAGGATCAATCCAAGAAGAAGATATAACAATTATAAATATATATGCACCCAACACGGGAGCACCGCAGTATGTAAGACAAATGCTAACAAGTATGAAAGGAGAAATTAACAATAACACAATAATAGTGGGAGACTTTAATACGCCACTCACACCTATGGATAGATCAACTAAGCAGAAAATTAACAAGGAAACACAAACTTTAAACGATACAATAGACCAGTTAGACCTAATTGATATCTATAGGACATTTCATCCCAAAACAATGAATTTCACCTTTTTCTCAAGCGCACATGGAACCTTCTCCAGGATAGATCACATCCTGGGCCATAAAGCTAGCCTTGGTAAATTCAAAAAAATAGAAATCATTCCAAGCATCTTTTCTGACCACAATGCAGTACGATTAGATCTCAATTACAGGAGAAAAACTATTAAAAATGCCAACATATGGAGGCTGAACAACACGCTGCTGAATAACCAACAAATCACAGAAGAAGTCAAAAAAGAAATCAAAATTTGCATAGAAACGAATGAAAATGAAAACACAACAACCCAAAACCTGTGGGACACGGTAAAAACAGTCCTAAGGGGAAAGTTCATAGCAATACAGGCACACCTCAAGAAACAAGAAAAAAGTCAAATAAATAACCAAACTCTACACCTAAAGCAACTAGAAAAGGAAGAAATGAAGAACCCCAGGGTTAGTAGAAGGAAGAAATCTTAAAACTTAGAGCAGAAATAAATGCAAAAGAAACAAAAGAGATCATAGCAAAAATCAACAAAACCAAAAGCTGTTTTTTTGAAAGGATAAATAAAATTGACAAACCATTAGCCAGACTCATCAAGAAACAAAGGGAGAAAAATCAAATCAATAAAATTAGAAATGAAAATGGAGAGATCACAACAGACAACACAGAAATACAAAGGATCATAAGAGACTACTATCAACAATTATATGCCAATAAAATGGACAACGAGGAAGAAATGGACAAATTCTTAGAAAAGTACAACTTTCCAAAACTCGACCAGGAAGAAATAGAAAATCTTAACAGACCCATCACAAGCACGGAAATTGAAACTGTAATCAAAAATCTTCCAGCAAACAAAAGCCCAGGTCCAGACGGCTTCACAGCTGAATTCTACCAAAAATTTAGAGAAGAGCTAACACCTATCCTGCTCAAACTCTTCCAGAAAATTGCAGAGGATGGTAAACTTCCAAACTCATTCTATGAGGCCACCATCACCCTAATACCAAAACCTGACAAAGATCCCACAAAAAAAGAAAACTACAGGCCAATATCACTGATGAACATATATGCAAAACTCCTTAACAAAATTCTAGCAATCAGAATCCAACAACACATTAAAAAGATCATACACCATGACCAAGTGGGCTTTATCCCAGGGATGCAAGGATTCTTCAATATCCGCAAATCAATCAATGTAATACACATTAACAAATTGAAAAATAAAAACCATATGATTATCTCAATAGATGCAGAGAAAGCCTTTGACAAAATTCAACATCCATTTATGATCAAAACTCTCCAGAAAGCAGGAATAGAAGGAACATACCTCAACATAATCAAAGCTATATATGACAAACCCACAGCAAACATTATCCTCAATGGTGAAAAATTGAAAGCATTTCCTCTAAAGTCAGGAACAAGACAAGGGTGCCCACTTTCACCATTACTATTCAACATAGTTTTGGAAGTTTTGGCCACAGCAATCAGAACAGAAAAAGAAATAAAAGGAATCCAAATTGGAAAAGAAGAAGTAAAGCTCTCACTGTTTGCAGATGACATGATCCTCTACATAGAAAACCCTAAAGACTCCACCAGAAAATTACTAGAACTAATCAATGACTATAGTAAAGTTGCAGGATATAAAATCAACACACAGAAATCCCTTGCATTCCTATACACTAATAATGAGAAAACAGAAAGAGAAATTAAGGAAACAATTCCATTCACCCTTGCAACAGAAAGAATAAAATACTTAGGAATATATCTACCTAAAGAAACTAAAGACCTATATATAGAAAACTATAAAACACTGGTGAAAGAAATCAAAGAGGACACTAATAGATGGAGAAATATACCATGTTCATGGAATGGAAGAATCAATATAGTGAAAATGAGTACACTACCCAAAGCAATCTATAGATTCAATGCAATCCCTATCAAGCTACCAACAGCATTCTTCACAGTGCTAGAACAAATAATTTCACAATTTGTATGGAAATACAAAAAACCTCGAATAGCCATAGCGATCTTGAGAAAGAAGAATGGAACTGGAGGAATCAACCTACCTGACTTCAGGCTCTACTACAAAGCCACAGTTCTCAAGACAGTATGGTACTGGCACAAAGACAGAAAGATAGATCAATGGAACAAAATAGAAAGCCCAGAGATAAATCCACGCACATATGGACACCTTATCTTTGACAAAGGAGGCAAGAATATACAATGGATTAAAGACAATCTCTTTAACAAGTGGTGCTGGGAAATCTGGTCAACCACTTGTAAAAGAATGAAACTAGAACACTTTCTAACACCATACACAAAAATAAACTCAAAATGGATTAAAGATCTCAACGTAAGACCAGAAACTATAAAACTCCTAGAGGAGAACATAGGCAAAACACTCTCTGACATACATCACAGCAGGATCCTCTATGACCCACCTCCCAGAATATTGGAAATAAAAGCAAAAATAAACAAATGGGACCTAATTAACCTTAAAAGCTTCTGCACATCAAAGGAAACTATTAGCAAGGTGAAAAGACAGCCTTCAGAATGGGAGAAGATAATAGCAAATGAAGCAACTGACAAACAACTAATCTCAAAAATATACAAGCAACTCCTACAGCTCAACTCCAGAAAAATAAATGACCCAATCAAAAAATGGGCCAAAGAACTAAATAGACATTTCTCCAAAGAAGACATACAGATGGCTAACAAACACATGAAAAGATGCTCAACATCACTCATTATCAGAGAAATGCAAATCAAAACCACTATGAGGTACCATTTCACACCAGTCAGAATGGCTGCGATCCAAAAGTCTACAAGTAATAAATGCTGGAGAGGGTGTGGAGAAAAGGGAACCCTCTTACACTGTTGGTGGGAATGCAAACTAGTACAGCCACTCTGGAGTACAGTGTGGAGATTCCTTAAAAAACTGGAAATAGAACTGCCTTATGATCCAGCAATCCCACTGCTGGGCATACACACTGAGGAAACCAGAAGGGAAAGAGACACGTGTACCCCAATGTTCATCGCAGCACTGTTTATAATAGCCAGGACATGGAAGCAACCTAGATGTCCATCAGCAGATGAATGGATAAGAAAGTTATGGTACATATACATAATGGAGTATTACTCAGCCATTAAAAAGAATACATTTGAATCAGTTCTAATGAGGTGGATGAAACTGGAGCCTATTATACAGAGTGAAGTAAGCCAGAAAGAAAAACACCAATACAGTATACTAACGCATATATATGGAATTTAGAAAGATGGTAACAATAACCCTGTGTACGAGACAGCAAAAGAGACACTGATGTATAGAACAGTCTTATGGACTCTGTGGGAGAGGGAGAGGGTGGGAAGATTTGGGAGAATGGCATTGAAACATGTAAAATATCATGTATGAAACGAGTTGCCAGTCCAGGTTCAATGCACGATACTGGATGCTTGGGGCTGGTGCACTGGGACGACCCAGAGGGATGGAATGGGGAGGGAGGAGGGAGGAGGGTTCAGGATGGGGAACACATGTATACCTGTGGCGGATTCATTTTGATATTTGGCAAAACTAATACAATTATGTAAAGTTTAAAAATAAAATAAAATTAAAAAATAAATAAATAAAAGCTTGAAAAGTGTCTACTGATAAAGTTCTAAGCTAGATGAGCTCACAATCACAAATAACTAAATCCAAGAGTCAACAAGGCACGATGAGTAAGAGCTGATGGAAATGCCAAACAAAAGCAGAGGTGCAAAGATTACAGCTACTGGAATTATGAGCAGCAGAGTATAAGATACTTATATATGAAATTATTTAAAAAATTGAAAGCATGTTAAAAAAGAGAGAGGCTCTCAAATGTGTATTAGGCAAATGTGAAAATGCAGCAAATAATACTTCTACAAATGGAAAAAAGTAAATGGCCAAGACTTTTCCAGAACTGGTAATAGGAAACAATCTCAAATTCAGGAAACCCAGCAAATCCCAATCAGGATAAAGAAAATAAAGGTTCACTTAGCAGTTTACAGTTAAACTACAGAATACTAAACAAGAAAGCAAGATCTTGAAACCAGTAAGAAAGAAAAGAAAAATTACATACGAAGGAATAAATCTTAGACTAAATGTTGACTTCTGAAGGAACTGATGATTGGAAAACTACAGAATGATAGCTACACAATGCCAAAATTAGAGTAAATTGAGACTTTTATTCCCCAACCCCCAATTTTTACATCCAGAAAAATGATCTAAGAGTGACAGCAAAATAAAGACATATTCAGGATATTCGGGCTTATAGCTTTCAGTTTAAGGTTACTGCCAGCCTATGGATACTCCAAGGAAGGCATCCAGGGGAATAAATATCCTGAACTCACTCTCCTCCCTTCCTTATTTTCTGAACTTAATGGGGTCACAAAGAGTTGGACATGACTTAGCGACTGAACAATAACAACAAATCAGAAGCCAGAGACTAAGGGAGCTTTTTCAGTTTGAAGAAAAATAAACAAAAATCCCAAAGTGTCTAGGGGCACTGAATAGGAACAAATGGGAGCATTCAAAATCATTCTCTCAAATAGATTATTTTTTTTTTTGGCCAAGCTGCACAGCATGTAGGATCTTAGTTCCCCCCACTGAACCCTCGCCCCCTACAGTGGAAGTGCAGAGTAGTAATCACTGGACAGCCAGAGAAGTCCCCCAGATAGTTTTATAAATCGAGAATTACTTTGATTTCAGGCTATTCAAGAAAGTAAATTACACATATTGCTCATGAGCACAGATGCAAAAAATGCTAAACAAAATAGCAAACTGAACTCAGCAACGTGTAAAATGCAATATATCAAGGCAAGTCTGGATCATATTAAGAATACAAGATTGACTTAAAATTAGAAACTGATCAATGTAACTGACCAAAATAGTAGATTAGAATGAAAAAAAAAAAAAAAAGAAACCCATAAGATCATAGCATTTGATAAAATGAAGGTTGGTGATAAAAAGGCTTAGGTAGAGGGAACCCTTGCACACTATTGGTGGGAATGTAAACTGGTGCTGCCACCACCGAAAACAGTAGGAAGGTTCCTTAAAAAACTAAAAACAGAGCTGCTATATGACCCAGCAATGCCACTCCTGGACATACATCCAGAAAACATGAAAACCTTCAGTAGAAAAGACACATGTATCACAACGATTACCGCAGCACTGTTTACAACACCCAGGAGATGGAAACAATACAAGCGCTCATCAACAAACAACTGGATTAAGCTGTGGTATATATCCAATAGAATATTACTCAGCCATAAAAATAACAAAATACTGCCATTTGAAGTAACATAGATGAACCTAGGAAAATTATACTTAGTGAAGTCATACAGAGGAAGACAAATAGGATAATGGTATCACTTACATATGGAATCTAAAAAATAATACAGATGAATCTATATACAAAATAGAAACAGACTCACAGGCAAGAGAAAACAAACTTATGGTTACCAAAGGAGGGAGGGAAAATTAGGAATATGGAGCTAACAAACACAAATACTATACATAAAAAAGTAACAAGATTTACTGAATAAAATAATATCTTATAATAACCTATAATGGAATATCATCACAAGAATAACTGAATCATTATGCTGTAAACCTGAAACTAACACAATATAATCAACTATACTTCAATTTAATTAGAGGTTCAGTCAACTAGGAAGAGAGGCGTACATTTTTTAAAAAAATATTGATTTATTTAGCCGTGCCATGTCTTAACTGTGGTACCTGGGATCTTTGATCTTCTTTGTGGAACGTGGGATCTTTAGTTGTGGCATGAAAACTCTTAGTTGCAGCACATGGGTTCTTGCTGACTAGTGATTGAAACCTGGTCCCCTGCATCGGGAGACCAAAGTCTTAGCCACTGGACCACCCGGGAAGTGCTTGAGGAATACATTCTTAACATGATAGACATCCATGATGTAGATGATACAGATATGATACATCTGTATCAAAACCATACTCAATGGGAATGTTAAAGACATTCCATTTAAAAGAAGGAACAAGTCAAGGATGACTAGTACCACAATCATTATTTAGCATTGTATGGGAAATTCCAGCCTGTGCACTAAATTAAAAATAAGTACACAGATTAGAAAAAAAAACTATCATAATTCACATGACTGATTATCTATAAAGAAAATTCAGAAGAGTCTATAAATTTTAAGAGTAAGAAGAGCTTTACAAAATGGCTAAATAGAAGATAAACATACAAAATTTAAACTGCATTACTATATAGCAACAAGAGTTAGAAAATGCAATTTTAGAAAAGATATTACTTAAAATAACAAAAGGTAAGATACCTGGCAATCAAACTAACAAAATAGTCAATATATGAAAGACATCATCATGTAGAAAAGTATAAGCTTTGAATGAAAGACTTTAAAGGAGAACTAAATAAATGGAGCGGAGAAGGCAATGGCACCCTACTCCAGTACTCTTGCCTGGAAAATCCCATGGACGGAGGAGCCTGATAGGCTGCAGTCCATGGGGTCACTAAGAGTCAGACACGACTGAGCGACTTCACTTTCACTTTTCACTTTCATGTATTGGAGAAGGAAATGGCAACCCACTCCAGTGTTCTTGCCTGGAGAATCCCAGGGACGGGGGAGCCTGGTGGGCTGCCGTCTCTGGGGTCGCACAGAGTCGGACATGACTGAAGCGACTTAGCAGCAGCAGCAGCAAATAAATGGAGAGATGTACCATGATCATGAATAGGAAGACTCAGTATCACAAAAGATGTAAACATTCCATGAATTTACCTATAGACGTCATAAAAGTTCAAACAAACACCAGAAAGAAATTTTAATTTGACAATATGATTCTAACATTTATGAGAAAAGCCAAGTGTCAGCCAAGATTAAACTGAAGAAAAAGTAGGCTGGATGATTTTCTCTTCTAGACATTAAAGCTTATCATAGAATGGTAGTAATTTATAAACAGTGCTATTGGGAGAGACACTCAAACAGAAATACGGATAAAAGAGAGAATTCTGAAACAGACTCTTCATATATAGAGACATAGTGAGGATAGAGCTTATACAGCAGATTATTGGCATATATTGGGAAAATATGCCAGAAAATTGCTTATTCATATAGAAAAAGAAGTATGGATGTCTTACGGACTGAATGTTTGTGTCCCCCAAATTCATATACTGAAGTCCTAACCCCCAGTGACTGCAGCCATGAAATTAAAAGACACTTGCTCCTTGGAAGAAAAGCTGTGACCAACCTAGACAGCATATTAAAAAGCAGATATTACTTTGCCAACAAAAGTCAGTCTAGTCAAAGCTATGGGTTTTCCAGTAGTCATGTATGGATGTGAAAGCTGGACCACAAAGAAAGCTGAGTGCCGAAGAATTGATGCTTTTGAATTGTGGTGTTGGAGAAGACTCTTGAGAGTCCCTTGGACTGCAAGGAGATCCAACAAGTCCATCCAAAAGGAAATCAGTGTTGAATACTCATTGGAAGGACAGATGCTGAAGCTGAAACTCCAATACTTTGGCCACCTGATGCAAAGAACTGACACATTGGAAAAGACCCTGATGCTGGGCAAGATTGAAGGCAGAAGAAGGGGACGACAGAGGATGAGATGGTTGGAGGCATCACTGACTCAATGGAAATGAGATTGAGCAAGCTCTGGGAGTTGGTGATGGATAGGGAAGCCTGGCGTGCTGCAATTCATGGGGTCACAGAGTCAGACACAACTGAGAGACTGAACTGAACTGACTGAACCCCCAATATGGTGGTATTTGGGTTCTCTGGGAGGTTATTACGCTTAAATGACATCAGGAAGGTGAGGCCCTCATGGTGAGATTATTGTCCTTCTAAGAAGAGACAAGGTGGACTAAAATCATAATTAAGAAAAGTGAAACATTACAATTTCTAATAAAAACATTGGAAAAATATGAATAGGGTAAGAAAGGATTTCTTTAAATAAGACAGAAAAGTGCTAACTTACAATGGAGAATATTGATATATTTTACGGCATTAAATTTAAGAACCTCTATTGATCAAAATACACCATCAAGTGAGTATAAAGGCAGCCATAAATGGAGAGATGATGTTTGTAATACATACAACCAACAAAGGATTACATCTATATATATATATATTAAAAATAAACAATAAAAAGTACTGAACAAACATTTAGCAAGGAAGGAAATGTGAATGACCAATTAACATATCAAAGGACCATTAACCTTAGCAACCAAGAATATACAAATCATATTTACATGCATGTACATACAAATCATATTTACATGCATGTTTGCATATTAAACAGTGTGACAATTCCAAGAGTCAGTGAGAATGTGGACCATTAGGAACTGTCATACCTCAGTGGGAGGATCAACTTGTACAGCCACGATGGAAAAACGAACTTGGCACCGCCTAGAAAATTTAGACACATGTGTACATTTCCTCTATCAGGGCTACTTCCTAGAGAAATTAATGCACGTGTGAACCAGGAGATGTGCACAAAACATGTTCTCTGTAGGATTATTCAGAACCATAAAAAATCTAATCACAACCTAAATATCATCAATACAAGAGAGCTAATTAATGTATATACCACATTGAAAATTTACACAGTAATGAAAATAAATGAACCATGGCTCCATTCATCTCTGTTGCTAAATGTCATGATCAATGTGGACTGAAAAAAAAAGGGCAAAGAAGAGCTATGCAAAGCAGAAACAGACAAAACTGAAGACTATATTATCTTACAAATAAAATTCAGGATAGTGGTTTCCTCTTGGCAGGAATGGGCTAAAAGAATGTGATGGGGGAGCACAGCCCAGGGGTCATCATCAGCACTTGGTGGTGGTCTGCTCTTCAGCTGAGGGGTGGGTGGCGCCCGTTCTTCTCATTATTCCCTCATTAGTCTGTACATGTATAGTGTGTATACTGTGTGGCATACATGTGTATTATAAAAATGAAACCTTGGTAAACCTCAGACTTTCCTTCTCAGTCTTTGTACAAAGTCACATTTAAAACAAGCACAGTTAAAACAGCCCCAAATTGTAATTTTTCAAACAAAAATTTTTTAAATGGTAGATTATGAAGCAACCCGTAATTCCTTTCTTAAGACGTCTTCTCTCCTGATGGCCATCCAAACGCCATCAACGCTCAGAATATTTATTGTTGGCTGAGGGAACAACTGAGAGTTTCAGGGCCTTTAGCCTTAATGGTTTGCCTCCTTGATAAATAATTTCACATTCTCAGCTCTGTGGAAGCCCAGGATTCTCCATCAGTGGAGTCTCCCACCACAGTCATGGCAAAGCATGACAATGGCAATGATCTCAGGGCCCAGAGGCCTCTGCAGGCCTCCTTCTATATTTTCACCCCATGGGAGACTGCTTGAGGAGTCCTGTCCACCAGGGATCAGTCTATGCAGATTTTTATCAGCCACTGTGCACTCAGTGTTATGCTCCCCACAAAATCTCTAGAAGGCAACTCACAGCAAGACCCTTGATGGGATTTCTAATAACCATTCCAGTTATTTTATGGAATCCTAGAATCCATTAGTCAAAAAATAAAAAAAAGATGTCACACTAGATGACATGACCGATGTCTCTGTACCAAGGCTCATCATCGTCGGCCAGAAGTCTCTTAGCTTACACACAGATGATTTGATAAGAACTCCAGTGAGACGGTTCATTCTTGAGCCATTCGTTGCTTAATATCAGCAGCCTGCCCCCACTGCCCTTTTTTTTTTTTTTTTAAAGTTCCTAGCACTGCCTTCTGATTTTGCCAATTGGGATTTAGGATACAACCCTTGCCACTGACAGCAACCATTTTTGGGTTTATAAATATCACAACCTTTCAAGTTTTAAGAGGTGTGTTCCTTCCCCAATCTCCCTAGTCACCTTAATTTCATCATCTGATGTTCTCTGCTTCTTCTCCAGTTTCTTTTCTTTCCTCATCATTATAATAAAGGCCAGCAAAACTTCATGCTTCACTTTGCTTATCTGAGTAGCAGGACAAAGTTGGCCTGCTATCACACAGCACGTGAAGAGAAGGTGTCCCTTGGAACATGAGTCCCCAGCTGACAACAGTGGCTGAGATAACAGAGTATCAGAGTGGATATTAGGTCACTGGGCAGAGATTTTGTGTGTTCTCTTCTTGAGTGGAGTGAGAGTCTTTCACTAAATGGGCTCCAAACTCTAGCTAGATCATTATCGAACAGCATAAGGATTATGGTGCTTGGTGTCTTGGATGCCAAGGCAGAGAAAGAGAATGATATTCCCTTCAGAAGATGAGCTAACAAAGTTACCTGAGCGAATCTGCACAGGGAAAAGACATGAGTGGTCTTAAAATATCAGAGTCCCCTAAGAGGGCACAATTTTCCTTTCTGTTTCAGGAGTGTCAGTACCCCTCTGCAGGATAGTGAAACAGATGCAAACGGAGTGAAAATGCCACCATTGTGATCTCATGTCTAGGTGTAAACATGGAGATAAGGCAACAACACACAGTACTTCTGCCCTCTCTCCTGGGCTCTAAAAAGGATTTGACCTTGTATAGATTAGTTTTGCCAATATCTGTAGATCTTTTCAGACAGACCTCCTTGCAACTTTGATTCTGTATTTAAAAATGTGGTGCCAACTCTTCTCCATCATTCTCACTTCTGGGATTAAAGCTGAAGATGTGATGATCATGAGAAATGCTCCTGAGCCGACCTGAGACCATGGCAAGGGCTTAATGCTCTCAGAGAGTCAGGCAATGTGCCCTCAGCTACAAACAACAGCTAATAGGATGCCAAGATCCATTTAACACAAACAAACCTAAGAAAGTTCTAAAGAAAATGAGGTAAGGAGGGCAGATAATATCTAATGTCTATTAGGGAATTGCTTAGAACTAGGAAGTAGAAAAGAGAGAATGTTACTTTTCAATATTGCTTTCATGGGTAATTCTTAGAAACCACAAAATGAGTATTGTGAAAGGCTTGTTTCTGGAAAGGTACAAGGAGGTTCCCATAAAAACATCTACTTCTGCTTCATTGACTAGGCTAAAACCTTGGACGTGTGGATCACAACAAACTGTGGAAAATTCTTAAAGAGATGGGAATACCACATCACCTTACCTGTCTCCTGAGAAACCTGCATGCAGGTCAGGAAGCAGCAGTTAGAACTGGACATGAACAACGGACTGGTTCAAAATTGGAAAAGGAATACGTCTAGGCTGTGTATTGTCACCCTGCTTATTTAACTTATATGCAGAGGACATCATGAGAAACACTGGGCTGGATAAAGCACAAGCTAGAATCAAGACTGCTGGGAGAAATATCAATAACCTCAGATATGAAAATGATACCACCCTTATGGCAGAAAGCAAAGAAGAACTAAAGAGCCTCTTGATGAAAGTGGAAGAGAAGAGTGAAAAAGTTGGCTTAAAGCTCAATATTCAAAAAACTAAGATCATGACATCTGGTCCCATCCCTTCATGGCAAATAGATGGGGAAACAATGGAAAGAGTGACAGACTTTATTTTCTTGGGCTCCAAAATCACGGCAGATGGTGACTGCAGGTGTGAAATTAAAAGACACTCATTGGAAGAAAAGTTATGACCAACCTAGACAGCATATTTAAAAAGCAGAAACATTACTTTGTCAACAAAGGTCCATCTAGTCAAAGCTATGGTTTTTCCAGTAGTTGTGTATGGATGTGAGAGTTGGACCATAAAGAAAGCTGAGCACAAAAGAATTGATGCTTTTTAACTGTGGTGTTGGAAAAGACTCCTAAGAGTCCCTTGGACTGCAAGGAGATCAATCCAGTCAATCATAAAGGAAATCAGTCCTGAATACTCATCGGAAGGACTGATGCTGAAGCTGAAACTCCAATACTTTGGCCACCTGATGAGAACTGACCCATTAGAAAAGGCTCTGATGCTGGGAAAGATTGAAGGCAGGAGGAAGAAGGGGACAACAGAGGATGGGATGGTTAGATGGCATCACCGACTCAATGGACACGATTTTGAGCTCCAGGAGCTGGTGAAGGACAGGGAAGTCTGGCATGATGCAGTCAACGGGGTCGCAAAGAACTGGACACGACTGAGTGACTAAACTTAACTGAAGGAGATTTGAAGCAATAGCTTTAAGTACAGTGAGATAAATTTTGTTCTCTACCCCTCAAATAAAATAAGGTGTAAGTAATCTGTTTGCATGCTGACCAAGAAGCTCCCCCCTCCCCACCCTCATCCAAAATGAAGAAATGTTAGACTCACGTTGGTGACATATTCGATATCCTTCCACAGGATGCACTCCCTGGGAAAATCAGCCAAGTCTAAGAAGTGATCCACCACCACTTGGCCAATTAAGTCATGGCGAGAGAACCTGTCAAAGTCATAGACAGAAAAGTGAAGCTTCCTGGCTGCAAGGTCATTGTAGGGAACTGGAAATAAAAACACTTCATCAAACACGGGGTTCAGGGTCTTTCTGTGAACTTTAGTCTGGTGTTTTGTCTTCCGATCAGGAAGCAAATAGATCTTGACGTAAGGATCTGAAGTCCCAGAAAAGTCCTTGGCGGGCAAGTTGACAGCTTTGTGGATCTTCACTATGAGCTGCTCTAAGTCACAGTCATATTTTAAAATGAAGTTCAGTTTCCCACAGGATTTACTGTTACTCCTTCTCCCGTCATCGTTATCCAATGACCTCTGCTTATATAACTCTGGTTTAATTCGACCAATGCCAGTCAACTGTTCCTGTTTTTGAAGTTGTTGGATATTGAAGTCTGGGTTTGACAGGTTGAGTTGTCTTCGGATTGAATTGTGCCTTGAATGAAGAGCAAGAGAGAACAAAGTTATAACCTCATTAGCTCTGGGTCTTTCACAAACCTGTGCCTGGGATGTAGGTAGACTGCTCCTGCTACTGCTGCTAAGTCGGTTCAGTCGTGTCCGACTCTGTGCGACCCCAAAGACGGCAGCCCAACAGGCTCCCCCGTCCCTGGGATTCTCCAGGCGGGAATACTGGAGTGGGTTGCCATTTCCTTCTCCAATGCATGAAAGTGAAAAGTGAAAGTGAAGTTGCTCAGTCATGCCCAACTCTTAGCGACCCCATGGACTGCAGCCTACCAGGCTCCTCCATCCATGGGATTTTCCAGGCAAGGGTACTGGAGTGGGGTGCCATTGTAGACTGCTACATACTATTAAAAGTTTAGACTTGTATGCATTTTTTTAATCTAAATTCAAAATGCCTGTCAATGTGAGTAAACTGTTCCCCAAGGCTTGAAGCTCAAAACTGAGGCTTGGGCATCTGGAAGTGCTCTTACTAACATGTGACCTTGGAGCTTGGAGGGTTTAATGCACTTTCTAAACTGTCTAATATGACATTAGAGAAGCTTATTCAGCTGGTGGGAGGTAAAGATTTGTACAAACTGGTTTAGAAAATAAAATTATTCTCCTTAATATATAGTATGGTCTTGAAACTGAAATAGTTAGCTATGTGGTATCTTAAAAAGAATGGATATTTTTCTAAATTATATAGAATTTCCTGGCACTGGTTTTTAGCCTACTAAGGATTCACATTCTCATGGGATAAATCAGATCATTTCATCACAAGAACATAGTCTTTGCTCTTCTGGAAATGTATGTGACAGGATGCATCTGTTTGTAGGGGATTCTGTTGACTCTGAAAGATACAAGTGCCAGCTCCATGACTGTGCTTCCATTGTACCACGTGGGCAACAAGTGATAAGGAGGGAGGCTTTTATTTCTATAATAAACACTGAGACATAAAAATTAAAGGTAAGCTATTATAAATCTATATATGGATTCAGTTAGAGAAGGTTGGACACTGGTATTACAAATTAAATATTTGCTATCAGAATCGATATTTCACCCTATAAGCTTGCTGGTTTGGGTTATAAGTTTTTCTGAAAATCTCTGCCATATGTATGGGTCCTCACAAACTGAGAGAAGTCATTACACAGAAAGTTGTCTTTAAGATTATTTTGTTCATTTTAGTTCATAGCTATTATATTGTATTTTGTCTCTCAATCACCTTAATTAAAATAGCTCCTCTCCACCAGAAGGTAAAAGGGAACAGTCAAACTGTCTCTGAGGCGTTAGTAAATAGTTGAAGAGACACAGTAAACATTGGAGTTTGCCTTCTTTTCCTTTCTTAAGACTACTTTATGAAATGAAGGTGCAAAATATGGGATTAATAGGCCCTGAAACATACTTGAAATTATTCTCCCTTGTCATACAGATGCTATGATGCTAAATATTTCTCTTCATCCTAAAATACCCTCCTGATTACTAATCACTCACACGGTACAACAAAAGCACAATCACAGAGCCGTCACTTGCACCTGTCACAGCCAACACATCTACACTCAGCCATACACATCCCCACATGTGCAAAAACTGTGTGGCCTGAACACTTCTCTTGTGGAATTTTAATTTCTTACAAAGAAATCCACTCACCATCTTAAGTTTTCTTTGTACCTTTTGATTTTTCCAGGAAGGAAGGGAAGAGTCGGGGGACAATGATCAAGTTCTCTGTGCTGGCACCCAGGTCAGTCCCTGTCTAGATGCTGAACCTTTGCAGTGCTAGACTACAGAGTTTTAATCCTGCTCTACTGGGATTTCTGGGCAGAAAGGCCTCCAGGGGGCAGCAAGCCTCAATCTCCATGCAGGGGTCATAAGTGGCTGAAATCAGCTTTGGTTTCCTCTGCTGGTGATTTTTCTCTCCAAGCTGGGTTCAAACAAGGGCCCTGCTTGAGTCTGGAGTCAGTTCCCACCTATGATGGGCGATTCTGGGTGCCATCCAGTTAGTCAGGGGTGCAGTTTAAACACTAAAAGTGCATCTTCAAGACCTACTAGATGTGCCATCTCGGCACCAACGTCCTGATGGACACGGGTCCTGTGTCTCCTCCAGCGCAGCTCCTGCCACTCTGCCGCCACTTTTCTCCTGAGGCGGTTGCCTGAGCAGACTCGCTGTGCCTAATAGCTTAACTGCAAGGTTTTTGAGTCATGACTTTGGACTCCTCACAGCAGCATTTTGTCTTATCTCTCATCTGCAAGACTAAATCTGCCATGTACATTTTAATTTAAAATATATGAACTTGGCTGCTTGGCAATGGAACATATTCTGTTTTACTCTCACATTTTCTTAGACATGAAATCTGGAGAGAAATAAATCCTACGTGTTCTGCTCTTCTCACCAGAATGGATTGCCAGGGGGTGGAGGGGATGGGCTAGGGAGGGCATTATGCAGAGATTTGTACTTCAAAGACCAAAGGAAGAGCCCATTACCTCAGAATCCAACTGCACAGGAGGACTCCATTCCAAATTCCAAGACAGCTGAAGATTCTTTTTAAAAATCAAGCACAGGTACGAATACTACTGTCTACCCAAATGTTTTACGCAACAGTTTCAGTCTCAACATTTTTCCTCCTATTCAGGATCACACATATTATTGGGAAACCAGTTGAATTCAACTGTAAGGAAGTGGCTTAAAGCAGATGGCAAAGACTGTAACAGGCCATGACAGTGCTCACTCCCTGGGGCTTTCTTTCGGTCGCTTCCAATTTCCCTCAGGAAAGAGTGAGTGGTGACTGGAGTTGGGGGCATGGACCAGCAAAGCTCAGAGCAGCAGAGAACCAGCGTAACCCATCACCCTGCTGCCTAAAGTCAGCAGCTAGAAAGGAGAGCAGGGAGGCTTCCCCCAGGGACACAAAGGAGAAGATGAAGTGGAGGAACTGGAAAATCAATATTCCACAGTTTCCATGGGCTACTTAAAAGGAGGCAGGAGGAAAAAGCAAATCAAAAGCAGAAAAGAAGAAAGATAAAGAGCAGAATGTCATGACCTGAGCTCCCCTCAAGATGAAGGGTCTGAAACAGTCAGTGGAGGTGGGCCTCCAGTGTAAAGTAGAGCCCCCTCCCCAGGGTAAGGATCTGGAATTCCGCCTAGGGACGCAGAATGAGTGTAGCAAGGAGGGATGTGTGTCTGAAGCAGCTCTGAGTAGGTCTGGGGAGTCCTGTATTTTGATGTTTTCAGCACTTAATATGCACAATGAATGGAAGGAATGATGGGCCCCAATGAGGGTGGCCAAGAAGGAAAGCTGAGAAATGGTGTTCTTGGTAAGGAAGTCACTCTAATGCTGACTGAAAGGAGCTGGCCCCAGGGCTGGAGCTCTCAGCTTCCTCCACCTCTTGCCCAACTCAGGGTGGGCAGAAGCCATTTTCCTGTTGTGAAACAGGCAAGGAAGAGGACGTCACCATTGGACTTGGCTGTCCCAGACCTGAGCCGGAGGACTGGTGGCTGACCCTGGAGAATGCCCAGTTTCCAAGATGACCAACCAAATCTGCAAAGCTGATTTCCCACAACAAGCTCAAAAACACACTTTCAGGCCTGAAGGAATGTGAGCCTGTGCTGAGTTGAGCCAAGGTTAAGGAGAGGTAGGTAGATGCCTACACACAAAAGGATCCCCCTCTGCTTCCATCAAATTTGAATTAACCAGTTCCAGCATCCCACTCTGAGTCTCCAGATAAAGTCTCAGTCACCCAAAAACCCAGCCACCTCCAATGGATCTTAAGAAAGAGGACATTACTACAATTCAACAAATTTGAATGTGCGAAGTAAGAAGTCAGGTAGGGAGGAAGGGAGAGAGGCAAAGCCTTGTTACTGCCTTTCAGGAAATGCCTGGCCAGGGGGTGAAGAGAGAGTTGTACACTATCATAAGTCAGGGCAGAGGGGATAAGAACTGACTGGATGTTAGGGAGAGGGATAAAGAAAGGCCTCTGACTTGGGAAACTGTCATGGTACTTGGAGACCGTACTTGAGCTGAGCCTGCCTACTTGACCTGGCCTCCCACTTCTCAGCCTCCCAGCTGATGCTCTAGACCTCAATGGGGAAATTAAGTTTTCCTCTTGGGGCCCAGCTCTTCAGCATCATGGGACCTTCATCTCTTCTGCCCCAGCAGCTTTCCCCTCACACATGCCCACATCTTCCATTCCAGGTTCTGTGTTAAGAACCAGAGTTCAGAATTTCCCTTCCATCGCTGGGTTTCCCATGCAACCACAGACAAGAGTATATACCTTTTCACTGTCCCTCATCTCAGGGACCACATCTCAGAGAGGAAACTTGGCTTATCCCTTCCCTGGTTTGGGACACTAGTGTTTTAAGGCTTTGGGGTCCAAAGACAGGAAAGAAAAAATCAAATAGTGACTTCAGAACCATCATGGGTTTCTGTACAAAGTTCAAATCAAGACACTTTGGAAACAGGAAACTGGCCTTCCTGGAATCTTCCCTTGTGAAGGAGAGGGGAGGGTTGGGTTGTTCTGAATCACAAATGGACACAGAAGAAGGGGGAGTAGTAGACACACAGACACAGTTAACTGGCTACGGCGGAGGAGGAAAGGGGTTCAGAGGCTTACAGAGTGAGTGAGATGATGCAGATGCAGGTATTGGGCCTTGGTGGGTGGAGGAGTGGGCTCAAACGCTGCTGCATACATGAAGCCTGTCTTGCTCCCCCCACCCTCAGCCAAGATAAAAAGGCACGAAACCTTGGTGTCACCTTCAAATATTTTATTCTGTTAGTAAAATGAGCCTATGTCCACCAACACCTTCTCTGAAGTGTTTACGTGTCTAGAGTAAATATACATATGCCATGGACATAACAGTTCCTGATAATTATCCCAGTAGAGAAAACACACATTTATATCTCATTTAAGGGTCTCATGGAAGTTGAGAGAGGTCTAGGCAACTTTTATTTTTGAAGATGTCAGTTTATTAAAATCTGAAGACATAACTAAAAGACTAATTCAAAACATTATGTTTGAAATGTTTACATCTAATCAATGTTCTCAACATATAAAATATATATATATAGCTTAATAAACCTGTGCTACTCCTGGAGTAATTACAACATTTAATCCTAACGTACCACTTACTGGAGTTGTGGCCAGTAATGACATTTAGAGGACTCAAATTGTCGTCTTCTTTCAATTCTGCCAGAGTATTTCTGTGACTCTACAGATTACTTAGTTCAGAGGCAAGTTCAAAAGTCTCTGAACTTACTTTTTGACAAATTCAAAAGTAAGGCTCTGAATGAACGTGAGACCTGGGACAAGTCACCTTCCATTGGTTTCATATCATTATGGGCTCCACTCAGTTTATACTTTTAGTGCTTTGTCACTTTTGTCATCAGAACACAAGAAAATGGCCTGATATTGATGAATGCATTTTGTCAGTCATTCATGAAAAATTCCACTATGTGTGAGAGGCTGCACTAGGTGTTAGATACACCAGTTCAGTCGCTCAGGCATGTCCGACTCTTTGTGACATGGACTGCAGCATGCCAGGCCTCCCTGTCCATCACCAATTCCCCGAGTTTACTCAAACTCATGTCCATTGAGTCAGTGATGCCATCCTACCAACGATCTCATCCTCTGTCATCCCCTTCTCCTCCCGACTTCAATCTTTTCCAGCATCGGGGTCTTTTCATATGAGTCGGTTCTTCACATCAGGTGGCCAAAGTATTGGAGTTTCAGCTTCAACATCAGTCCTTCCAATGAACACCCAGGACTGATCTCCTTTAGGATGGACTGATTGGATCTCCCTGCTGTCCAAGGGACTCTCAAGAGTCTTCTCCAACACCACAGTTCAAAAGCATCAATTCTTCGGCACTCAGCCTTCTTTATAGTCCAACTCACATCCATATGTGACTACTGGAAAAACCACAGCTTTGACTAGACAGACTTTAGTTGACGAAGTAATGTCTGCTTTTTAATATGTTATCTAGGTTAGTCATAACTTTTCTTCCAAGGAGCAAGCGTCTTTTAATTTCATGGCTGCAGTCACTATCTGCAGTGAGTTTGGAGCCCCCCAAAATAAAGTCTGTCATTGTTTCCCATCTATCTGCCATGAAGTGATGGGACCAGATGCCATGATCTTAGTTTTCTGAATATTGAGTTTTAAACCAACTTTTTCACTCTCCTCTTTCATCAGAGGCTCTTTAGTTCTTCTTTGTTTTCTGCCATAAGGGTGGTGTCATTTGCATATCCAAGGTTATTGATATTTCTCCCGGCAATCTTGATTCCAGCTTGTGCTTCATCCAGCCCAGTGTTACTCATGATGTACTCTGCATATAAGTTAAATAAGCAGGGTGACAATGTACAACCTTCTTCCTGATTTAGAACCAGTCTGTTGTTCCATGTCCAGTTCTAATTGTTGCTTCATGACCTACATAGGGAGATGCAAAGCAGATCTGGTCTTTGAACTCACAGAATTCATAGTCTACAGTGGGATATAGATAATAAACAAACAATTGTATAGTTAGAAATAGATTTTAATCCTGTGAGGAAGCGAAAGTAAGGCAACTTGAAGAAGAATAAAGAGTGGGAAGGAGTGGAGAAAAGACTACATACTTCAGACACATGGTCAGGGAACTCCCTGTAGCTCAGATGGTAAAG
Organism: Bubalus kerabau; assembly: GCF_029407905.1. NCBI lineage: Eukaryota > Metazoa > Chordata > Mammalia > Artiodactyla > Bovidae > Bubalus > Bubalus kerabau. The sequence goes on from NC_073638.1 coordinate 45,410,416, forward strand.
AATCTGCCTGCAATACAGAAGACCTGGGTTTGATCCCTGGGTCAGGAAGATCCCCTGGAGAGGGGAATGACAATCCACTCCAGTATTCTTGCCTGGCAAATTTCATGGACAGACCATGGAGTTGCAAAGAGTCGGACACGACTGAGCAACTTTCATTCATTCAAGGAAACTTTTCTGAGGAGGTGACATCTAAGATGGAACATTAAGGCTGCAAAAGAGCCTGACATGGAGAGAAGCATTCCAGGCTGATGGAATAGCATTTATGAAGGTCCCAGGGCAGGAAATGGCAGGTATACTGAAGAAAGCAAGAGCGAAGCTGGTGTAGATGGAGATGGAATGTGATGAGCTTTTTCGGGTAGGGTCTCTTAACTGAGTCCAGGCTAGTGGCATCCTCTGGAGTTGTACCACATGGTGGCCCTGGCTGGAGGTGAGGCCTATAGCTGGTAGCAAGAGACTATGGCAGTACGACACAGGGCCTTAACAGACCTAGTAAGAAGTTTGTGGTGTGGAAATTGAAATTTTTATAAAACCAAAGTTTTATAAGAGAAATTTGAGAAGACTTAAAACAGACTGGACTTTCATGTTGGGTCATGAATCAGGAAATGGGTTAGATGGTTTTTCAAGGATCCTTCTATTTTGAGGACTCAGGGATTTTCATATATTTGGAGTAGAGATCTTTAAAATGTTCTGGTACTGAAAAGTTCTAAAAAAAAAAAAAAATCCACATTCCCAGGATATTACATCATTATACGAAAGGGATTTCATCTAAATTGAAAGGAATTAGCAGGAGTTTTGGAGGGTCTAACAGTAACTGAGCTAATCAGAAACAGAAGACGAACATGCCTGATCTTGGAAGAACAACAGAAAGTCATCCTTACCAGAAATATTCTTAGAAGATGCAGCAAAACTCATCGTTAGGACGTTCCCAAAGGCAGTGGTGGGAGCCATACATATCTAAGCTGAAGGGGCCAGGTGACAGTAGGATTTCCAAAGCAAATGCCACGGCAGAAGCTGTGCCAGTCTCTGTGACAAGTAGGGAGGCCTTAACTGGGAGTCCAAGCATTGCATGTTCTGGGCTGAGCGTGTGCCCAGGGAACTTTGGGACAAACGGTAACAGCAGTAGGAGGGAAGCAGTAAGAAAGAGACAGCAGTGAGAAAGTAAAGATCATAATGAGAAAGAAGGGAGTAGAAATAATAACTAGCAACGCAGATTGTTTAGAGCCATCTCAGCAAGAGTAACTTCCCCACCTGCTGCAAATATGGTATGAAAAATGCTACTTAAAAAAGGATGTTAAAAATGTTCTGCAGTATCAAGGAAATTTCATTCATTTTTCCCACTTTGTCAGTAAAAAGGCTTTGTGTGTGTGTGTTTATAGCACAACTCTGAAGAATTATAAGACCATGTTCTTCCCATTATGGTAAGACCATGAGTCAAAGATACATATTTCCAGACATAACCCATAGAATCAGGTCAGCAGTAATTTAGATAAGAATGTCTGAAATGCAAAATGATGCAAATTATCAGTATTAGGTCAAATACAGCTGGAAAGAGTTTAGTTGTCATATGGGACTCAAATGTTACTAAACAACTTTAGACTTCAGAAGACAGAATTTAATTGCATGACTTCAAAACTAAAATACATCAAAAGGTAAATGCAAGGATAATTCTTTCCCTTTCTCTTTATTTTTGTTTTCCTTCTACCCAGTTTCTATAAGTCAGTGGTAAAGATAGCTACAGTTTTTAGTTTTAAATAAAAACTATTTTTTGATATGCAGGTTACATACATATTTTCTAGAATAAACACTAATAATTACAGTGATATGATTGCTATCAATTCTCTAGAATTATGGCAGAGTCCTCGGACCTTTCATCTAATATAAACGCAGTACTGTAACACCATATTGATGGAACCCAGATCAGAAAAATTAACATGCAGAGGAAAACCAAACAGAAAACAATTTCAGTGGAGACTCCATCTGAAGGGCCTACTTACTGAAGCACTGAGAGGATTTTTATTATGAGTCTGCACCAATGCACAAACTCCACGGCAGCATCAGACAGAGCTCTAGTTATATTTAAGTCTTAAATCTGAAGAGAAGCCCTAATGATAAAATCTGAAGATTTCTTCTAAACCAAATGGCAAACAACCATCCATTTCCTCACCGAGGAATATTTTAGATAAAGTTCTTTGATTCAGAATTGGAAATGATGCTAAAATAGGTTTTGGAAAAAATTAAATTACAGACTGTCATATTCCATCCCACTTAATGTGAATGAGCAAAGCCTCTAGGATAAACTTGATTAACATAAAAAGGGTAAAATCTTATTTCTGCTTCTAGAGGACAAATAAAAAAGATTAAAAAAAAAAATAACTGCAAACTGTTCTTGTACTTTTCAAATAACAGCACATACTATTCCTCCAGCTATCACTCAAGCAAATATTTTCATTTTAAAGAAAGTTGCTTTCTTAGTCTCTTTTCCTGAAGCCTTATTGAGAGTGAATTTTTATATACAGTGATTGAGAATTGGCTGCTTAGCCTCAAAGCTATCTCTATGCATCAGAGTCCTGGCAGAGGCAGGTCTCGGTGGTGATGATGATGATGACAGCATCACCAAAACCAAAGCAGCAGCTCAGGGTGTGCAGCCGCCAGGTGCAGGCCTGCGCAAGGCACGCGATGCGCACGCCATCATCTCATTCTCAAAACCACCCATCACCGCTCCTTACACAAGAGGAGACAGAAACAGATGAAGGTTAATCTGTCCAATAGCACGCTTGCACGTAAAGCCAGCTCACTGGACCGAAGAGCCCTTGCTTTTTGTCACTGCACTGCATTATTTCTCTACAGTGCAAAAGCACAAAGATCTGGCCCATGGAAAGACAGAGACACTAGGCCTAGGTACTCTGTAGTCCTTGAAAAGCCTGGAGATGGACACAGACCTGCAGCCACCGTGTGGGACTCTATGGAGACCCTGTGTGTGACAGCTGGGCTAGGCTAGAGGCATAGGGAATCAATTTCATAGCACTACCAGAGTAGCATGGAAGAGAGGGTAAAAACTTGGGCTCTGGTGGTGTATGAACAAGGGTTCAAACCCTGACCTGGGTGCTTACCAATTTATGACTTTGTTTCTTAATTTCCTTAAGTTTCTTCTTCTGTGAGATGAAAATGATAATAGGGTCTGTTTCACACAAAGTTGTGAGCAATGATAAAATAATACACATAAAGTTCTTGGACAGTCTTTGATATGGAAAGTCTTAGCAATGGTAACTACTGTTATTATGAACTAAGGAGAGATTAAGCAGTGCTCAGGAACCTGACTGGAGTATAGGAAGCAACAAGTTTTCCCACATTCGTGTCTCTGATACCAAAGGGACATGTGAAAGGTTACAGGCTCCTTGGCTAAATCAATGCCATTGCTGCCATGAGAAGGAAGCAGGACAGCGCTTGCCTTGCATCCAGAAAGGAAGGGGGCAGTACTGACCGAGCTGATGAGGTTGGCTCTGTGACTTGGCGTTGCACGCGGATGCCATGGGCACAGTTGTCCCGGTCCCCCGTCTGGGTTGAGAGGGGAATGTCTGGGGAGGTGTGACTGATCTTCATGGAGGAGTCTGGACAAGGGGTGGGAGGGTCTAGGAAGCCCTCACTGTTCTCCTGCTCATTGGTCTCTGTGTCCGTGTAGTTAAGAGGCTCCTGGTTGTTGTCTTTGCTACTAGAGAACAGGCCTCGTTCTCGCCACGGAACCCAGCAGAGTTTCCAAGACACGAAGAGAGACACACCAAAGAGAGCGAGGCCACAGGCAGTGACTACAAGGGTCAGCAGGCTCACTGAGATATCTGCAAAGAAGCAAAGATCAAAGGTCAGTGGGATTGCTCCTCTCGTGCCCACCTACTGCACGGTGTGGGCAGAATGACCCTCTCATTCATGCATCCCTCAGGAGTGACGGCGGAAGGCCAGGCCTGGGATGCTGCTGAATCACCTGGGATGTATGCTGAATGTCCCTGCTGATTCTGAGGCAGGGACAACGAGGACTCAGACACAAGCACAGAGGATGTAACATGCAGGCATGTTTAGAAACAAACAGCCTGTGATAGCAAGAGGCAGGGTATATTCAGGGGACCAGGAATGCCCTGCAAGGCAACTGAGACCCTGCCCCCTCAGCAGTAAAAATCATTGATATTCTGGGAGTAGAGTGGTTTCAACCATCATTAAAAATTCCTCTGTCATCTCAAAGAGCAGTATAATTTGGGAGTCGTTTAAGTAACATCTTTTTTAAAACAAGATAAAATTAGAGTGCTTTTCCCTCTTTTTGATATGAGCTTTTAAGGGTCTAAGCATTTTGCAGCTCAAGGCCTCTCAAGCCTCAAGAATACCCACCACCTGGTGGTCAGGTGCCCAGGACCAGCGGACAACAGTCACATTTGGGTTTCCTCAGTAGCAGAGCTGAGACAAGTGGTCAAGGGCAAGAGGTTTATTTAGAAGGTGAAGAAAACATAGGTAGGGGAACAGGGAAGTGACCCAGTTAGAAGAGGGAAGTAATTCAAGGGGGTAAGAAAGCAGCCAGTAGGGGGAGGGGGCTTTGTCAAGCCAGCTGCCACAGTGGAGGAACAGAGATTAAACTGCTGCAGGGGCCTGGGTTGCTTATAGCATCAATCCCCTTCAGTTATTGATTTGAGGGCAGCTCTCAAGGGGCATCTGCTATGTGGGTGGCAAAGTAAGTTTCTGTGGCCAGAAAATTTCCACATTTCAAATAATGCAGGGCTGGCCTAGGAGGTCAGTAGGCAGATGCTCAAGTGTCAAGGGAGAGGGCTTGTGTGGGGCAACAACAACATCTGCTGCACAGAGCATGGCCCCACGGCCTCAGCCAGGGTCCGTGGCAGTGCAGTGTCTAGTAGGTGTGCACCCAACTCTCGGAACAAAGCCCATCCCTCTCCAGGCTTCCACCCCACCCTACAGTAGAGCCAGGGAGAGGCTGAGGCATCATCCTGAACTCATTCCTGGCACCGTGGTGCTATAAACTCCTTCCTTAACGAACACCCCTACCTGCCCTTACTGGGCTCCATTACAGTCTGAGGCCCCAAGGATTCGTCCCAGGTTCTGCCTTTACTGTCCATCATTAATATTTGCATTGCTTCAGCCAAAGCTTTCTGGATGTCCATTACATGCCAGGGATTGTGCCAGGCTTTGGAGACACAATGGAGAACATGCCAGACACACTCCAACCTTCACAGACTCCTATTCTAGTGAAGGGGAAAATTAGGAATCAGTTACCTAACAGTCACAATGTCAACAATCCACAGCACGCCAACAACCCATGACATGACACAGCTGAGGCATGCATGTGAACCCATCCTGCAAGTCACTTCCCTAAGGAATTAAGCTGACCACCTGCTGTCTGAGCGTTTTTCAACATGATTCTTAAGGTACTCGATCATTTTTATGAAACGATAAGACAATTTCTTCATGAAAAATTGCCCTTGACAGAAAGCCAGCTGCCAGGGCTAGTGATGGATCTGATGTATCTCCTCTATGCCTCCCAATCAATCTTTGCCCTTGTGGCGAAACAACCTCATATCTCTGTTTGGAAACACAGGGGCTCCAGTTTCAACATTGGTAATTGAGTTCAAAATCTTTGCTTATCCCATTTCTCTTCAAATATCACTGAAACAGGATAAGCAAACTATATAACTACGGAAAACAAGGACAGGTACTTTCTTTCTAACACTGAGGCATTTCTGGGGTTGTTTTAAATGAAAAACCAATCAGGGCTGAACATTTAACACAAGCCAGTGAAGGACAGGGAAGCCTGGCATGCTGAAGTCACAGGGTTGCAAAGAGTCAGCCACGACTGAGCAACTGAACAACAAAAAAACAACAATGAAGAAATGCTGAGGGAAAAATAGAAATTAAAAATCTCAGGTGCAGAGCAAAAAAGGCAGGGATGGGGGACAGGGAAGAGAGTCGAGGGGGGCAAAGTAAAGGGCACTAGAAATCACAAATCATGGCGCCCCGACATGAGGAGGGAGAGAACATGGTTTGGCCACAGGCTCTACTTGGTTCTGACAGCTCACACAGCAGGATAGAAAATTTGGTGGTGAAAACTCCTATGACAGGTGGTAGTACTGGGAGTGCCGGGAAGGAGGAAACCCTTCCCAGTGAATCAGGCTGCCACAGCAAAGATCAACCTCTACCCCCTCCAATGAAATCTAAAAATAAAACAATCTGTACAACAGTGAAACCCCTTAATACATTCTGTAATCCAAACAGAGGCAAAACCCCTTCTCTGCATCATGTTAATCACTTCAGCACCAGCCTGACACATACACACCACTAGGAGGATGGCAGAGGCTGGATACACTGGAAGGCAGAAAGGTTACAAGTGTGATATGATGATTATATATTATCATTTACCAAATATCCACCTTTCCACACCACAGTGCCCCCTCCAACGATGGAGCATAAATCTCAAACCCTTGACGTTGGTCTTGGCCACATGACTTACTCTGGTCAATAAAGTATGTGTAGATATGGCCCACGCCACTTTGGAGCAGAGGACTATTGGGCTCCCACCTTCTGCCATGAGAAGGCAGCTGCTATTTCAGCCTAGGTGCCACAATGGAAGACTTGTGGTGCAGGCCCAGCGTCCAGAATGAAGAGCAAATTTAAACCTGATGCACAGACTGGGCAGGACAGCAAAACAATCCATAGATCCATGAGCAAAACTTAAACAGTTGATGTTTTATTTAAGTCACCAAGATTTTGAATGTGTTTGTCCCTACAGTAAAAAGTTGACTAATAAACGTGATCGTATAATTTACTGTCCAAGACTAAGATATTTTTAAGAGGGAAAAGAGGTGAGATCAATAATCACATTGACAAGACATTTTACCCAGGATTGTCTAGGCCACTGGTCACCCTCCACTCAGAATCCTACTTGAGCTCTGAACTCATCTGCTTGGCACAATATGGCCTCTCAGGGTTTACTTGGCATTGACAACATGCTAAATAGAGTAAATCCTAGATCTATTTCTGCTAGTCACCATAGGGCCTGACCCAGCTCAAGAACTGTTTCAACTTGTTAGCTGACTCTCAGCTCATGTACCCCCAAACCACCTTTCTCCCAAGTCCAGTAATGGGAGATCCATGAAAGCAGGGGTTTTGTCTGTCCCTCTTAGGACTGAATCCCAGGCACTTAAAGGGCACCTGAAACATAGCACACATTCACTGTACATTTGATGCAGCCCACCAGAGAGCCCTGTGGTCACCTCCAGGTCTACCGTGAGTTAAGGCTGTGTGGCCGGTAAGCTCCAGGAGCCACTAGTCACATTCACAGTTGTTGACAGATGTCTGTGCATCCCAGGTACTACAGAAAACAACTGGCAAACAGCAAGAGTGGCTTTTCCTCATTTGCACAAAGGTGCCCTATAGGTCAGCAAGGGGTCAGAGAGCACCAGGAGAAACCAACAGTGACTTAAAGCCACACCAACCACTAAGTGCAGTCATCAGGACTTCTTGATAGCAAACAGCTCAGGGCACTCTTTACACACTCTACTTGTACTTTTCTCTCCTTTTTCAGAAAGAAGTACTAGAAAGCTGCTTCAGCCTCACTAAGGCCACACATACCATCCACCTCTGACCCACAGCCTAAGGAAAGAAAGAGGGAGAATCCATTTAGAACCACAAAATTGCTACTTCAGAAAAGGAGTTATTGGTTAAGTAAGGTGGTAGGTACATGGCCATTTGTTTTATTATTGATTTTTAAACTACATGTATTATACACACATACACACACACATATATATTCTTTGGCACTGACATATATTCTATAATAAAAATTGAAAAAAGTAAACAGTATCATCAAAAAGTTATTAAAGATAATTTTTCTGAAAAATAGAAAAGTGTAATTGGCCCTTCTGTCTAAGAGTCAAGAGAATAACCAGCTGGTGATCCAGGATGAAATGAGGCACATGGCAGGTAACACAGCTGGGATCCAGATCCTCAGAGGTGCTGCTGGCTGGGGTGACTGTGCATCAGTCTGTACCCAGAGCTGCTGAAAAACACCCCTTCAGGGAAGAGGCAGAACGGCGTGTCCTGCCATCAGGCCTGACCATCAGAACCCTCTTCTGCAGGCCGCTAGCCCTCGCTATACGACATGAAGTACTGCAGCAACATCCCTGGACCCTGGACACAAGGCACCAGGACACCCCTAGACCCAGCAGACATCCCAGCTGGACACCTATGATTCCAAGGAATCCCTGCTAGCCTGAAGACTTGTTCTAGAATGACAAATATTATTGCCCAAAGAACACATGGCTTGAGCACCTACACATCATATGGAAAGGAACAGTAGTTGCCCTGCTCCACTGTGAAAGGGTGGGAAGAATGTGTAAACCGATGACAACAACAGAGTCCCAGGACAAAATCAGCAACTTGCAAGAGGCGAACCCAGCTGAGCCATCAGAATAAAGGACACCTGACATAAAACAAATCGATGTAAGAGAAAATTAACCCATATATTCAGTGAGATGTTTAAAACTCTGGCCAAGAGAGATAAGTATGGCTGTAGCAGTAACCAGAATCAGACTCCCCTAAGATCTCACCTGGTCTAACTATGAAATTGTAGCCCTAGAACTCCACAGCCAGCCACGTTATCACAAGAGGAAAGGCATTTTCAGCCATGAGTGACTCAGAAAATACGTGATTCATGCACCCCTTCCTGCATAAAATCTATGGAATTCTCCAAACAAACAAATAAAATTTTATGTTAGAATAGATAACCCAAGAAGGGAAGAGCTTTCTAGATAAGACATATACTTAGATACTAGATATCACAAGAATTAGTGATAATCAAAGAAAACAGTAAAAAGTGCATTAAAACTAATTGCTGGTTTTGAGGTTATAAAGTTTAACAGAACTGTAAAGGAAAAAAATCCACTTAAAAGAGCAAAAGAATGGTAACTACATAAATTCCATGATGTATTTCCTCTATAAAGCAAGGGCAGACTACGAGAATGAAATGGAGAAGAAAATAAGACAATCTTCTTAGGAAAAAAAATAACACGATTGCTAAAACAAATAAAAAATTCAAAAGAAGGTAACCAAAGGTTCAGAAAACTTAGGCAAAATTATGCTAAAATTTTTTCTGCATTAAAAACCACACGGAGATAGAGCAAACCATTTCTGTTGGGATGAAATTAGAGGAGACTTTCACTTTCAAGTTAACTTTTTATAGAGAGTAAATATTACTGAGAAAAAAATGAAAAACATTTTTTAAGCTGTTGTAGTACATGAAGTACATGTGGCAGCACATTCAGGTGAAGTTGGGTTTGTAATCTCCAAACATTTCTGAAAAACAGTCCTTATTTAACCCTGCTCCTTGGTTTATGAAGAACAAAGCAGTGAATATCATGAAAATCATTACAAAAATGATCATCTCAGTTCCCCAGCACATTTGTCCCTCCGAGTCAAACCTGGAAAAGCCATTTTACCCTTGTCAGCTCATCTTTGTTCAGGCTTTTAGATTCATGAACAAAATATCAGAAGACTGACACAGGCTATCAACTTTTTATCTTGCTAATACCTATTTTAAACTTACAACTCTTTACTCTCATGCTTATATCATACAAGAAGGGATGTTTTAACCCCAGAAACAAATGACATTCCCTTAAAATACTATATTGAGCTTTTTTTTTTTTAATTTTATTTTTAAACTTTACATAATTGTATTAGTTTTTCCGAATATCAAAATGAATCCACCACAGGTATACATGTGTTCCCCATCCTGAACCCTCCTCCCTCCTCCCTCCCCATTCCATCTCTCTGGGTCGTCCCAGTGCACCAGCCCCAAGCATCCAGTATCGTGCATCGAACCTGGACTGGCAACTCGTTTCATACATGATATTTTACATGTTTCAATGCCATTCTCCCAAATCTTCCCACCCTCTCCCTCTCCCACAGAGTCCATAAGACTGTTCTATACATCAGTGTCTCTTTTGCTGTCTCGTACACAGGGTTATTGTTACCATCTTTCTAAATTCCATATATATGTGTTAGTATACTGAAAATACTATATTGAGCTTTATAAATAAAATTATTACACTTCTTATTTTGTTCATTGCTTCAGAGTTGTGAGAACTTTGAACTTTATATTTTGTACGGGGGTATAGCTGATGAACAATGTTGTAGCAGTTTCAGGTCAACAGCACAGGGACTCAGCCACAGGCGTACATGCATCCATTCTCCCTCAAACTCCCCTCCCGCCCAGGCTGCTACGTAACACTGAGAAGAGTTCTATGTGCTATAGAGTAGGTCCTTGCTGGTTTCCATTTTAAACAAAGCAGTGTGTACAAGTCCATACCAAACTCTCTAATTATCCCTTCCCCTCATCTGTCCCTCTGGCAACCAAAAGTTTGTTCTCTAAGCTGGAGAGTCTCTGTTCATTTTGTAAGTACATTCATTTATATAATTTTAGATTACACATATAAGGGATGTCATACAATATTTCTCCTTCTCTGACTTACTTTACTCAGTATGATAATCTCTAGGTCCACCCATGTTGCTGCAAATGGCATTATTTCATTCTTTTTAATGACTGAGTAGTATTACATTGTATATATGTACTCAATCTTCTGTATCCACGCTTCTGTCAATGGACATTTAGGGTGCTTCCATGTCTTGGCTATTGTAAACAGGGCTGCAATGAGCACTGGGGTGCATGTATTCTTTCGGATCATGTTTTTCTCTGGATATATGCCCAGGAGTGGGATTGCAGGGTCATATGGTAGCTCTATTTTCAGTCTTTTAAGGAACCTCCATACTGTTCTCCATAGCAGTGGTACCAATTTACATTCCCACAAACAGTGTAGGGGCAGGGTTCCCTTCTCTCCATACCCTCTCCAACATTTGTTGTTTGTGGATTTCTGGATGATAGCCATTCTGGCTGATGTGAGGTGATACCTCATTGTAGTTTTATTTGCAAACACCTTCTCATCTGTCTCTTGGCCATCTATGTCTTCTTTGGAAAAATGTCTATTTCCGTATTCTGCCTATTTGTTGATTGAGTTGTTTTGATGTTTGCATCATGAGCTGTTTGTAAATTCTCGAGACTAATCGCTTGTTGGTCACATTATTTGCAAATATTTTCTCCAAATCTGTGGGTTGTCTTTATGTTTTATTTATTATTTCCTTTGCTGTGCAAAAGATTTTGAGTTTAAGTAGGTCCCATTTGTTTACTTTTGTTTTTATTTCCATTATTCTGGAAGACAGATCAAAAAAGATATTACTGTCATTTATGTCAGAGGGTATTCTGTTTTTCTCTGAGTTTTAGTGTCTGGTCCCACATTTAGGTCTTTAATCTTTTTTGAGCTTATTTTTGTGCATGATGCTAAAGAATGATCTAGTTTCATTTTTTTATATGTAGCCATCCAGCTGTCCCAGCATCATCTGTTGAAGAGACTGTCTTTCCAACACTGTGTAGTTTTGCCTCCTTTGTCACAGATTAATTGACCATAAGTGCATGAGCTTATTTCTGGGCTTTCTATCCTGTTCCATTGATCTATATTTCTCTTTTTGTACCAGTATCATACTGTTTTGATGTCTGTAGCTTTGTATATAATTCAAAGTCAGGGAGCCTGATTCCTCCAGCTCCATTTTTCTATCTCAAGATTGCTTTGGCTATTCAGAGTCTTTTGTGTCTCCATACAAATTCTGAGATCTTTTTGTTCTAATTCTGTGAAAAATGCCATTGGTAACTTGATAAGGATTGCAATGAATCTGTAGATTGCCTTGGGTAGTATAGTTATTTTGGCAATATTGATTCTTCCAATCCACGAACATGGTATATTGTTCCATCTGTTTGTGTCTTCTCAGAGCTGTGAGAACTCTGTCCTGCATAAATAAGGCACTGGAGATTGGGAACTACTGCCCTAGTCCCTTGACTGTCAGTCCTGCTCCGTCTCTACTTCTTATGACAACAGTGTAGCTCAGGGCAAAACAGGAAAATAGATGACATTTTTGATACCCACCCAGTCTTCTTGTCCTGAGCTCCCCACTTGAACTGCTCTCTCAACCTTGTGTTGTCCCAGAAGACAGGAATTTTCAAAGGGATTATATTGGAAACTAAAGACTTGATGTCTGTGTCTAGTCCTCTCACTGCCATAGAGACTTAGGGTGGCAGCACAGAAGAGCCAGTGAAAATGCTCAGAATGAGTCAAGGTGTTTCCAGGGCAGGCAGAGGAAACCTCAAATCACAATTGAGGAGGGAAACAAAAAAGATCAGAGCTGGAAAAAAAGGTGCTGAGTATTGAGACTGAGGTGGATGGGGCATAAAAAGGGAGAGGAAACTCATGGTCGGAATCTGGGATGACAGGAACTGGTTTAAAAGAATGGTGCAAAATGAAGTAAAGCAGGTAGCTCAAGATCACTGACAGTCACTAACATATGATTTACCTTTCTGCAAAAGGATTTGAGACAGCTTAAAAATATAATGCAGCACAGTAGGAGAAACTTTCCAAGGGAATCAGGGCCAAAGAAAAATAAAAGTAAAATGAAGATGAAGTCAGGGGGAAGTAAATAGCCAAAATGCATACGTGAGGTTTTGTAAGGTTGCCAGAGGTGGCTACAGAATTGGCTCCCAACATCCCATGTATCACAGAAAAGAAGAAATATAACCAATGATATGATTCAGCATCTAGAAAACTATACAATTAAGAAATACTTGAGACAATGAAAATCTGCACTAGAAATGTAATGATATTAGAGGTTATTATTAATTACTTTTAGATATGATAATTGTATTGTGGTTATGTTGTATAGACAGATATGTAAACATTCAAATGATATCATGTCTGGAATTTACTTCAAATTACAGATAAATCAAGATTGGCCACAGGTTAATAAATCTTGAAACTAAGTAATGAGTACATGTGGCTTATTATATTATTCTCTCTACTTTTGAATATGTTTGACAAATTCCTGCTGCTGCTGCTAAGTCGCCTCAGTCATGTCCGACTCTATGCGACCCCAGAGACGGCAGTCCACCAGGCTCCCCCGTCCCTGGGATTCTCCAGGCAAGAACACTGGAGTGGGTTGCCATTTCCTTCTCCAATTCATGAAAGTGAAAAGTAAAAGTGAAGTCACTCAGTCGTGTCCAACTCTTTGTGACCCCATGGACTGCAGCCTACCAGGCTCCTCCGTCCATGTGATTTTCCAGGCAAGAGTACTGGAGTGGGGTGCCATTGCCTTCTCCATTGACAAATTCCTAACACAAAACAAAAAACAAAACACGTTTTGGTTGGAGAAAACGTTGATTTCTGACTTCAGTCTTAGACATTCTTATTTAGCAGGTCTTGGGTGAGATTCCTTTAATCTCCATTTTTATTTTATTTTATTTATTTATTTTTTTTGACAGGTACACTAGGTCCATACTTTATTATTTTTTTTTTATTTTATTTTTAAACTTTACATAACTGTATTAGTTTTGCCAATTTTAACAAGTATCTCAAATCTCAGATTAACCTGATGCCAACGGTCTCTAGATAACACTGAGTAAACAAGACCAAGTAAACACTGTATATGTGGTTCAGAACACAAGACACTTACCTAAAACAGCTGTGTCTTGGGGGCCTGATAAAGACAAAACTGGGAAATTCAGTTAGACAATCAGGCCATGGAGAACTTGAAGATATCACATGGTAGCTTGTAGGGAAAGTGATAATGTAATCAGATGGAGGAAACAGCCAAGACTAGACAGCTCTGATGATGAGATGTTAGGTGTTTCAGGGAACCGAATCAATGTGGAAACACTGTACTAGAGTAAACCTTAGAAGTCATCCAGAACAGTATCAGAATTCCCTCATCAACAATCCCTTCCATGTGACCATAAGGACTTTATTTGAATACATTATTTTCTGTATTTTTTTAAACTTAATGCAATGAACATGTATTACTGTGCAATTTTAAAGGTAATAATAACAACAATAATAAAATTATTACATTCAAAAATCACAGAAGTCTGGTGTTACTCAGTGAAGGGGAACTTAGTCCCCTCAATACCACAATAGCCCAGAGGGTTCTGAGTGGTGATCTTTATCTTGGATAAAGAGTACATAATAGATGTTAGGCTACAATTAAATGCTTTAGTGTTTAAATAGTTGAACCTAAGTTGTCTGGGAAATATAATCTTGCAGAAACCTTACTCTTTAATACACTGTAAGGCACCAAAGCACACTAGTAGAAACACTAGTGTTTCACACTAGTAGAAACACAAGTTCTAGAAACACACAGCCAAGGTCTGCAGCCCAACATCAGTTGTGCAACATAAATCTCTTGGTATTCTGTTTTCTCATGGCAGCGTTAGGACGATAATACTATTTCTCCCTTAGAGTTGTTTAGAAAGGTACTGACAGTCAATAAATGTAAGTTACTGTTTTTTTCATGAGCTTTTCAGGATTCACCCACTCCACATCTAGACTTATTCTTACTGCCAAAAAGTGGTCACCATGGTTAATGAATAGCAAGGCTTCCCACAGCTTTATGAAATGGGCCAGCAATAAGCAAATATTAAGCCCCAGATGGTGCTTACTGAGCTGAATTATGGAGAACAAGAGAAAGAGCTTCTATTGAGCACCTGATATTTGCTAAGGCCCATACCATGGGCACAAAGTAAATAAGACTAGACCCTGCCCTCAAGGAATCACTAGTCCTTGCAGTAATGCTATTTACAACTCAGAGTGCTACTGAAAACCAGAAGTGAGGGATATACAACCCAATCTGGAGTTCAGAGAAGGCTTCCCATAAAACAGGAGTGAGCCAAGTCCTACTTATAACCTCTTCTCTTACACAAAGGCAAAACCCAGGTCACTTGGCATGTGGTCAAGACTTCACCAGGAGGAAGGGAAAGCCAGGGCTTATGCATATGGCCTCCAAGCTGCATAGGGCATAACTTGCCCAATTGTACATGGAGGCCCTGGGAAATACCTGGCATGTTCCAAGGCCTCTCAGGCCAGCTTTGCTACCATTTATATTTTGTGACCCTGGGTAAGTCATTGCTCCTGTATGGTCTTCCTCATCTGTCATAAAGGGTCTGGGCAAGGTTCTTATATCCTGTGGTTCTTGTGGACTTGCCAAATGACCTTGAGCTCACAGCAATGTTTCTCTAGAGCTAAAGCCATTGTAATAATTCCTATTAGTGACCACAAGTCAACTGGTGCTCTCCACCTGCAGGCTATGTTTTAGGGCCATTCCTGGTTTTCATTCTTGCGGCTGACACGAGGTTGTCTTAGCTCATGGAAAAATATCGCCTCCTAATGCAAACTGCCCTGGGTCGGGAATATCCCCAGGAGTAGGGCATGGCAACTCACTCTAGTACTCTTGCCAGGAGAATCCCATGGACAGAGGAGCCTGGAGGGCTACAGTCCATAGGGTCATAAAAAGTCCGACACAACTGAAGTGACTTATCATGTATTCAGTGCAAACTGCAAGGATTATTAAGGGGTATTAACTTGGGTCTGCAGGGGTCATACCATTATTAAGGTACTGAGCCAGGTAAACAGATCACTCCAAGGCCTTAACTCTAAGAAGTCCATGAACTGGTCAAATGAATTAGGGCATGGTAACTGGTGAGTGGCATAACTGGATTCTACTCTAACTGACATAAAGAGAGGAGCATATTTAAAAGGACTGGGTCTCTGGCCCTGTTGGGCTGCACCCCACAGGCCTACAAGGCCTTCACCCTGCAGGCCTAAAAGGCCTCTCTACCCAATAGACCTACAAGACCATTACTTGCCCAGCTTCAGGACCGAAAGAAAAATCTAGAGTCAGCAACAGAAACATTGATGGTTTAACAGGTAGGGAGAGCTTACATGTCTAAAGCAAGGTCCTGGAGCAATTCATTACCATGTGCAGCAGACATAGCAGGATGGTGGCAGACTTTGCTCTGGGGACTAGGTTACCAGTTACAGGAGGAAATTACATCAAGGCAGCTTATCAGTTACCAGGGAAACCAGCTGAGGGGCATGCCCTTTCACGCCCCTTTGATTAGCTATTGGAACAATCATCAGCTGGGACTGGGGCAAGTATGTAGGAAGGTCAGTTCTGTGACTAGGGTGCAGATGAAGCCGGCACTGGTCCAGCAGGTAATGTATGAGAGGGCAGTCACCTAGAGTGGTCTGAACATACAAACCCTCGACCCTTTCCTCAGAAGGCTGTCCAGGTGATTCTGCCAGTGTTAAGGAAGCAGTCAGCTTAAAATTAGTATTGAGAGAACACGTTCTGTTGCACCTTCTATTTACAAAGTGCAGCCTCATCAGTGTGACTGGCACCTCCTCACACTGCCATCACCCCTCTGCCTTGGCCAGATGGGGCAGAGGCTGCTCAGGCTACATGGTGATTGGAGCTGCAAACACTAAGAGCTGTGTTTTGGCTCTTGCGTCCAAAATCCCTGAGCTCCCACCCCTGTTGAGCCTGGGCCTCTGTTGTCTGCGTAACAAGAAGGCTTGGGAACTATCCTCAGGTTTGCTGCTCGGTTTCCATTCTCTCTTCATTTTCTACAGGTATTATTTAATTGAAAAAAAAGTCCATGTAAGAAAATATTTTACCACCCACTGTAGCTTCAATTGAAGTGCTTCCAAAATCTACAGTTTTCTGTATCATGGGATTCTGGTCTGTGCAGAGTAAATAAAACATTCAGATGTGCTAAGATTCTTAAGAAATAATAGAAAATCTGAGGTGTAGGGTTTTATATAATGGGGACTTTTTGCCTGAAAAGACCACCACAAAACAAATCTTAAGAACATGTGGCAATCAAGTAGAGGCCCAAGAGGTTAGTAACCTTCCCTGGTGTGCCTGCGGGAAACTGGAGTCTAGGTCCAGTTAGCACTGGATAGGATGAGAGTGGGCACCTCGGAGGTCTAGTGTCTAGCTCTGTAACTTTCTATGAGACTCTGGGCTGCCTGCAACTTCTCTTTAGAAGCCATTTCTCACTTCTAAAATGGGGGGGGGGGGAAGGTGGGGTGGAAATTCCTCCCTGCTTGGCTCTTTTGAAAATTAGGTACATACACGTCTATATGCACTAAGAGCTTGTCACAGTGCTTTCAAGTAGTGTTACTTAAAATTCTTTTCTAGCCTAGCACTGCTGCACTGGCCTAAGAATTACACCTCCCACAGGACCTCTTTCCAAACTCTGTTATTCAGAGTCATTTCCCAAGCTAGATCTGGTCTTGCTTTGATCCAATTAGTCTTTAAATCTATTGTCTACCCTATGGAACAAGATCAAAAGGTTGCTGACAACCACCTTTGTGAACCAGCATTTTTAGAAAAAAAATCTCATAAAGCAGTATGTGGTGTGAATGCTTCTTCCCTTTCCTGGCTCCCCTGAGGAGTGACTTGTCCCCAAATGCTCCTGGTCACTTCTCCTGCCTCTTCCTGCTCCATTCAGAGGGGAAGTGGGTTACTCGACTAGCATGAGGCAGCCCTGCGTCTCCCTTCTATGTGGTACCTGTCTGCCTGCATAGGGCATGGTGCATTTACAGTACCTTTACTGGGAACTCTGTTACTGCGGCTGGACCCCAGAATAAGACAGACTCTCTCTCCTGGTTCTTCCTCAGGCACAGCTAGACACCTGTAGGACAGGGCCTTGATGTTTACACATATGTCCTGGCTGACAGCAGCCCTGGGCGCATGCTGTGTCTATACAGGTAAGGAAACAGAACTGCCAGGCTTCCATTAGCATGAAGGGAGTTACATGGGTGTTATTCTTTTCATAGCACAATAGTTCAGCCAGAACAGGATATATGAGGAAATCACCTGGAGTCTGGGTGTAGACTTGTTTTTAAACACATGTGAGACATTCCCCAAGAGTCTCCCAGTAATCCCTAGAAGAAGGACAAGAGGTCCCAGTGAATCCTGGTGAACTGTTAGAGGAAACGGGTCAATGCATTTTCTGTATCTTTAGGCAGTTGAGTTCTAGGCATTTCAGTTATTAGAATTCTATGACTCTAAAACAATCTTTTCCCTTTCAAATAAAAAAGTTTAAAAATCCTATACTCAAATAATGTAGTGCTTGTATGTGATGCCCTTTAAAAGAGAGTCAAAGACTTTTTTCCAACGTCTGATTAACTTACGTCCTAACATGTGGACACCTGACACATACTATCTTCTAATAGGAACTCTGTGTCGTGCACCTTCCATTTACCACTCCAAACCCACTCTCCTTCTCTTTCCACCCTGCTCTGGGCCGTGGAGGCTGAGTTAGAGGGAGTTCGTCAAGGGGGGTCTGCTGAATTCAGCCAATAGGAGGCCCTCGTGGGAAATTAGAGAGTGGAGAGAGAGTCGTCACAGTATTTCCCTCCCCAGCTTTCTTCCTGCTGGGTTACCACGTTGATGTGTCCCTCTACTGAAATCCACAGCTCCTTTTCTGGGCTCTCTGAGGCCTATGGGTGGCAATGGCTCCCTACTATTATTAGCCTGAAGTAATGTACTATCCCTCACTGTTTCCCTGAATCCTGACTACACCTCTGTAAAAAGTCCCTGTATTAAGTTTTTCTCAAATTTCTTAACTTGACCATGCTGCATGTTTCCACTGGGACTCAGACTGATTCTCAGTATTAATGACTTGTTTTCTATTCCAAGTGCTACCTCTTGTCTTAACCTGTGTAACCTCCCTGCATAATCTCTGGGAACCTGACCTTGTATCTGGGCCTAAGTTTCCTAATACATAAAATGAGAGGTGATGAGATGTAAAAACTCTTCCAGATCTCATATTCTTGAAGTTATTAGACCGCTTTTATATCCAAAGTATCTTCTATAACCTAGCATGATATCTAACATACAGAAGGCATTCAGTGTTTGATAAAATTCTAAGCTATGTATCACTTCCCTTTTTATATCCACTAAAAATGTGCTTCAGGAAAAGAAAATGCCAAAGAAACCATGTGTTTAAGTATACAGAATGAGCATTAAGATTACCTTTTCATCATGACTGATAATAATATATTTTATGCTTCTCTGAACATTTAAGACTCCACAGAGGTAGTGCTGTGTAGCTGGAAGAGCATGGGCTCTGGAGACAGCCATCATTTATTAAGTTAACTTTACAACACATAATACTGAGCTGCCTTTATGAAGATTTTATGTAATTGGGAGTAGAGTGATCTATTCAGAGTGTGCCAAAGAAACTAAATTTTCAGGAGACTCTTCAGTCAGATGATGTCTCCATATAGTCTTGCTTTTCTATGGCCAACATTAACCCTAGAAATATCTCTCCTGAGAAACAGTTCCAAGTCACATGGCTACTTGAAGTCAGAGCAGAAAGTGGATTCCTGGAGCATACTGTTCCCTATTTTTATTTCTTTCTCTTTTGTCTGGCTTGAACCTTAGCCCATGGTTAAAGACACAGACTCTTTTCCAACATATAACCTCTTACTAGCTTGGACTTTTATACTCAAAACCCTAATGTACCCCCATGGTCATCGATCTGCCTGTGCTAAAACCATGATCAAGCTTAGACTATTGGCAATTGATAAAAAGCCTGGGCTCTTGTGTCCCTGCATTTAACTGTCAATTTTCTAAAAATTATTTTTTCAAGTCAATTTCCTTTTAGCGAATATTTCATGCGGCTGAAATGAAGATGGTTTCTTTTAAATCACTGATTTTCATCAGTAGTCATGCATAGAAACTGCCATTTATTCATCATCAGTATGATGAATAATACTGGCATATGACCAAGAAATGTAGTAATTGTTCTAAACAGTATTGACAAATAAAGAAAGAACCCTTAGACTTCAATATAAATTATTCTTAACTCTAACAGGAAGATACAAGGAATACCAATTCTTCTCAGAAGCATTCTCTTTATGACAGCCCTCTCTATGACTCACAGAAATTCTGCCTAGTGGCCATGGAGAGAGACACAGCTATAAGCAGACACTGATGGTTTTTCCCATTTCTGCAATCCTCACTTCTCTAGAAGCCAGGTAGGCTTATTTTTTTTCACTTTTTTTTATTGTGGTAAAATCTACATAATATTGATCATTTCCACCATTTTTTTCAAATGTATATACCCTCTATTTATTTTTTAATTTTTTATGAAGGATAATTGCTTTACAGAATTTTGCTGTTTTCTGTCAAACCTCAACATGAATCAGCCATAGGATTACATATATCCCCTCCCCTTTGAACCTCCCTCCCTTCTCCCTCCCCATCCCACCCCTCTAGGTTGATACAGAGCCCCTGTTTGAGTTTCCTGAGCCATACAGGAAAATCCCCTTGGCTATCTATTTTAATAACCTCAGATATGCAGATGACACCACCCTTATGGCAGAAAGTGAAGAGGAACTCAAAAGCCTCTTGATGAAAGTGAAAGTGGAGAGTGAAAAAGTTGGCTTAAAGCTCAACATTCAGAAAACGAAGATCATGGCATCCGGTCCCACCACTTCATGGGAAATAGATGGGGAAACAGTGGAAACAGTGTCAGGCTTTATTTTTCTGGGCTCCAAAATCACTACAGATGGTGACTGCAGCCATGAAATTAAAAGACGCTTACTCCTTGGAAGGAAAGTTATGACCAACCTAGATAGCATATTCAAAAGCAGAGACATTACTTTGCCAACAAAGGTTCATCTAGTCAAGGCTATGGTTTTTCCTGTGGTCATGTATGGATGTGAGAGTTGGACTGTGAAGAAAGCTGAGCGCCGAAGAATTGATGCTTTTGAACTGTGGTGTTGGAGAAGACTCTTGAGAGTCCCTTGGACTGCAAGGAGATCCAACCAGTCCATTCTGAAGGAGATCAGCCCTGGGATTTCTTTGGAAGGAATGATGCTAAAGCTGAAAGTCCAGTACTTTGGCCACCTCATGCGAAGAGTTGACTCATTGGAAAAGACTCTGATGCTGGGAGGGATTGGGGGCAGGAGGAGAAGGGGACGATAGAGGATGAGATGGCTGGATGGCATCACTGACTCGATGGACGTGAGTGTGAGTGAACTCCAGGAGTAGGTGATGGACAGGGAGGCCTGGCATGCTGCGATTCATGGGGTCGCAAAGAGTCGGACATGACTGAGTGACTGATCTGATCTGAATGTGAGTTTCCATATTACTCTTTCCATACATCTCACCCTCTCCTCCCCTCTCCCCATGGCCATAAGTCTATTCTCTATGTCTG
The DNA here is from genome assembly GCF_029407905.1 of Bubalus kerabau. Lineage (NCBI taxonomy): Eukaryota > Metazoa > Chordata > Mammalia > Artiodactyla > Bovidae > Bubalus > Bubalus kerabau. The sequence continues at coordinate 45,431,567 of NC_073638.1, forward strand.
TTTCTCCACTGTTGCCCTGTAAATAAATTCTTCAGTACCATTTCTTCTAGATTCTGTATACATTTTCACCATTTTTAAGTGTACAGTTCAATGCCAAAAGTACAATCACATTGTTATGCAGTCACTATTACTACCCATCTATAGAACTCTGTCATCATCCCATACTGAAGTTCTCCACCTATTAAACCAAAACCTACCATTCCTTTCTTTCCCCACCCCCAGCTCCTGGTAACCAGTCATCTGCTTTCTCTCTCCATAACAGACCGAGTAGTTTGCCTCGTCTTAATGAAAGTTGGGTCACAAGACAGACCCTTCACCTCCCAAAAGTACATAGAGAAGAACAGGAGATGATCACAACCAGACAGCATAGGCAGGCCCCTACATGAACACAGAGGAGAGGAGAGTCTGGGACACATCCCACATGATGCTGTGGAGACTGAAACAGGGAAAGGGGCTACAAACAGATGTTCCACTAACAATCCTTCAGTCCTCTGATCTTGGACGAAAATGCACTCTCCTGAGGATGCATGGAACTAGTCCCACTTTTTTATAAATTCATCAGCATCGTTTTATCACCAAGGGCCCAAGCAACACTGCCATGAGACACTCTCTACACAAGCTGGGCTGGAGAGAGGAAAAGTGTTTCCCTGAAGACCAAAAATGTGAGCACTGGATTCAGGAGTAAAGAAGACTCCAAACAGCAGAAGTCGAGAGGGCAAGGTTCTCACACTTAAAGGGGTGGAAGAAATTGAGGGTGAATGACTACTGGTAGATAGACAGGAGCCTACAGAGATTAGGCTCTACAGAGCATAGATTAGCAGGAAGCCAAGGCAAGGGGAACAGGGACTGTGATGGAGGAGAGAAATGGCAAGAACAGCAAGTATGGCTGAGAAGGATGACAAAAGCAGGAGGCATGGCTGAAAGACAGCAAAGCCAAAGGAAGAGGCTCATTTTATGTGGGATATTACTCTCCTCCACATCCTCCATGGGAGACCCACAGGGAAACACAAGAAGTAAACTGACAGGGACCCTTCCTACTGCTTGACAGTTAAAGGCTGCTGATACAGCAAGCCTACATTTAAAAATGCTGAAGTAGATCCATCCAAGTCGATGCAGGAGTTGGTGATATTCAGGGAGATATTTGGGTTAATAATAAACGAAACAGAAATAAGTTTTGAAAATATTAGAGAGGATGAGACATTATCATCATAAAAAATACAAGAGAATTACTAAGCCAGGATAAGACTGACAAAGAGTTAGGGTTTTAACAAATGCATATAACTCTGTAAGCTTCACTAAACATCAAAACTAGGCAGGGTGCATGGTCCCTCTCAATCCAAGTACTTCTGCGAAGTACTTCAAATGGAGTACCACCCCCACAGGGCCTGGGGCTCCTCCCAGGGTTTCTCAAGGCCCTAAGAGTCACATCCTGTTTCCCTCGGCTGTGACTCTGGGAGTCTGTGTCAAAAGACGCTTGGACAACCCTGCGGAATTAAATCTAGTCATGCTATCTATCATGATGCTTCCTTCTACTGTAAACACAGGGACTGCTATATGTCACCTGGAAGGCATGGTACATCAGAGCTTAAACAATTTGACTTCCATAAACAACTTATAAAAGTTGTGCAAGGAAATGGGGTGAAGGCATAAGGTGTCTGTCTGTCTTTATAACTTGCATACCACCTTAGGAATTTCTGATAATTTGTTAGAAACTAGAAGAGAGCCCCTTTCTCACTGCCCCAAAATGAGAAAAAAAAAGTTACAACTAAGTGTCATCAACTGTTAATCAAGTTAGGTATAAAATCAGGGTATAGATGACCTCAAGGTGAAAAAAGTTATGAGTGAGGAGTCTTGACACTATTCTAAAACAGGGAGTCACTCAATTTCTTCTCAGATCTTTGAACAATTAAGGACTGAGACCACAACTTCAGTGAACTGAGAAGTTGATGTGGATAATTACATCCAAGTATTACTTGGTGTTATCTTGAGGACTAAGTGGACTCTGCTGAAACCTCTTCTGAGCAGTGTTGGTCAGAGTTCTGAAGCTTCCACTTATGAATTTATAAAAAGAAACATTAAATTAATATGGGCATTGAAAGAGAAACCCACCTGATCTTTTACCTCAAAATTCCCCTCAAATAGGGTCCAAGGATAGCTGGTGCTATAGACTGACTGACTGTGTCCCCACCAAAATTCATAGGTTAAATCCAAAGACCACCCAATGTGATGGTATTAGGAGGTGAAGCCCTAATGAAAGGGACTAGTTCCCTTAGAGTTCCCTCCTCCCTTCACTCACATGAGAACACAGAGAGAAGACACCTTCTATGAGGAAGTGGGCCATCCCTACACACTGAATCTGCCTGCTCCTGGATCTTGAACTCCAAGTCTCCAGAACCATGAGAAATAAATTTCTGTTGTTTGCAAGCTACCTGGTCTATGATAAGTGCTTTATAGCAGCCCAGTTGGACTCACACGACTAGGTCCCTTGAGGAAGCAGTAACAAAGTGGTCTGAGACGATGGCCTGGGTAGAGCCATACTGTGTTGTCTTCTTGTTGCTTCAGGTTCAAACACCACGGTGACGTGAGGGGGAGGGTGTGAAAAAGGCTGGTAAAGAGGAAACAGCATGAGAAATGGGAAGAGGGAACAAAGGATTCATCCATACTACAGTATTCCATGGTAAACATCTCTCTTCTAAAACAAAACTGGATGTAGAGGAGAGACAAAAAGCAGTAGAGAAGTTAGGAAAAACAGAGGATTAATCTAGAAGGTTACCCCAAAATATAAAATGGAGGAAACAGAGGGGAGGAAATCCTCATAAAGATAAAATAACATTTCCCAGAGTAAAACGACATAAGGTTTTTGATTAAATATCTCAGGAAATGCTGGGCATGATGAATGAAAAAGGGCATATACCCAGGCACACTGCTGTGAAATTTCAAAATCTGAAGGCTAGAGAGACACCATATAGAGACCTAGATACAGGCTGCCTTCGGACTCCTTTTAAGCAATTCTATGATGCAAAACCATGAAACAGTACCTTTAAAATTCCAACAGAAAATGATTTTCATTACAGAATGTATGCTCAGCCAAATCATCCATAAAAATGAGGGCAAAATAAAAGCACTTTTAGCAATGCAAGGACTGGTTATTTATATCCTATGTCCATCTTCTGAAAAGTTTACTTGACTATGTACTACTCTGGCTAAATGGGGGGAAAAAAAGGAATCAAGGAAAGAGAAAGTAGGGAAACGAATAAAAGTGTACCCATACTTTCAGTGCCAGTAATATGGGGTCCCAGGACATCAGCTCTGTGTAGCTTAGAGAATATTTCTAGATGGAAGCAGAATTCTTAGGAAGAATACCAACAAGAAGAAAGTACGTTCCCAATATCAAATGTATGATTGAGAGACTGGGTATATTCAATAATATAGAAATATATATTCTTGCCTGGGAAACCCCATGGACAGAGGAGCCTGGTGGGCTACAGTCCACAGGGTCACAAAAAGTCAGACACAACTTAGTGACCAAACAACAACAACAAAAACTGCTGTTCTTTGTTTACAAAATATCCCAAGTAATTTTATGATAGAAAATATTAGAGTCTAAGAAAAACAAAATGCCATTAAAGAGAGTAACAGTCAAATATCAAACCTATTAAAATGCGATCAGATTTTGAATAATTGAGAGCAGACAACTGAAGACTCTGGATATAGGAACTGAATACTTCAAGTGGCAAAATATTAACAATATAAAACTATGCTTCCTTTCCCGAGGGTCCAATCACACTTCATGGCTCAGCTGTTACTAATTTTAACAAAATCACAATACTGTGATAGCAATAACGATAGCTTCACCTTTGAGTGTCTAGCAAGTGCCAATGCTGTGATAAGCATCACTTATGTGCTAATTCATAAAACCCTATGATTATCACAATTACACAGATGAGGAAATCTAGGTACAGAAAGGTAAAGCAAGTTGCTGAAGGTTACTTTTAATAATCATACTCTAACAGTAGAAGCTAATAACACTCTTAGCTAATGTGGTTGGCACCAGTTAATTGAAAGTCACTGAAAAGAAAAAACCACCCCCTTATACCTTAAATATCTTATTTTAACATAAACATTTTATCTTAACCTAAAATATTAATTTACCAATCCTTTGGTACAGGGCAAAATTATTTTCTTTGAATGAGTCCTTTGATTATAGTTTTGTGTTTTCTTTTTTACATTGAAAACACTCATAATGCAGTTTGCCTTCAACTCGAGTCTGTTTAAACAAGTAGAATAAAAAGTTAAAGATATTTGGAAAGCAATCTGAGAGGAGAATCCTTTTAGATTTTTCATTGTTTTTAATCTTCCACAAATGCTGCTCCACTCCTAACTCAGCACCATTAAAAAAAATAAGTTGCCTTTACTGAGTCTTTGAAGCATTCAATTCCGTTTTCAAAGAAACAAGTTTCTCTTAGTATTCATATTTCATCAGCATGCTTCTGTTGTTTAGTCACTAAGTTGTGTCTGACTCTTTGGAGACTCCCACCAGTCTCCTCTGTCCATGGAATTTCCCAGGAAAGAATACTGGAGCGGGTTGCCATTTTCTTCTCCAGGGGATCTTCCCGACCCAGGGGTTGAATCTGTGTCTCCTGCATTGGCAAGCAGATTCTTTACCACTGAGCACCAGGAAAGCCCATAATATTTAATTAAATTATATAATCTCAATAGTAAGTACAATCAGAATAAACAAGTTTGGAGACAAAAATAACTACTTCTTAGTGAACACTCAGCTTAATTTATGGGAGCAGGAATAAACAGGAATAGAAGTGAACAGCCTACTATCCATTAGCATTCAGCATTTATTGACATTTTCTAGAAGAAACTGCAAGTTCTGATAATAATGGCCAGTTAGGTAACTGGAAATTGGTTAAGAAAGCTTCAACTGTACCACAAAACATAGTTTGTTGATATGTATTTTTCAAAATTAACATATAGGCAAAACAAGAATGATTTATAATATAGTATGTAAAAATTTTAGTATCAGTATAATAAAAGCTTAAGAGGTAACCAATATCCTTATTTTATAAAGCAGAAGATCCAGAGATAATGTCTAATGTTGATACAACAGGAAATGGATATTTAAAAAATATTTTTAGAGTATAAAATGTAACCAATAGAAGAACTCAAAATAACATAATGCACAGATTGGAGATAGGAAAACTCATTTACAAATATTCTGAAGTTGGCAAATAAAAAAAAACCCTAAAGTACAAGTGTATTACAGTATGAAGGTAATTATCTACCTTCAGAAACCTAAAACTAAAAAAGATTGAATATAAATGGTTGCCTCTGAGAGTGGATCCACAAGCAAACTTTTCTTTCTCTCTTCAACACTCACTTTTTTAAACACTGTGTGTGTATATTACTTGGATAATTATAAGTAAAATGTGGATGAATGAAATATAAAGAAAATATACTTTAAATTAGTAAGCTGAAACATCCCCAACTCTGACTAAAAAGTTAAGGGCCGAAGGGGGTCTATATCAACTGAAACAGACGCCAAAAAACACCAAAAGCACTGGGAGGGTTTCTGTTTCCCAGTGTTGCCTAGGAGCTACCCCGGGGTGGAGGACCCAGATGGCAGCGCGGAGTGCCTGAGTCTGCGCCTGCGCACAGTACCCTGGGAGGCACGCCCTGGAGCAAGTGTAATTAGGCACTGCTTGCCATCGGCACGTGAAGCCCAGGGTGCCTAGCCTGCCATCTGCCTATCTGCTTCCCTCTGTGAACTCACTCTAATACCTACCTGGCCAAAGGGCATTTTATAGAAGAAACTCCATCATGGTTTTTCCATTCTTTGTCCTTAACCTGAACTACAAAATCAGCTGCACATACACTAAGAGAGCTGTACATACACTAAGAGAGCTTCCATACACATAGACTTGTCTTGAAAGAAAAATAGAGAGATGGCATCAGTACTGTGAAATGGGTATAGGTTCTGCCTGTAAGCCAAGAGATTGCTTGGTTTCACTTTACTCTTTTTATATTATGCAAAAAGTTGCTTTTTCATTTTATAAATGTATAGGTTTATTACAGTACTAGGAAGGAAGCTTTCTTATTCCAATTAAGAGCCAATGGGCACCATAAAAATTTTAACTTGAAATATTTGAGAGCCTGTAGAAGATGTCTAATGACTGAAATAACAATTGAGTTGTGAGATTACATAACCAATATCCACAGCAGGAAAGAACAATCAGCAACTTAAAGTAATCTTGCTTTTATATTCGTTAGGTAAGCAAACTTCTGTTTAAGTAGGTCCCTGTGCCATAATTACAAGGGTCAGTACAGAGAATATTGATAGAGCCCAGGTCCCTACAGTGGGAAATTCAAACACACCTCAGGAAATGCTCTTGGAGCACAGAATGAAATGCACAATTTGCTTGTAAGCATAACAGCAAGAAAATAGGAAGAAAGAATATGATTGTGCATTAAAGGCATATTATTTACAGCCTGAAAATCCAAAATTTTGTCAAAAATACAACGTTCCACAGCATGGTTGGCTTTAACAAGAATTTACAGAAAAGTGTGACTCAAATCCTAGTATAGTCAAACGTGGCAGATAGTCTCAAACTTTCAGCTCCAAGAAGTTACAAACTGCAAATAAATTCTGTACCTGGCTTTGAGCAAATGAATAAAAAAAAAAAAAACTATTCTAGTGGCCACAGCCAGCCTGCTATCCGATTTTAATTACAAGCTGATGTAGACAAAAAGGAGAAAGTAAGAAATAATAGCATAATTGTATTTGAAAGGGCTTCTTGAGAGTGTCAAAGTAACAAAGTTTTGCTGAAATCAGTAGGATGCAACACAAGAGAGGTACCTTTACATGTCAGAATGTCTACTGATGCAAATCACGGAGTTGGCAAGAACATGAGTCATAAATAGTTTCCCAGACATGCCAGGGGAAACCTCTTCTATTGGATCTCACCGCATCTGTTAAGGAAATGCTCTTCACTATTATGCCCAGGAGTGCGACACGTTTGTCAGGCATGTTTCTGCTATGCTCTAATTTAGAAGAGCTGCATTTTATGCAAATATGAAAATGTGTCTGAATATTCTTTCTGTGCTCCCCTGTAAAAGCAGGGATGCATCCAATCACATCTGCTGGCTCAGAAAACGTGCCCCCATTCAGTAGAGGGCGAGAGCCAGCTCATAGCAGCTTGAAAGAGCCAACTGTTAAATAGGCAGAAAATTTTAATCTTGGTATTATGAGACCTAGGTATTAAACACAGCCATTACTTAAAAATTAAATTATATAAATTTATAATTATATAAATTATATTGAAAACAAAGGTAAGAAACACTCAAAAGCCACCATTTCCTACTCATTTGACTACACTTTACAATTATCTGTGCTCTCTATGTGAATGTATCTCACATCTGTATTGGTGAAATAACTAATATTTCCAGATGTGGTTCTGCATGTCTCTTCCCAACTCTGCATTCAGTGATGCCATCTTGCTAGACTGAAAAGGGCTATGGTGGGAGCATTTACATCACAGATATTTCAAACACCACAAATCAGGGCTTGATTTATTATTTTGTTGAATTCATTTTAAGAAAGTGATGGAGACATTGTCAATAACAGATTAAAAGTGTGTCATGTCTGTAGCCATTATATCGTGAATAGCACAAAAGACTGAAGATAAATTCTTCTAGTATTCTAAAAGCTATTATCTAACTCAACAAGGAAGCTGCTCACATTACTGACGAATGGGTAAAGTTATGACATGTGCCACTGTTGCTTCACTTTTGCCTTACTTGCTCACATAAATGAAACTATCAACCACCATGCATGTTGTACCTATGCTCATTTGTCAATTGCAACCAAAGTTTGATAGATAGAGAAATTTGACAAAGATCAAGACAAACACTTTATAAGAATCAATTTTAATATTACTATAATCACTAAGCTGTAGTATATATTTTGCTATGAATTATATAATACACATCCTTTCTAACAGTAAAATTTATAATAAGCTCGTGCATTTATATTTATTCACACATTTTTGACTCTGGAGAACTGTTATCGCACAGGTAGCAGTAAGCTGCTGTCCTCAATCCAGGCAGCATGGAGACTAACTTTCTTAAGAAACTGTACAGAATTAAGCTTCTTGCAATATGCCTCACTGTTCTTTACATAAGGTATTGACCTGATGCAAAATTATCATTTTAAACTCAAAAGATCTGCCTTTTAAGTTCCGCTTTTACAGCATAAGTGGCTGTCAGCAGATGGCAACAGAGTTGGGCTTGACCCTGGGCAGATACAGGAAGATCAGAAATTTCTGGGCCACAATCATATAAAAAACATTGAACTGTTTATAAAACTAGAGAATTTCTATACTTCTCTGACTAGGTAACACTCTTTACAGCAGATAATCTTATCTTTAAAGCAACAGTTATGAAATAGACATGTGCTGATAATTGCTAGGGAAGCTTGTTAAAGGTATAGATTTCTAGGGTGCCTCCCGAGATACTGATTCTGGGTGGGGCTCAGGTATCTACATTCTAAATAAACACTCACAAATGAATGAAAGTTGCTCAGTCGTGTCCATCTCTTTGGGACCCCATGGACTAAACAGTCTATGGAATTCTCCAGGCCAAAATACTCGAGTGGGTAGTATTACTTTCCCTTCTCCAGGGGATCTTCCCAACCCAGGGATCAAATCCAGGTCTCCTGCATTGCAGGCGGATTCTTTACCAGCTGAGCCACAAGGGACGCCCAAGAATATTGGAGTTGATACCTATCCCTTGTCCAGTGGATCTTCCCAACCCAGGAATCCAACCTCGGTCTCCTGTATTGCAGGTGGATTCTTTACCAACTGAGCTATCAGGGAAGCCCTGAGAGTTAGCCCTGATAGATAGGAACACCCACAAGTTAGCAACTAAATAACACCACCACCACCAAACAAGCACCTACCTCTAAAGGCAGATTGATCATGGTTTAGTTTGAAAAATGCAGTATTACCAGATGCTTCAAAAGTGAACATCTAAGCTCCCCACTCCTTTCTTTTAAGCTGACTCTAACCTACTCCATCAAGCTTGGAGGTATCTTCCTGCCTCCTTGACTTCTCTCTTCAGTTGACATGAACCTCACCCCCACTGACCCTTTCACCAACTAGATTTCTTTGTTTCCAGTGGGAAAAAAAGGACTTTGCTGGTTATCATAAGCAATCTCATGAAAAATCTTGCTAAATCAAGAGTGATCCTACCAATAATAGAAGCACAGGAAGTTTACCATGACTTGGTTTCAATAAGCCAATTATGGGGCACCTTTTCTAGGTGCTCACAAACCATCTACTAAATTAGCTTAGGACTTCACCAGGAATGGACACCAAGATCAAAAGCCTTGAATTTCTAGATTCACATATCCTCCACTGTGAGGACTGGGCTACCTGCCCAACTCTATCTTCTGGCATAGCTCCTGCCTCTATTGGATGTCTCCTGGCATCTGTTATCACTCCCTCTTCCCAGGCAGGGAGATGTTTTCCTTCTTGGTTTGAACATAAATTGAAGTAATACATTTCTATCGATCATTCTTTGGATGTTTCCAAAGAACTAATTTTTGCCATCAGCATTCCTGAAAATATTTTCATTGCATATGCCCCACGGAAGTTCCCAGATGTGTATCTGCCTGGTCCACTCATGTGTGTGCCCATAACCCTTTAAATTTGTGCTCATTAGCACTAGTTTCTAAGCTGATGGGGGGAGGGGGGTGTGGTCTTCCTTCTCTTTTCCACTTTTAAGAGTTTGAATGTGAGAATCTAAAAGATCCTTTATGTTTTTTCATTCCTCTTGAGCTATCTGGAATCTGACTGCATGAAATTATATTTAAAATTTTCCCTGCATTATAGGATACAAGTCCAGCCACGTTCAGCCAATTCAAGTCAAATACAATATCAAATACAATCTTATGGTAAAGAACCACCCTCTATAAACCAGATACCAGTGTTGTTGCTCCGGTTCCACTGGGAGTAAGGTGCAGCTTCAGTTTCAACCCTTAGGTCCGTGTGTAGCCAGGAGGATGCAGAGTCTCAGAACTAAGCAAAATAGGGTTAAACCATTGTGCAGATACAAAAACTTACTTCCGTTTGGGACTGGCTTTTCTCTGCCATTTAATTAATGTGCAGCATTCCCAGCTTTTAACAAGTTTACAGCATCACTGGCACAGTGTCTGTCCTAGAGAATATTTATATGTTACTGAGTCAGAACTGTTCAACTCAAAATATTCTGGGCATGAATTCCAACAAGTTGATAATAATGTTCTATGACAGAAATATTTGTTTTCACATTGAAAACCCAAATCCAGCATGTATTGAGGGAAGGAGTAATAACTTTCAACTAAGCATACTCTAAATCCTTCAGAAATCACCTGCTAAACCATACTATCCATGTGACTGACAAAACACATATTATAATAACTATACAATTACTTTACTATTGCAAAAAATGTCCCTCCGTTCTTCAAGAAAACCTTTCAGATTCTTAAGACCCAGAAACAAATGGATGTACCTCTTCCAATGGTCATTTTTTATTTTCTTCTCTCTTTTCAGTTGTTATTAAGTTGATTTTTGGTTTTAAAAGGACAAGAGAGGAGACTAGATAGGGCCACTTTCTGACAAATGTAAGAAGGATGTTCTGTAGCACAGAGAACACAAGAAACTCCCATCTTGCAGATTACACTAATATCTCTAGGTTTTGGAAATGCAATTCTGTGCTGTAACTTGATGACAATGACCAGAAATCAGCCAGAAACATCCATCTAGACAGTTATTCAATCATTCTTCCCTCTACTCAAACATTTATCAAGTGCTTTTTATGCTTCAATCACTGGTTAGAAGAGGGAAATAGAAGGGTGGATAAAACACAGCCCTTCCCGCAGAGCATTCACCACCAAATGAAGAAGGCAGAGGCAGGGACAGGTAACATTTTAATTACAGGGACAGTGATAGAAGAGTACAGAGAATGCAGGTGAAACAGACCCCAAGGCAAGTGTTAAAAGAATGATAAGCTAAATCCACTGGAAGAGAGGGGTCAGGAGAAGAGCCATGCTAGGCTGGAGGACAGTTTAAGGTGGAGGCAAGCAACTGTACGGCACACCAACTGTTGAGTGTAAAGCAAGGGATGGCACACCGTGTGACCGCATTCATCTCTCGTAGGTCACTAAGGAGCTTGGGACCCTTTGGCTGCTTGGGATGCTAAGAGTTTCACAAAGGAAAGCAGCAGGGTCAAATCTGCTTTCTAGATTTGAAAGACCACTAGAAAGACCATTTTGGCTTCTGTGGAGACTCAGTTTGGGTGGTTAACAACAAAGGCAGGAAGCACATTAGAAGCTCTAATAACACTAGAAAGAGGGTTTTTTAAATTCAAATGTAGTTAATATACAATATTATATTAGTTTCAGGTAAACAATAAAATTATTCTACATTTTTATAGATTATATGCCATTTAAAGTTATTACAAAATATAACATTTTGTAAATGTATTTGGTATACTACAAAATATGGCTATAATTTCTGGTGCTATGCTTTGTATCTTTGTTGCTTCTCTATTTTATACATAGTAGTTTGAACCTCTCAATCACCTACCTCTGTTTTCCCTCTCCCCCGCCACTGATAACCACTAACTAGTTCTCTGTATCTGTGAGTCTGCTTCTGTTTTGCTACATACATTCACTTGTTTGGGGTTTGTTTTAGTATATGTGCTGCCAAAGTGAGCACATTTGTTTGCTCTTTAGATTTCACACATAAGTGATAGCACAGAGCATTTGTCTGTATCTGACTAATTTCACTAAGCATAATACCCTCCAGGTCCATCCATGTTGTTGCAAATGGCAAAATTTCATTCTTTTATATGGCTGAGTAGTATTCCATTATACACTCTATCTTCTTAATCCATTCATCTGTTAAGAGTTGGGTTGCTTCCATATCTTGGCTTTTGTAAATAACGCTTCTATGAATATAGGGGTGCATGTCTCTTTTCGAATTAGTGTTTTTCTTTTCTTCAGATATATGCCCAGTAGTGGAATAGCTGAATCATACGGTAATTCTATTTTTAGTTTTTTGAGGAACCTCCATTCTGTTCTCCATGGTGGCTGTACTACTTTACATTCACATCAACAGAGTACAGTGAATTCTTTTTTCCCAGAGACAGGTTTGAGGGCCTGAAACAAGGTGGTAATCACAGATATGGAGTTGGGAGGCAGATATGAGAAACAGCTATGAGAAAAAACTGGCTGGAATTGGTGGCTGTTGGACAAAGGGAGGCAGAGATGTGGTGATAGTGACAGATGTTTCTGGAATTACACCCAAGTATCTGAGGTAAGTGACTGAGGATAGGGGTGGTGGCACTCATCAAGATAAAAGGTACAGAAATCAGTCTGGGGTTGAAGGAAGATTTATTCATTCACTCAATATTTGGGCACCTACTGTGTTCCAGAAATGGTCCAGGTACTATAAACATAATAGGGAACTAGACAGATAAATAGAGCTTACATTCTAATGGAGGAAGGTGAACACTAATCTATCATGTAAATTCAGATATATGTCCTTCAGAGAAAAATAAAAGTCAAAGTCAAAGTGTTAGTTGCTCAGTCATGTCTGACTCTTTGCAAACCTATGAACTGTAGCCCACCAGGCTCCTCTGTCCATGGAATTCTCCAGGCAAGATATTGGAGTAGCTTGCCATTTCCTTCTCCAAGGAATCATCCCAACCCAGGGATTGAACCCATGTCTCTTATGTCTCCTGCATTGATAGGAGGATTCTTTACCACTAGCAGCACCTGGGAAGCCCCCAAAGAAAAATAAAGCCAGGGAAAACTGGTACATATGGGGACTTCCTGAAAAAATGCTGATTGAGCAGAGAAACTCATTGCTGAAGAGATAGTGAGCCTTCTGAGACACTGTACAGAATATTTCAGGCAAATGAACATCAAGAGAAAAGGCCAGAGGAATGACTCCAGTTTTAGACATGTTGAATGTGAAGTGACTTTTGTCTATTCAGATGGAGATATTCAGGAGGCAGTTACATATGCAGATCTGAAGCTCAGCAGAATCTGGGCTGGAATATAGGTCTGGAACCATCAGCATACTGGAGGCTGGCAAATCTTGAGAGTAGAGAGAGTAACTGGGGAGAAGGGCAAAAAGTAAGAAAAACAGCAGTCAAGCGAGTTAAGGTACATCAACATTTAAGGGGCAAGTAGAAAAGAGCCAACTCACTGGAAAAGACACTGATGCTGGAAAAGATTGAACGCAGGAGCAGAAGGGGGCGACAGAGGATGAGATGGTTGGATGGCATCACCGACTTAATGGACATGAGTTTGAGCACTCCAGGAGATAGTGAAGGACAGGGAGGCCTGGGGTGCTGCAGTCCATGGGGTCACAAAGAGTTGGACCTGACTTAGTAACTGAACAAGAAGAATAGAAACCTATGAAGAAAAAAAAGAACAATGAGATTCAATGTTGCAAAACTCAAGAGAGGAGAAAGCAATGATCACCATTTCAAAAGCAGCAGCATTCCAGTAGCTGAAATGTGGCCCTCTGGGATGTACAATTAGCAGGTCATTGATGACTGTAGTTAAAGCAACCTCAGAGGAGTGGCAGGTGTGGGAATTAGATAACAGTGGTTTGAAGATGGGGAGGAAACCCAGCAAGGATAAGACTTCCTATGAGAAGTGTGGCTGTGAAGACAGATTGTTAGGCAAGGTGATGGGCAGCAGAGAGAATATCTACACCAGAAAAGTCCAGAACCCAGTAAGTCAGAAGTCAGCAGGAGCAGAGCTGGCCAGGCAAGGGATGCACCCTGAACTGGAGCATAGGCCTAGCACCTCTGCCAGCTGGCTTTGTGAGGCCTTGCCTGGAACTAATTCCAGCCTGTGACCTGGACTTCCCAGGGCCAAGATGGAGCTATTAGATCACCCAGCATTCCTCACTCCAATGGACTGCAAGAACCTACAGAAGTTCTCTCAGATCTTTATGAAGGACCAGGTGTAACACAGACAAGTGATAAGCAAACAAATGATGTCTGTCAGTTGAGGGGGCTGGCCATGAAGAAGGGGTCAGGAAGCTTCTGCTAGGCTTCCTGAGAAGGTGGCCTTATGTATGACTACTTATGTGGACTGACGTGTGGTTGCTGCGCCATCTAAGGGAAAACTCCCCATTCTCCTATTTGCATCATAGAACGTCAGCCCCAGAAATTCAAAGTCAGGTCCAGTTCTGTGTATCAGGAGAGATGTGAGAGGTAAAGAAAGTGAAAATCAAAGTAAGTGATGAAGACAAGAGCCCAGCTCTGTGGGGAGAAACCAACCAACCAAACAAAATCATGAAAATATGAAGTTAAGAGAGAGATGATAAAAGATTATACAATCATGACAGGTGTAAACTACAGAAACATAGACTTGGTCAACAAATCCTGCAATATCAGAATGAGACAGTGCTGCTGAAAACAAAAGAGAAGTCAGGCTTTGCTAATTAAATGCAGCTCTACATAGCCCAGCAGGTAGTAAACTTCTCATAGAACTTTATTTCAGAGGACATACAAGTCAGAAATAAAAACAGACTCCAAACATTTTTGATAAATATGGAAATAACAAACCCACAACTGTCTCTTAAATGAAAATAGCTGATTTAGAGACATCTCTCATCTTGGAGACTGAGTTTAGGCAGGATAAGATTTTATTTATCATTCACCCCCAACCCCTCCTTCATACACTTCCCTTGGAGCCACCATCAATCAGCACAGGTTTCTGGCCATGGAACTCTCTCAGAATGGCACTTCTGCTTCTCGGAAATCAGCCAACCTCCAAGTTCCTGTAAACAATTTCTATGATACTAGAGACTGAACACTCTCTGTTTTATTCTAATTGCCTTCACAGGAAATGCATACTGGGTTCTCTCATCTACCTCAACTATGTTCTTCTTACACTTTGATCCTTCTTGCTGCTGCTGCTAAGTCGCTTTAGTCGTGTCCGACTCTGTGCGACCCCATAGACGGCAGTCCACCAGGCTCCCCCGTCCTTGGGATTCTCCAGGCAAGAACACTAGAGTGGGTTGCCATTTCCTTCTCCAATGCATGAAAGTGAAAAGTGAAAGTGAAGTCACTCAGTCGTGTCCGACTCCTAGTGACCCCATGGACTGCAGCCTACCAGGCTCCTCCGTCCATGGGAGTTTCCAGGCAAGAGTACTGGAGTGGGGTGCCATTGCCAATTGAGTCATAATAACCCAACAATATGCACCAAAATGTAAGGACAGGCAGAAGGACCAGAATCATGTCAAAAAACACAAGAAAACAGTTGGGAGTAACAAAGGCAATCCATTAAATTTCAAAATAAGATCTGAAATTGCTTTTTCATTTCAGACCCATATTTACAACTACAACATATCACAGACCTGCATCTCTAAAACCCAACTCAGTCCCATTCCTTCAACCTGCTCCTTCTGCATTCTGTATGACCAAGCTGCCTAAATCAGAAGCCTCAGACTTCCTTTATACCTCTCTCCTATTGTAATCCACATCCTATGGATTCTATCATAAAACAGATGACTATTACCAGTAGAATAAAATTCAAATTCATAATAAGACCCCTAATTTACCTTTCTGATTTTATCTCTCATCATATAAACATCCCCCAATCTAATTCCCAAATTCAACTCCACCAACCCCGAACTCATTTAGGCTCCCTAAGGTCACATACCACTTCAAGTATTTGAGCCTTTGCATATGCTTCCTCTATTAAAAACTCCTCCTCTGAATGTTTTGCTTAAACTCTCACTTCCATCACGTGTCAGAGCTTGTTTTTCTCCAGGGAAGCTGTTTTTGACACCATTCCTACCAAGTTTGAGTTAGGTATCCCTCCTATGTGCTTCCATAATCCACCACGATTTCCCTGAACTGTAATTCCCTGTTTACAGTAGTCCCTGGGTATCCATAAGGGATTGGCTCTCTAGGACCATCTATGAATATCAAAATCCATGGATGCCCAAGTCCCTTATATAAAATGATGCAGTATTTGCATTTAACCTCTGCACATTCTCCCATATACTTTAAATCACCTCTAGTTTATTTGTAATTAATAACACAATGTAAATGCTATGTAAATAGTTACTGGCACATAACAAATTCAAGCTTTGCTTTTTGGAAAGTTCTGGAACTTTTTAAAAAACATTTTCAATCCTCAGTTGGTTGAACATGCAGATGCAGAACCCAAAGATACCAAGGGCCCACTGGACTTGTCTACATCTTCCACTAGAAGGTAATCTCCTTGGTTACAAGGACCATATACTCCTTCAGTATAACTTCAGCACCAAACATAGCATTTGGTACATTACTGTTCCACAACGTAACAGCTAGATTACATTACATTCTCACTATAAGCAGCAGCAGCAGCAAACAGCCAATAACAAGTTTGGAGGATAAAATGAATCAAAAGGATGAAGAAAGAGGACAGAAAATAATAATGAAGTAGGGTGCCAGAAGATGGGTGGAATACAAGAAGAGAGATTAGTGGAAGAAGTAAAGTAAGCAAAAATAAAGGATGAGCAGGTTTTTTGTGAAACTCAGTGAAGTCTCTTCTGAGAGGAGTAATAAGGGAACCAGCACTGACTGAGCTCCAAGTGCCAGGCCCTATCCCAAATCCATGATCTCATATATACCATAAAGTTTCCCTATAAACATCATTACCTCATTTTGCAAATAAGAAAACTGAGACACCAAGAAGTCATATGTCTATCCCTATACGATACAGCTAGTAGGTGGTGAAGCAGTCTTTGAACTCAGCTTACATGGACTGCCCAGAGTCCATGTTTTTTCCTGGAAACATTCATTCAGGAGCCACTTAACTGTAGAACAGGTAGATTTGATTATTTCTAAAAGGCTCTAAGCATCTAATCATATAAATGAAGCTGTGATTTACCTTGTTATAGCTCAACTTCTGCTTTTTTTCCTTTAAATTTCTATCCTTAGCTCCTCTGAGAGCAAACAGAATACATGAAGTCAGTAGCAGACAAAATCCTATGTGGAAATGAAATCAGGACTCTCCAGTACCCTGGGCAAAGGCACAGCCTGCAGGGAGTCAGGATATATTCTGCACAATGGTCTGGCCCACCCTTTAATACAGGCTACAAATGGGGGGATGGAAATGCTATTATTCCACCAAGCAGCAGTCCCGGCCCATGTTACACAGTTGAGCACTGGCTTTTCCACCTTCTTGTAACATCCCTAAAATGTTAACGTCTGGAAACGAGGGGTTTGTAGCAGTTACAAGCGTCAGTTGAAAGTACCGATCATGACCAAAGGGAGATGTTTCCTAAACTGACACTAAAAATAGGCTTGGAGCTAAAATATGTATTGTTATTTTATATTAGGAAAAAAAGTGTTTTCTACCTTTTCCCAAACTTCTATAACAATAAAATAGCATTGTCATGACAGCATTCCCAAATGGAAGAGAAAGCAAGCTATTAATAATAGCTCTACTGAACAAAAGCTCACACGATGGCTCTTTTGCCTCAGGTTCCTTCATTTATGTAAGTATTCCCTCTCCAGGTAGTCCTTAAGGGCAGAGTCCTGGCAGCCTTCCTTATCTTCTCCACCTTTTGACTTTACTAAGCTTTGTAGATTTTTATCTACAAAAATTCTCCATATCTGATGACCCTAATATAAATATATTTCTTGTGCATCTAAATATCAAAGTCAATACTTTCTCATGGAAGTAGATTTTTACAAGAAATTAATTTTAACTGATTCAAGTTATCATCTAATGGTAGTTACCAAGGATACCAAACAGCCAAATCACTTGGCTCCAACTTGCTTGTTAATCAAGAGATATTAACAGAAAGCTGTGAAGAATTATGGTTGTCTAAGTAATCTGGCCATAAGCAACGTCCCCTCCCAATGTTCCCAAGTCCTGAACTCAGTTAAAAACATTCCAGTCTATAATAACCACTAAAAACATACAAAGTTTTCCCCAGAATTTGAAATTCTGTGATTAGTATTTTAAAAAATGACCGCTAATGATTTCACTTTAATTCAGTTCCTGATGAAGCACTGAACTGAGAATGGCTACTGATTTTATCTTCTTATCAATCTGAAAGCAGATGACTTTCACCAAGGCGGTTAACTGAGCATTCAGGTAATCTAGCTGAATCTGTCCTAAATCAAGTATCCCATCACTGTACATGTATTAATGCAGGGCAGCATCTAACAAATGAGCCTAGAATGTACCTTTAAGGAGCAAAGAATTAAAATGAAGACACACAAAACAGAAAATGCTCCCTCTTGCTAAAAGGTCAATGTGGATTTTTAAATTTTTAAATATACGTAAGATGAAACATAGGGCTTCCCGGGTGTCTCACCAGTTAAGAATCTGCCTGCCAGTGCAGGGGACACAGGAGGCTTGGGTTCAAAAATCTCCTGGAGTACGAACTGGCAACCCTCTCCACCATTCTTGCCTGAAAAATCCCATGGCCAGAGAAGCCTGGTGGGCTACAGTCCGTGAAGTTGCAAAGAGTCGGACACGACTTAGAGACTGAGCACACATGTAAGATTAAACACTATCTATAACGGATATGAGTTTGAGCAAGCTCTGGGAGATGGAGAAGGACAGGGAAGCCTGGTGGGCTACAGTCCGTGAAGTTGCAAAGAGTCGGACACGACTTAGAGACTGAGCACACATGTAAGATTAAACACTATCTATAACGGATATGAGTTTGAGCAAGCTCTGGGAGATGGAGAAGGACAGGGAAGCCTGGCATGCTGCAGTCCTTGGGGCCACAAAGAATTGAACACGACTGAGTGACTGAACAACAACATAATGCATTACTGTACATTTAAAAAAGAATCACAGAATTGATTATTTTCTCTCCAAAAGGCACAGGCAATCAAGTTTCTTACCAATAGTGTATTTGTTTACACATTAAGAATATTAATTATATGTCATTTATTGCAATTATTTTGTCCTACTTCGTAGTTTGTTTTCATTTTGTTAATAACACCTTTTGCACAAGGGGAAAAAACAACAGCTGCTGTTGTGTTTGTCAAAATCCATCGACCTTGTCCTTTTACAGTTGTTGACCTTGGGGTCATGCTAAGGAAGGCTTAGTCTACCTAAAATATGACAGAAACTGGTAGCTGCCATCCAATATCTATTTTTTTCTTCTTCTAAAAAAAAAAAAAAAACAGAACTTCAATTGTATTGATATTATGATATATCAAGTCAAAGACTACATTTCTCAACGTTCCTTGTATCTTGGTCATGTTGACTAAATTCTGATCAATGAGAGCACGAGTGCTGAGTGGCATTTCCAAAAATATCGCAGACTCAGGTGGGAGGTAAGGTCTTTTGTCATTTCCAAGAACTCAAATGTGAGTGCTTGGATTTCAGTAGCCATCTGAGACTATGAAGTGACTTTTGAGTTAGAAGGTACACTAAAGGAGGTAAAACAGAAAGATGGAAAGAACCTTACGACTACGTGGAGCCGCCCAGACCTGTGTGGCCTGTCTACAGATCTCCTCCCCAAAGAGAATTTACCATCCACGTGTAAGCCACTGTTATTGCTTTTCTGTCCTACATAGAATATCCTGATTTTAAAAGCTTATCGCAAAATTTCCTCTAGAATTTTAATGGTTTTATTTTTTGTAAAAATTAAACCACAGGAAAATGTCTGGAAATGGAATAAAAATATAGTGTTTTTCCCTAAGAAGTAACCAATTATTCCAACACCATTTACTGAATAATCCGTTTTCTCCTCTACTGATGTGAAATGCCACCTAGATATTATGGGCCTCCCTAGTGGCATCTGGTCCCATCACTTCATGGCAAATAGATGGGGAAACAATGGAAACAGTGACAGACTTTATTTTGGGGGGGCTCCAAAATCACTGCAGATGGTGACTGCAGCCATGAAGTTAAAAGACACCTGCTCCTTGGAAGAAAAGGAACATATTAAAAACTCAGACAGCATATTAAAAAGCAGAGACATTACTTTGTCAACAAAGGTCCGTCTACTCAAAGTTTTGGTTTTTCCAGTAGTCATGTATGGATGTGAAAGTTGGACTATAAAGAAAGCTGAGTGCTGAAGAATAGATGCTTTTGAACTGTGGTGCTGGAAAAGACTCGTGACAGTCTCTTGGACAGCAAGGAGATCCAACCAGTCCATCCTAGAGGAAATCAGTCCTGAATATGCATTGGAAGGACTGATGCTGAAGCTGAAACTCCAGTACTTTGGCCACCTGATGCGAAGAACTGACTCATTTCTTGAAGACCCGGATGCTAGGAATGACTGAAGGCTGGAGGAGAAGGGGACGACAGAGGATGAGCTGGTTGGATGGCATCGTTGACTCAATGCACATGAGCTTGAGTAAGCTCCAGGAGATGGTGATGGACAGGGAAGCCTGGCGTGCTGCAGTCCATGGGGTCACCAAGAGTCAGATACAATTGAGCGACTGAACTGAACTGAGTGGCTCAGACAGTAAAGAATCTGCCTGCAATGCAGGATACCTGGGTTCCATTCCTGGGTTGGGAAGATCTCCTAAAAAAGGGAATGGCAACCCACTCCAGTATTCTTGCTTGGAAAATTCCATGGACAGAGGAACATAAGGGATTACAGTCCATGGGATCACAAAGAGCCAGACACGACTGAGAAAATAACATACACTAGATACTATGCAGTTTCTGTTTAATTTTTTTTTTTTTGGTATAGTCTTTATTTCCTCTGAGAAGTGAGAAGGACAGTTTTCTGTAGAAAACTGGGAGTAGAAATAGAGCTTTAGATGAATGGGAGAAGGACAAGGAAGAAGTCAAATGCCAGGGAAAAACCATCAAGCAGCAATGAGGGCCCAGCTGATAAAACTCTCCAGATGACAGCATAAGGATTAACAGTGTGGACTCTGAAACCAGAATGCCTGATTCAAATTCCAGCACCTTGACATACTAGATGTGTGGAGTCATTCAGTCACTTCATATGTCTGCTTTGGATTCATCCTCGGTAAAATGGAGGTAATATTAGAACCTACCTTAAGGGTGCTGTGTTAAAGTGAGTTATTGAGTTATCAAATGATTAGAACAGCATCTCATATTAAGTTCTATTATGTTTTATCATTATTATTTATTAATAATACTAGCTGTAATGTAATTTTCTATCATTATAATCATCATATGCTCATATCATCATTCCTTAACATATGAAGATAGTGGCTTTTTTGGTTTTCTAAGGTATTGTCAAGAATCAGATGCTTTTTTGGCATTACTTGAGATGACTGTTTGTTTCTCCAAAACATATTGTGAATGAGAGACAATTTCACAGGAGAAGGCAATGGCACCCCACTCCAGTACTCTTGCCTGGAAAATCCCATGGACGGAAGAGCCTGGTAGGCTGCAGTCCATGGGGTCGCTAAGAGTCAGGCACGACTGAGCGACTTCGCTTTCACTTTTCACTTTCATGCATTGGAGGAGGAAATGGCAACCCACTCCAGTGTTCTTGCCTGGAGAATCCCAGGGACAGAGGAGCCTAGTGGGCTGCTGTCTATGGGGTCGCACAGAGTCGGACACGACTGAAGCGACAGCAGCAGCAGAAACACTGTAATAAAAAGGACAGATAATGACAAATGTTGGTGAGCACATAGGGAATCTTTATACACTACTGGTGGGAATGTAAAATAGTACAACCATGTTGGAAAACAGTTTGGCAGTTTCTCAAAATGTTCAGCATAGAGTTATCATCAGTTCAGTTCAGTCGCTCAGTCATGTCCAACTCTTTGCAACCCCATGAATTGCAGCACGCCAGGCCTCCCTGTCCATCACCAACTCCCGGAGTTCACTCAGACTCACGTCCATCGAGTCAGTGATGCCATCCAGCCATCTCATCCTCTCTCGTCCCCTTCTCCTCCTGCCCTCAATCCCTCCCAGCATCAGAGTCTTTTCCAATGAGTCAACTCTTCGCATGAGGTGGCCAAAGTACTGGAGTTTCAGCTTTAGCATCATTCCTTCCAAAGAAATCCCAGGGCTGATCTCCTTCAGAATGGACTGGTTGGATCTCCTTGCAGTCCAAGGGACTCTCAAGAGTCTTCTCCAACACCACAGTTCAAAAGCATCAATTCTTCGGTGCTCAGCTTTCTTCACAGTCCAACTCTCACATCCATACATGACCACAGGAAAAACCATAGCCTTGACTAGACAGACCTTTGTTGGCAAAGTAATGTCTCTGCTTTTCAATGTGCTATCTAGGTTGGTCATAACTTTCCGTCCAAGGAGTAAGCGTCTTTTAATTTCATGGCTGTAGTCACCATCTATGGCCCAGTAATTCCACTTGTAGGTATAAAGTGAAAGTGAAAGTCGCTTTGTAGTGTCCAACTCTTTGCAAACCCGTGGACTATATAGTCCATGGAATTCTGCAGGCCAGAATACTGGAATAGGTAGCGTTTCCCTTCTCCAGGGGATCTTCTCAACCCAGGGATGGAACCCATGTCTCCCGCATTGCAGGAAGATTCTTTACCAGCTGAGACACCAGAGAAGCCCAAGAATACTGGAGTGGGTAGCCTATCCCTTCTCCAGCAGATCTTTCTGACCCAGGAATTGAACTTGGGTCTCCTGCATTACAGGAGGATTCTTTACCAACTGAGCATTCAGGGTAGGTATAAAGAGAAATGATAACATGTATTATGCAAAAACTTGCACCCAAATGTTCTTAAAAACATTATTCATAATAACCCCAAATTTAAAACAATTTGGCTGGACTGCAAAAACAGTATGCTAAGTGAAAGGATCCAGTTACAAAGGAGATTGCATATTATATGATTCCATTTATATGAAATGTCCAGGAAAGGCAAATCTATAGAGACAGAAAGTAGATTAGTGGCCTCTTGGAACTGGGGTTAACAGTGAATGGACATGAGGGATCTCACTGGGGTGATGGGATTGCTCTTAAACTGATTTATAGTGATGCTTACATAGTTTCAAAGATTTACTAAATAATAACCACTTAAAGTGGGTGAATTATAGGGTATTTAAAATATATCTCAATAATTTTTTTAAATGAGAGAATTATTGGAGACAAATTGAAAAGTTATGAAGCTTATGTTACTTATTTTGTGTAAACATGGTCAAAAACTTTAAAAAAATTATAAAAAACAAAGAAAAAACAAATCTCCTAGTGCAATAATAGTTTTACTATTTAACATATAATTTGTGCATTTATGTGCTTAAATGAGACTGGTATGAAAAGATTTTTCCTGTTGTCTTTGCCAGATTTTATAACAGTATGATACTAACTTCACAAAGTGAACTGGAATGCTTTCTGTATTCTTCTCTGGTACAGAATAGTTTTGTAAGTATATGAACTGTTAAAACCTCTCCAGAGGACAATTTGATGATTTTGTCGGAAAATATTTAATGTGCCAAGGCTGAATCAAGCAATTCTACTTCTAGTTAAAAAAAAAAAATAGTAACAGTGATTATTTCCAGGTAGCATACGTATTGGTGACCTTTACTGAATTCTTGTGCTCATTAAAAAAAAAAAATTTACAATGAGAATTTGAAACAAATTTGCAATGAATATTACAGTTCCAACAAATGATATGATGATGCATTATTAGATATTTTGATAGACCTAACGCATAAGGCAGCAGCAGCAACCCATACAAATAGCTGGGCCTAAAACGTTTTGTGTGGAATAGTTCTTGGATTACCTTTCAGTTTCCTCTATATATTTTTATACCTGCTCTGAGATGTTTATACCTTCCACTCAATTTGTATTTCCACATCATCAGCATAAGAAAAACATATTTTCTTATGTTTTTTAATCCCTTCTATATCTCTTATTAAATCCCCCTACTCATTCCTCTTGCTTTATAGTCACATTTTCTCATAATTTTCTCCTGATCAAAATAGCAAAGTATTTACTTATTTATAATTCAAAGAAACTTATCTTCATTTTATTTACTAACACCATTTTCTTTGTTTTTTAAATTGAAGTGTAATTGTGATACAAAATTAGATAAGCTGGTTTTGTTTTTTTCCCACTTTCTAAGCATTAATTTTTTTCTTTTGATTTTACTAATGCTTTGCTCCTACATTTTTTGGTATACTTCATTTTCCAACTTCTAGGTTCTTAAATATAATCCTAGTTTATATATCACTCTATACACTATAACAAGTTAAAGTTATGAATTTTCATCTAAGTACAGCTTTGGCTGGACTTTGCAGGTTTTTTCCTTTTTTTAGACTCTACAGTTCTTATATACATGCTTTCATTTCCCTTTTCTCCTTGTGCCTATAATTTCAGTTTCCATTTCTGATTTTTTTTTATTCAAGAGACTTCTGAAAGAGTTCAGTTTTCAGGTATTTGAGGTTTTGGAGTAATTGTTGCTACCTGTTACTCATTCCTTGATGG
Organism: Bubalus kerabau; assembly: GCF_029407905.1. NCBI lineage: Eukaryota > Metazoa > Chordata > Mammalia > Artiodactyla > Bovidae > Bubalus > Bubalus kerabau. The sequence continues at coordinate 45,455,992 of NC_073638.1, forward strand.
TTTTATTGCATTATGGTCAGTTAATGTAGCCCATAATATTCTGATCTTTAGGAATTAATGCTCCTTTTGTACAGTCTGATCATATATTGATCACTTTTTTGAAATGGCCCATGAACATTATTTTTCTCTTGGTGAGTAGAAAATTCCGTAAGTATTTCATATAAATCGAACCTTTAACTACATTACTTCTATCCTCTATTTTTTGTCTATTTGATGTGTTGTATTATTAATGAAGTATGATGGTCTCCCACTATAATTCTGATTTTTCTAACCTCTGAAGTTTTAACAAACTTGTTTCTATATATTTAAATCCTTCTTCATTTATTAAAAGTAAAAGTTTATGCCTACTAAGCCATCATTGTTTATTGTACTATTTATTAGCCTAAAATAAGTCACATTTAATGACTTCTACATCATTTCCAGTATATTTATTGTAGGAATGCTAGTTTAATTAGCATAAGGCCTTGGAAAAAGAGGCGACAAAGACAATATAAAACCCACAGATACTTTGCACTTGTTATTTTAATATGTTAAATGAAAAAATTTCTCAAACATTTAATAATGAAGCTAAAACACTCCCTCACACCATACACAAAAGTAAACTCAAAATGACTTAAAGACTTATAAGGCATGATACCATAAAATTCCTAGAGGAAAACATAGGAAAAACATTCTCTGACATTAATTGTAGCAATGTTTTCTTAGGTGAGTCTCCCAAGACAACAGAAATAAAAAGCAAAAATAAACAAATAGGATCTAATCAAATTTACAAGTTTTCACACAGCAAAGGAAACCATCAACAAAACAAGGACAATGTATTAACTGGGAGAAAATATTTGTAAATGATGTAATCAACAAAGACTTAATTCCCAAAATATACTAAGAGTTCATACAACTCAATATCAAAAACTCAAAGAACATAAATCAAAAAACATACAGAAAACCTAAATAGACATTTTTCCAAAGAAGACAGGCAGATCACCAACAGGCACTTGAAAACATGCTCAAAATCGCTGTTAGAGAAATGCAAATCAGAAGTATGATGAGAAACTACCTTACACTGGTCAGAACGATTATCATTAAACAGTTTACAAATAATAAATACTGGAGAGGGTGTGGAGAAAAGAGAACCCTCCCACACTGTTGGTGAGAATGTAAGTTAGTACAGTCACTTTGGAAAACAGTATGGAGGTTACTCAAAAAACTAAAAATAGAGTTACCACATGATCCAGCAATCCCATTCCTGGGCATATATCCAGAGAAAACTAATTCAAAAAGATACATGCACCCCAATGTTCATAGCAGCACTATTTTCAATAGTCAAGATGTGGAAGCAGCCTAAATGCCTGTCAACAAATGAATGGATAAAGAAGACGTGTTACATTTACAATGGAATACTAGGGACTCAGCCATAGAAGAAGAAAGAATATCATTTGCAGCAACACAGACAGACCTAGAAATTAGCACACTAAGTAAGTCAAAGTGAAAGTCGCTCAGTTGTATCCAGCTCTTTGCGACCCCATGGACAAGCCAGAATACTGGAGTGAGTAGCCGTTCCCTTCTCCAGGGGATCTTCCATCTCCGGGATGGAACCCAGGTCTCCCACATTGCAGGCAGATTCTTTACCAGCTGAGTCAGCAGGGAAGCCCAAGAATACTGAAACGGGTAGCCTATTTCTTCTCCAGTGGATCTTACCGACCCAAGAATCGAACCAGGGTCTCCTGCATTACAGGTGGATTCTTTACCAGCTAGCTACCAGGGTCTCCCAAGTTAGAAAGACAAATATCATATGATGCAACTTACATGTGGAATCTAAAATATGATACAAATGAACTTATTTACAAAACAGAAACAGACTCACAGACATGAAAAGCAAAGAAAAGGGGGATGAATTGGGATTAGCAGATACAAACTGCTACAGCTGAACCTTCAAGTTGCAAACTTTCAAAGTTGGGAACATGCATTTGGTGTCAGCAAGGAACCAGAACCTGTGCCGTCACCCTCAGGTATGAGTTAAATTGCGGCTGGCTCTCCATCTCCTATTGCTGATGATCCTTCAGCTCTACCATCTCTCACATCCTCTCCTTCCTCCAGTCTATAGTTCTTCCTGCTTGTCCACTCTATGCCAGCCCCTGTATAGCCAGCTACTGTACTGTACCTCTATACTTTTCAAGGCACTATAACATTAAAAATATTTTTGTGTGTTTTTTAATGTATTATTTGTGTGAAAAGTATTATAAACCTGTTACAGTACAGTACTATCTTTGATTGTGTTAGTTGGATACCTAGGCTAACTTTGTTGGACTTACTGGCTAACAATTTGTTGGAACAAATTGGACTTATGAATGCTCTTGGAACAGAACTCATATGTATGTACGGGACTTACTGTGTATATAAAATAAACAAACAAGTTCCTACAGTATAGCACAGGGAACTATATTCAATATCCTGTAATCTTAATAGAAAAGAATATGAAAAAGGATATGTGTATATATGCATGCATGCTCAGTTGCTTCAGTTGTGTCAGACTCTTTGCAACCCCATGGACTGTAGCCCGCCAGGCTCCTCTGTCCGTGGCATTCTCCAGGCAAGAATACTGAAGTGGGTTGCTACGCCCTCCTCCAGGGGATCTTCCTGACCCAGGGATTAAACCGGGGTCTCCTGTGTCTCCTGCATCACAGGTGGATTCTTTACCACTGAGCCACCAGGGAAGCCCATATGGGTGTGTATACATACGTGTACATACATACACATATACACACATATATAACTGAATCACTTTGCTGTACACCAGAAACTAAAACAACATTGTTAATCAACTATACATCAATATTTTTTTAAATTTTCTTTAAAAGAATCAAACAGTATAACAGCCAATTCTGACCCTTCTCTGACATTCCACTGTGCTCTAAGTCGCATTATTATAAGGGCACTATTTAATACCTACTCCTCTCCATGTGCTTCCCTGGATTAAATCTGATGACTGCCCATACCTTAAAACATCACCTTTTACTGTACTAGCATATGCTATAAAACCTTTGTTTTGTGAATCTGTCCAATTTAACTTCCCAGTTGCCACATACTGAGACACTGGGAAAGACAGCTGTGATTGAGCCACTGAAGTGTAAAATAATACAAAAATTAAAAGATCAAAAAACCAATGTAATGGAAAAGAGCTGCAATTTTAATCTTTATCAGCTGCAGAGTGGATCCTCTCAAACCGAACCTATGGGGATTAGATTCCTCCCAGAGAAGCCTCCAGTAATCCACACACAAATGGCCTCTAAAGCAGCAGCATGGAGTTAGGATCAATGGATGCTTCTACCAATGGCATTTGGAAGTAAAAAAGAAACGCTTGGGGGATTTTCTAGTTCTCTTTGTAGACTCTCTCTGAAATAGGTTCCATAACATGATGAATTTTAGCTGCATCAAAATTAAAGTAATCCACACAAAGCATTTCCAAAGCCCCAGAAGAAGGATGACCTATAAACTCAGGATATTATGGTGACATTAAATCTAAGTATCAGTCACAATGGAACAGATTAGAGAAGTACAAACAACAGTTTTCTCACTCCCTATGAAATAATCTGGGAAGTCCTTAGAGCTAGCTCAGCTATGCCATCAACTGACATCCATACTATTTGAAAACATCAGAACTGAAAATATGCTTAACCTGAGACTTTCTGAGTAAAGTGTCACAAGTGGTTCTAAAGTATACTGTCATTCATGCCTATTTCTTTGTTACCGAGGTTTTTCTGAGGGGAAGTAAACATACTGGAAAGAAGGACTGATAGCCTATAGGAATCAAGCAAACACATTCTCTAAGCTCAGAGCCTCATTAGAATTTTTACAGACCTTATTTACAGTATGCTGCTGCTGCTGCTGCTAAGTCGCCTCAGTCATGTCCGACTCTGTGCGACCCCACGGACTGCAGCCTAGCAGGCTCCCCCGTCCCTGGGATTTTCCAGGCAAGAGTACTGGAGCGGGGTGCCATTGCCTTCTCCGTATTTACAGTATACTTATCCTAAATTAAAAGTAAGTGATAATCATATTACATGCCTAGCAATAAAGACAGAGAAGGCAATGGCATCCCACTCCAGTACTCTTGCCTGGAAAATCCCATGGACGGAGGAGTCTGGTAGGCTGCAGTCCATGGGGCTGCTAAATTGGACACGACTCAGCAACTTCACTTTCGCTTTTCACTTTCATGCACTGGAGAAGGAAATGGCAACCCACTCCAGTGTTCTTGCCTGGAGAATCCCAGGGACGGGGCAGCCTGGTGGGCTGCCGTCTATGGGGTCACACAGAGTCGGACACGACTGAGGTGACTTAGCAGTAGCAGCAGCAATAAAGAAGACCATGATTTTAGTTAGCACCAGAATGCTACAGCCACATCCTACAGCTAAATTTTCTATAGAATTTATTATCAGTTGCATCAACAGCAGCTGTACTTACTAATAATTGGGAGATAACTTATTGTGGTAAGGAAAAAAAAGATAAATGATATTAGTAAAGGCATTTCATGCTTAGATTTCCTTCCCTAGCATTTTATAATGGTTTTATACAGATGGTTGGAGCAATTATTTTGACAATGGGGCAGTAAAAAGTAATCTCAATCCATAAAGGCTATAAATGCATGTTATTTGCAACCCTGGCTGCACACCAGACTCACATGTAGAGATATTTTAGGTGTTACTACAGAAGATTCTGGTTTAGTCAGTTTGGGGACTGGGCAGTTGTGTTTTCAAAAGCTTCCCAATTGATTCTGATGCACAGCTGGGATTAAGAATCACTTTCCAAAACTCTTAAATAAGTTTCTAGTGGGCCTTAGCATTCAACCTTTCCTCACCTTCTTTGATTTCCACTAACTTTTTCCCAATGACCTACCAGTTGACTGGTAGATCTGCCTGGACATCTGCATCAGATCTCAACACATTCTTATACTTCAAGGATTTAAAAATAATTGTATTATTTCCCACAAAAATTGCTGGACCTCCAACAGTAAACCTAATAAATCACATGACCATCTTCCAGGTACTTATGCCAGAAATTTTGAAATTAGGATTCCTCTAATTCTTATCGGTGTACCAACCATTTTGCCTCTTAATATTTGTAATATAAATGTTATAATAGCAGCCTGGATTGGAGGGGAGTTTAGGGGAGACATGGGTACATATATATGTATGGCTGAGTCCCTTCGCTGTTCACCTAGAACTATCACAACACTGTTAATTGGCCACATTTCAATACAAAATAAAGTTTAATAAAGCAAATATTTTTTGGACTTCCTTGGTGGTACAGTGGATAGGAATCTGCCTGCCAATGCAGGGGGCACGGGTTTAATTGCTGGTCTGAGAAGATTTCACATGCCTCAGGCAACTAAACCCTGTGGGTCACGACTCCCGAGACCCTGTGTGGTAAATTCTGAAGGCCACACACCCTAGAGCCTGCAGGCTGCAGCTACTGAAGCCCGCAGAGTCTATGCCCCACTACAAGAGAAGCCACCACACGAGAAACCTATGAACCACAACAAAGAGTAGCTCCCACTCACTGTAACTAGAGAAAGCCGGCACAAAGCAGCAAAGACCTAATACAGTTAAAAATGAACTTAAAAAAAAAAACAATTAAAAACATTTTTACATCTATCATCAGTTTTCCAACTCCACTGTCTTAAAACATCCCTTCAACACTTCTGCCTGGATAAATACTAAGACTCTACTATTTCTGGTGTTTTCCTTAAAATCGCCCAGCTTTGATTCTGCAGGTACCCAACCGCACCACTGTATCATCACTACACATCCTCATCGAGACATTCCTCGTGCAGGTCATTTCCTGGCCTGCTGTCACTCTCTCCAACACTACTTCTGTCCTAATTTTTGGTTAGTTCAATACTTCCCAAACTCTGGTTCTTTCCCTTTCTTCCTCCAATCATTTGTCCCCCACCCTGCCTTACAACCTCATTCCCATGATCACACCCTAGACCCAGCCATGGAGCAGCTGTAACCCTCTATAATCTCTGTCTGGCTCCATCCTCACTGCATTCCCAGTAATCACCTCCCCCAGAGCACCTGTAGTCCACTAACCCTACCACCTCTTCACTATTCCCAACTCACCATGTGTCCACTGTACTTTCCTTACTTAGATGAAATTTCAAATTCAATCATTCTAACGACTCCACTTTATATACCCTCAAGTCTTTTCATGTTTTTTAAATATAGTTAGTGTACATTATAAAAATGGTTGTTCAGTCTCTCAGTCGTGTCTGACTCTTTGAGACCCCAAGGACTGCAGCACACCAGGCTTCCCTGTCCTTCACCATCTCCGGGAGTCTGCTCAAACTCATGTCCATTGAGTCAGTGATGCCATCCAACTATCTTATCCCCTGTCACCCCCTTCTCTTCCTGCCCTCAATCTTTTTCAATGAGTCAGCTCTTCCCATCAGATGGCCAAAGTATTGGAGCTTCAGCTTCAGCATCAGTCCTTCCAATGAATATTCAGGGTTGATTTCCTTTAGGATTGACTGGTTTGATTTCCCTGCTGTCCAAGGGACTCTCAAGGGTATTCTCCAGTACCACAGTTTGAAAGCATCAGTTTTTTGGCACTTAGCCTTCTTTGTGGCCCAACTCTCACATCCCTACATGACTACTGGCAAAACCATAGCTTTGACTATACGGACCTTTGCATAGTCTCTGCTTTTTAATATGCTGTTTAGGTTGGTCATAGCTTTTCTTCCAAGGAGCAAGCGTCTTTTAATTTCATGCTGCAGTCACAATCCACAGTGACTTTGGAGCCCAAGAAAATAAAATCTGTCTCTGTTTCCATTTTTCCCCCGTCTATTTGCCATGAAGTGATGGGACCAGATGCCATAATCTTTATTATTTTGAAGTTGAGTTTTAAGCCAGCTTTTTCACTCTCCTCTTTCAACTTTAGCAAGAGGCTCTTTAGCTCTTCTTTGCTTTCTGCCATTAGCGTGGCATCATCTTGTGATTCCAGCTTGTACTTCATCTAGCCCGGCATTTCACATGATGTACTCTGCACATAAGCTAAATAAACAGGGTAACAACACACACCCTTGATGTACTCCTTTCCCAATTTTGAATCAGTTCATTGCTCCATGTTCAGTTCTAACTGATGCTTCTTGACTTGCACACAGGCTTCTCAGGAGGCAGGTAAGGTGGTCTGGTATTCCCATCTCTTTAAGAATTTCCCACAGTCTGTTGTGATCCACACAAAGGCTTTAGCATTGTCAATGAAGCAAAAGTAAATATTTTTTGGAATTCCCTTGCTTTTTCTATGATCCAGTGGATGCTGGCAATTTGATCTCTGGTTCCTCTGCCTTTTCTAAATCCACCTTGCACATCTGGACATTAAATAAATTACAGGTATACAATATAGTAATTCACAGTTCTTAAAGACTATACTCCATTTATAGCCTTTTAAAATATTGACTTTGTCCCCTGTATTGAACAATATATCCCGTGGCTTGGTTTGTAACTAATAGTTTGTATCTCTAAATCCCCTACCACTATATTGCCCTTCTCTCCTACCCTCTCCCCACTGGTAACTACTAGTTTGTTCTCTATATCTATGCATCTGCTTCTTTTTTGTTATATTTATTAGTTTGCTGTATTTTTTAGATACTACACATAAGTGATAACTTAAGAGTATTTGTCTTTATCTGATTAACTAATTTCACTGAGCATTACACCCTCTAGGTCCATCCATGTTGTAGCAAATGGTAACATTTCATTCCTTTTTATGACTGAGTGTATTCCCGTGTATATATATGCACATTCTTTATTCATGTATCTGCTGATGGACACTTAGGTTGCTTCCATACCTGAAAGCAGCTACTGTAAATAATGCTGGTATAAACACTAGGGTACAGGAATCTTTTCCCACTAGTGTTTTCTTTTCTAGATATATACCCAAGAGTGGAACTGTTGAGTCATATGGTAGTTCTTCTATTTAGTTTTTTGAGAAACCTCCATTCTGTTTTCCACAGTGGCTGCACCACTGTACATTCCCACCAACACCAACAGTTTGTGAGGGTTTCTTTTCTCCCACATCCTCATCAACATTTGTCATGTATGCGCCTTTTGATGCTATCCATTCTGACAGGCACGAGGTGATGCCTCACTGTGGTTCTGATTTGCACTTCTCTGATGACTAGTGACGCTGAGCACCTTTTCATGTGCCTGGTGGCCATGTGCATGCATGTTCTCTTTGCAAAAATGTCTGAGGTCTTCTGTCCATTTTTTAATCAGGTTTTTTTGACATTGAGTTATATAAGCTGTTTATATATTGAGCTGGCTTAAAAAGTTCATTTGGGGTTTTCTGTTACGTCTTCTGGAAGAACCCAAATGAACTTTTTGGCCAATCCAATATATTGGATATTAACCCCTTATTGGTCACATCATTTGCAAATATCTTTTCCCACTCAGTAGGTTATCTATATACTGTCAATTCTTTTGCCACACTTTCATTGTCATACATAAGCACAAGGCTGCTCCCATCACTTCATGCCTGTACAGACACAGCTGCACGTGGTGAGAGAAAACCTTATATCCACACTGGTGGATATCATTTTAAATTCACAAGCACCACCTTCAAGTGGGTTCTTAATGTTGTCTGGCAGGCATCCTCTACTTCCCTAATCCATTCAATCTCCTACCTCCTGGACTATTATTTCTACCTTTCACTCTTTTCAAACTTTCAGTATCTTCTACCCCATTCTCTCTCTCAGATGGTAACCCTGAAGCCTCTTTCTTCACTGATAACAGAAGAGCAAACAGAAGACAATTCTATAAAAGTCCATACCAACCTACTCACCTGAAACCACATACTCTGCCCTGTTTCCTTGACAACAAATGAACTGGTTGAAAAACACACCAACTCAAACACATCACTCAGGCAGTTCAACCCTCTGCATCATTTTTAACATCTCTCCAGCATACCAACAATTATTTTCTTCTTTCTTTACAAACCATCTTTTGAATCATTTTCTCCTCCCTTTTCCTTCACAGTGAAACAAAAAAGCAGGGTATGTTCTCTTTCTTCAACTTCTCTCCTCTCATAATCTCTTAAAAAGACTATAATCAGACTTTCACCCACTCTATTCACCTATCCCCACTTCAAAACCACTCAGTTCAAGGTCACCAGTGAACTACCACATTGCTAAATGCAATGAGCAGTCCTTGGTCTTCAACATACCTGACCCACCAGCTGCATTTCACATAAGGTCTCATGCCATCCTCCTAGGAATACTTTCTGCACTTCTAGGCCACCACACTTCTGATTTTCCTCCCACCCTACTTGCTATTTAATCTCGTTTGTTGGTTCCTTCTCCCTCCCTTACCTCTAACTAGTTGTTTGACTTATTTTATCTTCAGTTACTCCTTAGTAGACTCATCTAATCTCTCAGCTTTAACTGTCGTCTTTATGCTGATAGTGTGTGTGTGTCTAGACTTGCTCCTTGACCTCCAGGAGCATATCCCAATGCCCACTCAAGGATATCCCTCCAGTAAGTCTCCCCTCATTATCCTATACCATGAATTTTTGTTCTCTACCAGATCATTCCCTTCACCTAAGTGCTGTTATCTCTTATAACTTTAAATAAAAACAAAAGCCCTTTGGCTATCTATTTTACATATGGTACGAGGATTTGCTATATGACTCAGGGAACCCAAACAGGGCCTCTATGACAGGCTGAAGGATAGGAGGGGGAGAGGGATGGCAGGGAGGTTACATGGGTGTACCTATGGCTGATTCTTGTTGATGTATGACAGAAAACCACAAAATTCTGTAAAGCAACTATCCTTCAATTAAAAAATTAAAAAGAAAAAACAAACAAAAAAACCCCTTGATCTCACTTTCCTCACCAGTGATTACAAACTCATTTCTTTCTACTCTTGTCTACAGAAACACTTTAAAGAGCAGTTTGTTTTGTTTTTATTGCCCCCAATTCCTCTCCCATCAATTTCTCTTAAGGCCACTCCAGTCTGGCTTGTTCTCACCTCTCAATGATAATGGCTAATCAACTTCATGACCAATGATTCCTACGTCACTTAACTGCTGTGGTAGTGATGAGCGCTCATTCTACTCGACCTAATGGTAGCATATGACACAGATGTTTACTTTTTCCTCTTTCACACAATTTCTTCTTCATCTTGGCTTTCAGGTCAATATTCTTGCTTGGATATTCTGGTCTCTTAGACTTCTTTTGCTGGTTCCTCATTTTCTCTCCATCCTTTTAATATTGGAGAGTTCCAGAACTCAGTCCTCTTCTCACCTCTAGGCAACACCGCCTTCCCAGATGATTCCTTTTAAATATCACTGCCAAATCTACAACTCTCACATCTGTGTCTCCAGGACAGTCATCTTTCTCACACACTTTTAAGTCCGGCTTCCTAGTCTGTTCCCTACTTGACACTCTAATAAGCATTTCCAACCTAACATATCCAAAACTGAGCTCCCAATTTTCCCTTCAAACTTATTTCTCTACCTTCCAGCTACCTCGAATCTGACCACTTCTTACCATCTCGAATGCTAACACTCTGGTCTAAGCTATCATCATCTCTCACACCATCCACATCACTGCTCTCCCTGATTCCACCCTTCTAACAGCCTGTTTTCTGTATGCTGATCAGAGTGATCCTTTCCATTCCTAACTCAATTATTATTATTACCCCTCTGCTTCAAACTTTCTGATGGCTTCCCATCTTTCTCTGAGTAAAAATGGCAGTGGCTTCTAGGGCCTCAATCAGCATGACATCACTTCTCTGATCTCAACTACTATTAGGCTGATGCAAAAGTAATTGAAGTTTTTGTACTGTTGAAATTTGCCATTTGATATTGGAATACATTCTTAAATAAATGTGGTTATATTACACATTTTTAAATGTGCATTTCTCACTTTACTTTTTTTTTTATTAATAATTTATTACTTTCTGTGTATTTTATGTTTATTTTAGACTAGGGAAATGATGGGAGACAAGAACCAAATCTGCACAATTTTCTTTTTTTTTTTTTTTTTAAGATTTTAAATTTTATTTTATTTTTAAACTTTACATAATCCGCCACAGGTATACATGTGTTCCCCATCCTGAACCCTCCTCCCTCCTCCCTTCCCATTCCATCCCTCTGGGTCGTCCCAGTGCACCAGCCCCAAGCATCCAGTATCGTGCATCGAACCTGGACTGGCAACTCATTTCATTCTTATTTGAGTTCAAAATGGATCGTAAAGCAGCAGAAATAACTTGAAACATCAACAACAAATTTGGCCTAGGAACTGCTAATGAACATATAATGCAGTGGTGGTTCAAGAAGTTTTGCAAAGGAGGTGAGACCCTTGAAGATGAGGAACACTGGCTGGCCATCAGAAGTTGACAATGACCAACTGAGAGGACCATCCAAGTTGATTCTCTTACAACTACATGAGAAGTTGCTCAAGAACTCAACGTCAACCATTGTAAAATTCATTCAGCATTTGAAGCAAATTGGAAAGGTGAAAAAGTTTCATAAGTGGATGCCTCATGAGCTGTACAAAGATAAAAAAAACCCATCCGTTTTGAGTATCGTCTTCTCTTATTCTACACAACAACAACAAACCATTTCTCGATCAGACTGTGATGTGCAATGAAAAGTGGATTTTATATGACAACCAGCACTGACGAGCTCAGTGGCTGGACTGAGAAGATGCTCCAAGGCACTTCCCAAAGCCAAGCTTGCACCAAAAAAAGTTCATGGTCACTGTTTGGTGGCCTGTTGCCCATCTGGTCCACTTTTTTGCTTTCTGAATCACAGCAAAATCATTACATCTGAGATGTATGCTCAGCAAATCAATGAGATGCACCTACAATGCCTGAAGCCAGCACTGGTCAACAGGAAGGGCCCAATTCTTCTCCATGACAACGCCCAACTGCATGTCACACAACTAATGCTTCAGGGGTTGAATGAAGTAGTCTACGAAGTTTTGCCTCATCCGCTATGTTCACCTGACCCCTTGCCAACCAACTACCACTTCTTTAAGCAACTCAACAACTTTTTGCAGGAAAACACTCCTACAACCAACAGGAAGCAGAAAATGCTTTCCAAGAGTTTGTTGAATCTCAAAGCATGGATTTTTACTCTACAGGAATAGTCAAACTTACATATTATTGGCAAAAATGTGCTGATTGTAATGGTTCCTACTTTGATGAATAAAGATGTGTTTGAGCCTAGGTAAAATGATTTAAAATTCATGGTCCAAAACTGCAATTACATTTGCACATAATATTTTCCTAACCTAAAACCTTCCTCTTCCTTGCCAACTCTACCACAGTCCCACTGCCCCCAGCTAATACCTAAACATACCAAGCATGCACGTGCCTCAGGACCTTTCCACCTGCTCTTCTGCTGCCTGGAATGCTCTTCCTCCTGATATGTGCGCATCTTGCTCCCACATCTCTGGATTTTACTCATACATCAGTTTCTCAGTGATGCTATTTTAGTTCCCACACCTATGCTCTTTCCATGCTTTATTTGTCTCCTTAGCACTATGAGTAGCTAACATACTCTGTAATTAGCTTATTTACATAGTATTTTCCTCTAGTCAACCTGTAAATTTCCTAAGGCAAGCTTTTTATATTGTTTGATTCCCTAGTGTATGTACAATACTGTATCAAGGTACCTAGGTGTGTACAATACCTCGAATAGAGCTTTGTACTTGGGAGAGGTTTAATAAACGTTTGATGAGTAAATGAATGGCATTTCTAATCATAATCTCTGCAATCAACCTTCATCCTGCCTCCAGAGTCATCTCATCAGGGGACAAAGCTGCTCACCTCAGTTTTCAGCTTAAAACTCTTCAGTTGGTGTGCAGTGCTACAGCTAATGCAAACTCAATTTGTGTGTGTGGCACAGGGGAGGCAGGGCGGATATGAAAAGTGTAGGACCTGCCTAAGGGCATTCACTTCATTTAAAGAACTGTACTGGCCTCTTGGCAGCCCCTGTATATAGAATAAACCACCATCTCCACAGCATGGCTTGGTAGGCACTAGGCTTGCCATGCTTGCTCCCTTCACGGCCCTATAACATCAGAGAAAACAGACTGTGCATATCCTCAAACTGAATGACTGCAATGCAACTGAACACTGCTTTTTCATTATTAAATAAACAGGCAAGGAAGCAAGATGTTACTGTTGGCACAATCTGAAATTTTATCTGAAATCCAGATGTTTGAACCAGATGACTACACTTGCTAAAGGCAGTTTTTACAACTAGATGAGGTAATTACACTTGAGTTTCAGGGTGACACACTTGGGGATCTGAATAGGTAATCATCCATGCAGTGATTCTAATCTGTTAGGACCTTAACTCAGTAAAGAGGAACATCACCACCAATGTCAGCTTTTTTCCCATGAGAACCAGGAAGACTTGAGATGTGCACCCACAGAACTTGCCCCATCCTCAAATCTCCAAACTACTTTGCTGAGAAGGGATCCTTTGGGCTCATCACTCTAAATTGTACTTCCTTCAAGATACCTGCATCAGAGTACTCCAGCCCAAGTCCTCTGTGGGACTTTGACAATGGCAAACAAGGACTTCCATGATCTGACAACTAGTGTTTACTAGAGCAGGCTCAACTCTCAACATTCCCAACACACGCTTCACTTACTATTACCAAAGACCCATTCTCTCTCATCCTATAATGTTTGTAAATTTCTAAAATGTCTTTCTCCCCTACACATTCCAGGCAAAGTGCTCCACCCAAGAATCAACTTCTCCAGGAGTTCTCTATAGATCCACTGAATAATTACTTCTCTATTTTCCCACACTGTATCCAGTACATGTCTCCCTTGTGATCTTTATCAATTCTAATTATTGCTTTCTCAGTTCCATGCTGCTAAGTCACTTCAGTCGTGTCCAACTCTGTGCGACCCCACAGACGGCAGCCCACCAGGCTCCCCCGTCCCTGGGATTCTCCAGGCAAGAGTACTGGAGTGGGTTGCCATTGCCTTCTCAGTTCCATCAGATCAGATCAGATCAGCCGCTCAGTCATGTCCGACTCTTTGCGACCCCATGAATCACAGCACGCCAGGCCTCCCTGTCCATCACCAACTCCCGGAGTTCACTCAGACTCACGTCCATCGAGTCAGTGATGCCATCCAGCCATCTCATCCTCTCTCGTCCCCTTCTCCTCCTGCCCTCAATCCCTCCCAGCATCAGAGTCTTTTCCAATGAGTCAACTCTTTGCATGAGGTGGCCAAAGTACTGGAGTTTCAGCTTTAGCATCATTCCTTCCAAAGAAATCCCAGGGCTGATCTCCTTTAGAATGGACTGGTTGGATCTCCTTGCAGTCCAAGGGACTCTCAAGAGCCTTCTCCAACACCACAGTTCAAAAGCATCAATTCTTCGGTGCTCAGCCTTCTTCACAGTCCAACTCTCACATCCATACATGACCACAGGAAAAACCATAGCCTTGACTAGAAGAACCTTTGTTGGCAAAGTAATGTCTCTGCTTTTGAATATGCTATCTAGGTTGGTCATAACTTTCCTTCCAAGGAGTAAGCATCTTTTAATTTCATGGCTGCAGTCACCATCTGCAGTGATTTTGGAGCCCCCAAAAATAAAGTCTGACACTGTTTCCACTGTTTCCCCATCTATTTCCCATGAAGTGGTGGGACCGGATGCCATGATCTTCATTTTCTCAATTTTGAGCTTTAAGCCAACTATTTCACTCTCCACTTTCACTTTCATCAAGAGGCTTTTTAGTTCCTCTTCACTTTCAGGGGCAGTAATTATGTCTAATGTATTTTCGAATCAGTGACACCTAACCTAGTACCTGGCACTTCGTGTTAGTTGCTCAGTCATGTCCAACACTTTGCAACCCTATGGACTACAGCCCCATCAGGCTCCTCTGTCCATGGGATTCTCCAGGCAAGAATACTGGAAGGAGTTGCCATTTCCTTCTCCAGGGGATCTTCCAGATCTAAGGACAGAATCCAGCTCTTCTGCGTTGCAGGAAGACTCCTTGCCATCTGAGCCACCAGGAAAGTCCACCTGGAACTTAAGAGGCACTCAATGGATTTTTTTTTTTTTAATTTAACTTAATTAGAACAATGATCAGATCATGTGGCTACAGTCCTGGGGGAGATTGAACAGGGGGAAGGAAAAAGAGATTCAAGTTACATAACAATTTTTTTCATACCTCACATAAATAAAGGCATTTTGCAAGGGAAGAATGTTACAAAGAATTTCCATTTCTTGATGGACTTATAACATTTTAAAAGGCAGTCTAGTGGAATGGATTGAGTATAGACAGACAACCTGAGTACACTGACTATACACTGCTTCTATAAGCTAAGTTGACAGAATATTTATCATCCAACTAATGCAAATTGGTAAGAAATACATTAAGAGTCTCAAAACATATATTTATACATGGTAGAGAATAAGCACACAAAATTCACATAACAGAAAACATAAACTGGTTTAAAATATTAAAGACATTCACTACCAACAAAAAAAATTCAAGTTGAAACAACAACCAGGTAGGCACTCAAAACGTGTTGAATTAGCCACCTTTTGTTGCATTATACCTCCCAATGGTAGTATACTGACTGTTGACAGGTAGCAGTGCTAACTGGCCTAGATATGCTGGAAAGCAATTGGAATCCATCGGTGATGATTAATTATTAAGAAATTTTCTTAAAAGAGAGTGGGATACTATAGATATAAAATATTATTTATAGAAAGGAAAAATCAGATGCTAGAAATAACCCCAAAGAAAGGTTAAGTATATATATTCATGACAATAATTACATGATAATGATTGTTCATCATTGAAAAATGATAAAAATAGTAGTAACAATGTCTAATATTTACTGAGCACTTACTATGTGCCTGGTACTATGATAAGTATTTCACATGTGTTAAGAGATAGATACTAAGGTAGGGTTGCTATATTTAACAAATAAAAATGTAAGATGCCCAATTTGATTTGAATCTCAGATAAACAATGGATACTTGCTATTTATATGAAATTCAAATCTGAATTTGAATAATTTTGAACAATTTGAATACCTTGGCATCCTGTATTTTGCTTGGGTAATAGCACTCCACTTTATTCATGAGAAGACTAAGACACA